>NC_092139.1:1650224-1950224 GCF_043159975.1 Macaca nemestrina
GAGAGAGGGAGAGGGAGAGGGGGGAGAGAAATAGAGAGACGGAGAGAGAGAGAGGGAAAGGGGGTGAGGGGGGTAGAGAGAGAGCGAGCCTCTCAGAAAAGGTCAAACATCCTCCTGACACACCTGGTTGCCCCCATGTAGGGATAGAGGTGGGGATACCTGACGGCTTTGCCTTCTACTCCTCCAGTGCCTGCCCATCAGTACAGCGGGGCTGCCCTGCCCGCCTGCGACCACCTTTCCCTGCAGCCTGTGTGCTTTGTCCCCGAGTCTCCAGGACAGCCCGCTAGTGGCATGGTGGCTCCCTGGGTGGGAGGAGCAGAACCCCTCAGGGTCCCTCGGCACTCCCCCCAAACCTCCCCAGGGGCCCCCATGGGCTTCAGTGCCCTGGAAGAGGCTGTCTAGGCTCCCTGTGCTGCTCCTAGCGCCCCAGCCCCAGGCCGCCTCCCTGCCCCTCTGTCAGAAGCTGGGCTGGCCTCGGAGGGTCCTCCCACAGCTGACCGCTCCAGGGCAGAGGCCTTCTCATCTCTGTTCTCTCTGTTCTCACCGTGCAGGCAGGAGTAGGAAGGGAGGCAACAGGAGGGAGTGGGGAGAAGGAGGGGGCGCGGACCCTGTGAACAGACCCTCCTTCCCTGGTGCCCCATCTCCCTCCCCGTCCCTGAGTGGACACCCTGGACCAAGCTGAGCCCACAAAGGCACCCACCCTGAGTGCTTATCCCTACCAGCTCCATGTGGCCCCCTCAGGCACTTTCCACAGTTGGCTCAGGTGCAGCAGCGGTCCCGAGAACAGAAGTGGCCAGGAGACCCTGGCCCTGCCCCTGGGGCCCCAGAAACAGCTACTGCTCTTGAATCCCCATCCCCGAGTGCTCAATTTCTCTGGCCCTCTGGGTCCTTTCGAGGTTCCTGGCGTTTACCAAGGAGAAAGACAAAGGAGGGGAGGCTGCAGGGCTGTGGGGATGGTGTAGTCCCACCCAGCCACCCCCAGCAGGATGGTGTGTGGGGCCGAACCCCTGCCAAGATCTCTTCCCCGCTTTTCTGTGGGAAGGAGCTGGCCAGGGCCAGACCCCTGGCTCAGACATGAAGCTAAAAGTGCCTCAGGATTTGGTCCCAGGTCCCTGTCCTCCGCCCCAAATGCCTCCGGAGCCTTCATCCCTTCAGGCACCTCACCCACTCCCACCCAACCCTGCCTGCCCTGGGCGGACCCTCCCCCAGCTCTGCCCTTCCCCACACCCCAAACCCACCTTCCCCACTCTGTTAAAACAAAGCTCCTCTTACCAGGGTATGTCACATGGCACCGCCGAATTATTCCATTAATTTATTATTCATGATGAAAAATTATTCTAATAACATTTCCATGCTATTAATATTCCAAAGACGAGCCGTTGAAAGCCCCTTCCTGCGGCCCTCCTCTTGGTGAGAGCCAATCTATTTTTAACAAAGTGTATTGAAATTTAAATCTAATCATCCACAATATGCTACGTTTAACAAATATGCTTTCAAAGAGTCTGTGAGAGGAGCCAGGCCGGGTGGTCCCGGAGGAGGCAGGCGGGTGGGCCCCTGCGGTGGGCGTTGGAGGTGCCATTCTCGGCTGCCCCTGGCCCTGCAGATGGAGTCTCTGTGCCACAGCCCCTTTCCTCACTGGGGGAGCCAGGCCAGGCGACCCCGCCTTGCTGCTTCCCTCCCTCCCTCCTTCCTTTCTTTCCTTGTCCCACCCCTCAGTCCGTCCAGAGACTCTCAGAGTTTGGCTTTGGGGAGCGGGTGCGCGGGGGTCTCTAACAGGAGCTGACGTCTGATTTGGCTTTGGGGAGGGGGTGTGCGGGGGTCTCTAACAGGAGATGATGTCTGAGGTCAGGCGTCCTCAGGAGAGGGTTGAGCCGCTCCCCGGCTGAGACAACCTTTTCTGACCTCTCCCTCTTCCCTTTGGCTGCCTTCTCTATGTGGAGGGTCTTTGGCCCCACCCCCAATGCACATTGCAACCCAAGGTGGCCCGGAGTCCAGCTGCCCAGGGAGGGTCCTCATGGGCATTTTGGAGGACATCCCATCCTGTTCCCTCTTCCAAGGTCATGCCACATGCCTGCTGCACACGGACACCTCCATCCATTTCTCCGTCATACGTGTTCACGCAGGCAACCTCAATCATCCATCGGCAGGGGGGCACCTCCTTCTGTCTGGGCTGGACACGGAAGAATGTCTGTGGGAATGGGAGGGAATGAACATCACGGGAGAGAACCAAGGTCTGCGGAAAATATTGAGGGAGCTGCCTTGATGTGAGGTGAAGGTGATGGGGAGGTGAAGGGCCAGGTGTCTCCCAGGAGGGAAGGGGAGGAAGGACCAGGTGCTTTCCTGAGGGGAAAGACCAGGTATCTCCCTGGGATGGGGGACTTCTACAAGAGAAGCAGCTCTTCCAGGTGGGTCTGAGAGAGGAAGGGTCAGGGGTGAGAACTTGGGTTAGGGAGGACACTCTTGTCTCCATGAAACTGGAAGTAGGATGTGAGATACAGGGGCCAGTGAGCAGGAGGCCCTGGAGGAGAGCAGAGCAGCTCATGGAGAGCCTGCCATCCATCCATTCATTCATTCACCCATTCATTCATTCATCCATCTGTCCATCCATTCATCTGTCATCCATCCATCCGTCATCCATTTATCCATCATCCATGATTCATCCATGCATTCACTCATCTATCCATCCATCCACTCTTTCATTCATCTATTAATCTATTAATCCATCATTCATTCATTTATCCATCCACCTTCCATCAATTCATCTATCCACTCAATTCATCCATTAATCTATTTATTCATTCATCCATCATGCATTCCTCCATCTGTCCATCATCCATCCATCATCCATCATCATCCATCTATCCAGCGCTCACCGCACCAGCCACATGGCTTTCAGTTGGGTGGGACCTTGAGGGTTCCAGTGTATGCTGGGATTGGGGGTAGATGTGCATTCCTAAGTAAGAGCCAGGAGAAGGGGCTGAGTGGAAGCCACATGAATTGGATCAGGGAGAAAAGGAAAGCAGGGAGAGGCTGACCTTAGACATGCTCAGAGCTGCTGTGTTTAGTGGGACAGCCAGACGTCCCCCCTCTGTTAGGGAATGCACAGACTCAGGCCGGGCGTGGTGGCTCATGCCTGTAATCCCAGCACTTTGGGAGGCCGAGGCACGCGGATCACGAAGTCAGGAGTTCGAGACCAGCCTGGCCAACATGGGGAAACCGTCTCTACTAAAAATACAAAAAATTAGCCAGGCGTGGTGGCGGGCGCCTGTAATCCCAGCTACTCAGGAGGCTGAGGCAGGAGAATCGCTTGAACCCGTGAGGCGGAGGTTGCAGTGAGCCTCGATCGCACCACCGCACTCCAGCCTGGGTGATAGAGGGAGACTCTGACTCAAAAAAAAAAAAAAAAAGGGATGCACAGCCTCTGTGCAAAGTCCCCTCTGGTACCCACTGCACAGATGGTGAAACTGAGGCTAAAAAGAGGGTGACACCCACCCCAAGGTGTGCAGCCAAGCAGCTCCGTTCACATTCTCTAACCTGCCGTGGTAGAGCAAGGGTAGGTGCTTGGAGAATTCATTCTCCCAGGCCTGGCCTTCAGAGGAAGGGGAGTTAGGAAACTCCCCCAGGTACCCCCGCGTGTGTATCAACGGGACCTGGGAACTGGGAGGACACAGGTGCCACAGCCCCATCCCCAGGGGAAGCCAGGGACCTTGAGGCTGTGGATGGGATGCCCCTGGGACCTGGGCACTGGGGATTTAGCAGGCCCCGCCCCCCTCCTACGGGGGACGTGGAGGGTGAGTGGCTCAAGCTGTGTCCGAATCCAGCCTATCATCAGCTGGGATTTAGCAGGCCCCGCCCCCTCCCCCCTCAAGCCCAAGGTGGAGGGTGAGTGGCTCGAGCTGTGTCCAAATCCAGCCTATCATCAGCCGGGATTTAGCAGGCCCTGCCCCCCCCCCCCCCCACCCACCGCTCAAGCCTGACGTGGTGAGTGAGTGGCTCGAGCTGTGTCCAAATCCAGCCTATCATCAGCCCGGATTTAGCAGGCCCCGCCCCCCCACCTCTCAAGCCTGACGTGGTGAGTGACTCGAGCTGTGTCTGAATCCAGCCTATCATCAGCCGGGATTTAGCAGACCCCGCCCCCCCCCCCCCCCCCCCCGCCTCTCAAGCCTGACGTGGTGAGTGGCTCGAGCTGTGTCCGAATCCAGCCTATCATCAGCCCGGATTTAGCAGGCCCTGCCCCCCCCACCGCTCAAGCCTGACGTGGTGAGTGACTCGAGCTGTGTCTGAATCCAGCCTATCATCAGCCGGGATTTAGCAGGCCCCACCCACCCCCAAGCCTGACGTGATGAGTAAATGATTCGAGCTGTGTCCGAATCCAGCCCATCGCCAGCCTCAGAGGCCGAGGCGTCACCTCACGGCCACGCGTCTCCCCACGTGTCCGGAGGGCCTGTCCCCTTCCCACCCCATCCCCACCCCGCTCGCCTTCTCGACGTTCCGTTGAGTGGTTTCTAATCCCTCCCCCGTGGACCCGGCGGCGGGCGGATGTGCCTCCAGGGAGCGGGCGAGGGTCCCAGCCCGGCTGCCCAGGGGCGGCCTGGAACTCAGCAGCCTTCTGTGAGGCCCCGGCTTGGCCAAAGACCAGGTGGACGGTCTGAGGGGAACGTGCCGCCACCTGTGTCTGGGGATGTGGACCCCAAGCCTGGCACGGGTCGTGACCTGGAGCAGATCTGAGCTCCATGGGCTTCCTGCCCGCAGCCCGCCGTTCCGCCCCGGCCCGCCCTGGCCTCAGCTGCCCCTTAAGCAGGGGGATGCCCATCTTGACCTCCGGGTTCCCTGGGACAGAATTAGAGCGCGAGCGTCATCGAGGGGCAGCTCGCGGGAACTTGGCAGGTGTCAGACCTCACGCCAGTGCCGCCCCGGTCAGGGTCCCAGCCACGGCCGCCACACTGGCTTTGGGGCCAACAGGGGCCCTGGGCTGGGGGTCGTGGCTCTGCCGGGTCCCTCTGCTCATCCTAGGCCCGCACATCCGCCAGTCACACTCATCACACTGATCCCCGTGGGCCCAGCAGGCCTCCCGCAGCCCCACCTGAGAGTGGGCACCACAGAGCCCAACCCCCGGCCTCTTCTCAGGCAGAGCCCAGCACGGG
This sequence comes from Macaca nemestrina, assembly GCF_043159975.1. Taxonomy (NCBI): domain Eukaryota; kingdom Metazoa; phylum Chordata; class Mammalia; order Primates; family Cercopithecidae; genus Macaca; species Macaca nemestrina. Next base: position 1,655,369 of record NC_092139.1, read on the forward strand.
CAGAGGCGAGCATAGCAGGGCAGGCCCCTGGTGCAGCCCGTCCCCACTGTGGCCACGCAGGACTGACTGGCTTGGAGAGACATGGTCGGAGACAGAAACCAGGAGGCGGAGGGAGAAGCCGTGTTTCTGAGCCCGTCGTGGGTCTCCCCGGCTGGGCCTCCGTGTAGGGCCCCTCCACAATTATGTACAATTCTATTTGCTGAGCGGAACCAGCAGGCTACAAAACAAAGCCCAAGTTTTCTAACATGTGGAGGAGATGTGGATGCAAATGCTGGCCCCAAGTAACTATTCTGGACCTGGAGGCCTCCGGTGCAGGAGAAGCAGGCAGCGGGCAGCAGGCTGGGCTTGCCCTGGGACAAGAGGAGCTCCAGCAAGGTGGAGGCCGGGGAGCGTGACCATCCCATTGTTCCTGGGGCTGCCCTGCATCCACGGCCCTGCTGCTGTACATTCCTTCCTTCCTTCCTTGCTCCTGGGGAAAGGCAGAGGCCCCAGAGCCTCCAGTAGCCCAAGACCTGGGACCTTGGCCTCCTTGAGAGTCTCATTCCTCCTCCTCCGTGTGAGGCCCCCAACCAGAGCCCAGCCCCAGGGTCTCCGGGGTCCCCTGCCTGGTGCATTATTTTTTATGCCATTTAAGTGACCACTTTCTTCCTCAGGAATGAACTTCTAAAGTAAAAGCTGGCAAGACTCAGCAGAAAATAAATATCAAAGCTGCTTCTGCCGCCCCAGCTTCACTCAGGCCCTGGCCACTCCTTCACCGGTCTTCACTGCTGCGTCCTAGAACCACCGGGTCTGCAACCAGGTCTGATGTCTGGTGTGGACATTCAGGGATGAGGTCCCCTGGGGCTAAATGAATGAACAGATTCTGAAAAGCAGAAGCTACATCCGAGGGGTCTCTGGGCCTCAAATTGTTCTCTGACCTGCAGCCGTGAGGCGTGATGCTCACTCGGAAGCTCCCAGAACCTGGAGGCTGCCTTCTCTCAACACGTGAACAAGCAAGGGGCCAGGTTCAATTAAACACCTGCCTGCCCAGAGCACCAGGCCCAAAAGCAAGCAAACAACAAACAAAATCAAATCAGGCCTTCACAACTCCCCAAATTATGTGTAAGTTTCTACAGAGCAGAAGCCAAAAATATATGTTATTTAACTGGATCCTATTTACATATATTTTTATGGCTGCTCTAAAAAATTATCACAAACATAGTGCCTTCACCCCATTTCCCCTGATGTGATTATTACACATTGGATGCCTATATCAAAATATCTCATGGACCCCATAAATAGCTACACCCTCTATGTACTCATGACACTTTTTTATAAAGAGAACACTTAGCTTCCAGTTGTGCAGGTTAGACGTCTAAAATGGTCTCCCTGGGCTACATCAGGTCTCGGGAGGGTTGGTCCCTTCTGGAGGCTCCAGAGGAGAAGCCATTTCCTCCTTTCCAGCTTCCTGAGGTGCCCAAATCCCTTGGCCCTCAGGCCCATCCTCCGTCTTCAGAGCCAGCGGTGTCTTGTCGCTGAGACCAGCTCTGCCCTGCGCCTCTATGTTGAAGGGCCCCAAGATTCCACTGGGTCCCCCCAGATAATCCAGGGTCACCTCTCCATGTCAGGTGGCTGACTGGCAGCCTCAATTCCACCTGCCACCCTCAGACCCCCTGGCCAGGGAGCCCATGTGTTCCGTTTCTGTGCACTGGGAGATGGGCATGTTTAGGGGGCCCCCTTCTGCCTCCCATGGGTCTGCAGGGCCTGACTTTGTAACTTGAGATTATGCTTAGGGTGCCCAGATGCAAAAAACAAAAACGCAGCACACAAAAACACAGGGCGCCCAGCTCAACGGGAAGTTTGGAGAAGCGGTGACTGATTTTTTAGTGTAAGTCTGTCCCAAATATCGTAGAATGCATCCAAATGCTGCCGGACACCCTGTGTCTCAGCCGTGGGGTTGCCACGCTGCGCTCTTAGTGTGGGCCCAGAGCTGCCGGTGCAGAGGAGGGTTTCTGAGTTGGAGGAATGGAGGTGCGTTTCCCCCGCAACTTCCTCGGGATGCCCGGTGTGGACATGCAGGGATGAGGTCCCCTGGGGCTAAATGATTTCGAAAAGCAGAAGCTATGTCTGGGGGGTTCTGGGCCTCGAATTGCTCAGAGACTTGCAGCACTCGGGAGATGCTTTCCCTGCAGACAGCAGGCTCTGAATTGTCCTTTAGCCCCTGACCTGGGGTGCGGCGAGAAGGAGATGGAGGCAGGCCGGCGCGGCGTGGTCACAGACGGTGGTGCTGACGCACGGCTGCTCAGAGAGGACTTGGAACTCGAGGCCCAGCTCGTTATTCTGGGGGTGACTGGCTCCCAGTGTCTGGATGGGTCGGAGCCCCACCACAGCCGGCCTGGACTGGACTGGAAACGGTACCCATTAACAACCCCTGGGCCACCAGGAGCCCCCAGCTCCCGAGACTCTGGGGTCTGGTTTGCGACTGTTTGTCGCCCACGGGCCCCTCCACCAGTTCCTTTCGGTGAGTGTTGATTCAGGCAGAACCAGACAACCAGGCACTAGTTTGCTCTCTGGAGGAAAGCAGGAAGCTGAGAAAAGCACTTTGCCGCTGCCACACTGAGTGTGGACTTATTTCCTAGAGAAGCCTGTGTGTGCTGGTGCCAGCCAGGCCTCGGAGCAGCGCAGCCTGGGGGTGAGGCACCCTCCCCTCCGTGCGCCTACGGGGCTCTCCTTCGGAACCTCAGACCAGGGGAAGTTCTTGTCTCCAGAGCGGCCGTCTCCGCCTCCAGGCTGGAGTGTGGCTCACAGAGGCTGGGCAGCCAGGAGACAGCAGCCCTGGGATATTCCAAACATTCCTGGAGAGCTCCTGTGTGTTTGCAGGGAAGGACGGCCGTGAGCTTGAACCGAGGGTGGAGTCACCAGCCAAGTCTTCCAAGGAGGCTCCCTCCAGATCCACACCTGGGTGCAGCTTGTGATTTTTTGATTTTTTAATTTTTTTGAGACGAAGTCTTGCTCTGTCTCCCAGGCTGGAGTGCAATGGCGCCATCTTGGCTCACTGAAACCTCCACCTCCCAAGTTCAAGTGATTCTCCTGCCTCAGCCTCCCGGGTAGCTGGGATTACAGGCCCGTGCCACCACGCCCAGCTAATTTTTATATTTTTAGTACAGATGAGGTTTCACTGTGTTGGACAGGATGATCTCAAACTCCTGAGCTCAGGTGATCTGCCTGCCTCAGCCTCCTGAAGTGCTGGAATACAGGGGTGAGTCACTGTGCCCAGCCAGCTTGCGATTTTTCAGAGGCATCTGAGTTCTCCGGCCACCACAGCCCTCATGAAGAGGGGGGTTGAAGCTCCTTTGGCCACAGGGCATTGGAGTGTAACTGTAAGAAGACCTTCTCAGGGAACCCCCTAGTCCCGAATTCTCTCCCCTGATTCAGTAAGAAATTATAATTAATTTCTTTTTCAGTAAAAGGCAAAGCTATTTTTAAATTACAAGCCTGATTGAATTAACAAAACGTTAGACAATTAGCAGTCCTTTAAAATTTTTTTCATGTTGTTTAAAATGCATCTTGAATTTATTTATGTGTTTTTTTCTGTTTCCATCCTTTTCCTGTGTCCTGGATGTTAGGTAAAGAGTGTGGCCTCCCATCTACCGACCTCGTGCCATAAAGATGCAGTCAGACGGGGGCTCTGGCGGTCCGGAGCTCAGCTCTGCACCACATCCTCTGTTCCCCGTTTCCCAAGATTGCTTCTGAACACACCTTTCTCTCCCGCCCTATGGGGTACACCGCACCCATGACAGCTTCTGTGGGACCAGAAATGCAGGGGCGAGGAGGGCAGGAGGTGGAGGAAACAGATCTGGGTCTGGGTTCTATTTGTGGGTCGGCAATGTAAGAACCAGGCGAGCTGACCGGGTGGCTGGGCCGTGTGGACGCAGGTCAGCACTGCGCCATGGTGCTCTCGGGAGCCAAAGATCCAGCCCACCTTGCAGGGCTGGGCCCGTCTGTTCCAGAAAGCACCTCTGCAGCCACACGGCAGCAGCTGCACATTGATGGCAGCGTCGGATCCTCTGACCACAGCTGAAGCTTTGACCAACAAAAGTCCCAGGGAGCTGCTCAGGGCAGGATCAGAAAGGAGGGTGCTTAGCAAGCCACGAACTGCTGACCCTCCCTGGGAGGCCCCGAGAGCTCTTCTCTCCTTCACATTTTCGCTCTGGCAGCCATCGTGGCGCAGACCTTGGAGCAGGGGCAGCTCTTCCCCCTGGGTCTGGCATCAGGAGCGTGTCCCACCAGCTCCGTTGCCGCAGACTCGAAACCCCACCTGGGGCAGCAGCCGGATGAGCACTGGGGGCACCGGAGTCCCTCAACCTCGGCCTCAGATCAGCATCCACCCAGCCCTCCTGCCCCACATCCGAGCCATTTCAAAGCTGCAGGGACATTGGGACGATAGGGAAGTGGGCCGAGGACAGCGCCAGGGAAGGCTTGTCTGAACTCCTCAAATCACGGGGTGCTGACATTTGGGATTTTTGCCTTCCTGGTGCAGCCCCGCCCCACATGCACACTCACGTGCGTGGCATCAGCAGGATGTGGGTGCTGCGAGCAGGATGTGGGTGCTGCGGAGCTGCCCCCACTTCTGTGTCTCCCACACAGCCCCAGGAACCTGGGCGCCCACAGGAGCCAGGAGCTGCAGCACAGGTCGGGAGGGGCCCTGCAAACCTGCGGGGAGAAGGGAGCCGCCCCTGGCTCCCCTTCTCCAGAAATCCCAGACTGGGGGTGAAGGCGTCCGGTGTGGGTGGCCAGGAGTGGGTGCTGCACATTGAACAGTGTCATTTGGTCTCTGTCCGCTCATACAGCCAAGGATTAGATTTGCACACCCCGAGTGCAAGGGGACACCTGGGGCACCCTCCGCAGTGCCTCCCTGTGGGGCAGCCCTTCTGTGGGGTGCTCTGTGAGGAGCTCTGTGAGGAGGGCCTGGGGTCCAGTCTGCAGGAAACTGGATGGAGCCGGCCAGGACCTGGCCATCTCCCCAACCACAGCCCCAGGCCTTCCCCTCCCCATGCCTGTATGGGTGATCCCACCCGGCCCACCTGCCTTGCCAGTGAGGTTTGCACGGCCTTCTCTTCAAGCCTTTGAGTCGACTAATTTGTACAAAAAAGCCAGAATTGACAACCTGCAAGTGTGAGTTCCAAAAATTTCACTGGCTTTTATTACCTGCCCTAGGGCCGAGAAGCTTGACCTTTTATCCCCAACTGCTAAATTGCCAGTCCTTCGGAGCGAGAGTGTCCTCTACATAAAGGAGCAGTTAGACTAATTTGAAACAGTATTGACCTTTCCTTCCTGTCCTTTTCATTTTGACTAAATTACAGGGTGCGGCCCTGCAATTCGCCTTCTGGTCTGTGAGTGACCCCGAGTCAGCACCCACCTTGCTGTGCTGCTTAATCAAGGAGAGCGCTGCTGCTGGCGATGCAGGGCAGGGCACCATCCACCAACGTCCCGACCCAGGGTCTCTCGCGGGGTCAAGGTTGCAGGGAAGGCAGGCCGGGGCGAGGCCTGCCCCTGCCTCTGTCCACAGGCAGACACAGATGCCATGGCTGGGAGGACCTTCGTGGCCCTCTCCTAACCGAGGCCCCGAGAGAGGCGGAGGCTGCAGGGATCACCCAGCCCCTCAGGGCAGCACTCAGGCCGGCCTCGGGGCCGTCAGCCAGCCTGGCGGCATCCCTGAGTCTTACTTCAGGTCCCAACACTCCATTTCAGGGGGACGCTAGGCCCTCCCGACAACTCCCCGCCGTGTCCCAGGAGAGCCCCCGGCTGGCCAAGGAGCCTCACCTGGCTCACAGCTTTGCTCCCCTTAAGCTGAATTCGCAACAGGCCCTGGTGTCAGTGCAGCCTTGGCCCCCAAGGGTGACACGTCCGGGCCTTTCTGTGGATCCCAGGCTGTGTGGGGATGGTGTCAGGTGGGCAGCTTGGGCTGCCAGGACGGCTGGCAGAGGGCCTGGGACATCTAGGGATGGGAACGGGCAAGTGTCCTGGGGAAGGGAAGGATGGCCCGAGTGTCACTCAGGCCTTGAGAACGCCCTGAGCAGAGGGAACGAAGTGTCCTGGAGGGCGGCCCAGCCAATGCCTCCCCCAAGGGTCCAGTGGAAATGTAAAAGCAAGGCAGGGGGCTGGGCGCAGTGGCTCAAGCCTGTAATCCCCGCACCTTGGGAGGCCGAGGCGGGGGGATCACAAGGTCAGGAGATCGAGACCATCCTGGCTAACACAGTGAAGCCTCATCTCTACTAAAAATACAAAAAAATTAGCCAGGCGTGCTGGTGGCGCACTCCTGTAGTCCCAGCTACTCAGGAGGCTGAGGCGGGAGAATTGCTTGAACCTGGGAGGCGGAGGTTGCAATGAGCCGAGATCACGCCTGCACTCTAGCCTGGGTGACAGAATGACTCTGTCTCAAAAAAAAAAAAAAAAAAAAAAACAAAGCAAGGCAGGGGCGGGGCGGCCTGAGAAACATGCTCAGCTCATGACAGGGCCTATGAGTCTCAGTGGCCCGGCATCAGCATCTACTACATGCCTGAGCATTCTGAGTACCTGCTGTGTGCCTGAGCGCCTACTGTGTGCCTGAGTGCCTACTACATGCCTGAGCACCTACTGTGTGCCTGAGTGCCTACTGTGTGCCTGAGCGCCTACTGTGTGCCTGAGTGCCTACTACATGCCTGAGTACCTACTGTGTGCCTGAGCACCTACTGTGTGCCTGAGTGCCTACTACGTGCCTGAGCGCCTACTGTGTCTGAGCACCCACTGTGTGCCTGAGTACCTACTGTGTGCCTGAGCGCCTACTGTGTGCCTGAGCGCCTACTACATGCCTGAGCACCTACTGTGTGCAGCCCCCTCAACCCCCAGGCATTTCCCAAGCAGAACATGTGATTGAGGGCTCCCAGATGTGGCCCCCGCCGCCTTGGCAGCTCACTGATGGCTTACAGAGCACTCCTGGTCTTGGCGTTTAATGTATGTAATGAATTCATAGCACCCAGTGTATATTGGAAATAGTTAAACTTATCAGATCCCTGAGTCACTCACAATCCCCTTTTTCAATTTCCTGAAGCTACTTGGTTTGAGCCAATACTCCAGTCGTGACCCAGCATGGGCAACCTTTTCCTGTGAAAGCCAGATCACCAGTCAATGTTTGTCCCCAGGGGACATTTGACAGTGTCTGGAGATATTTTTAATTGCTCTAATTAAATATTATAGGGAGAGGATGCTACCGCCATCCCGTGGGTGAGGCTGGGGAAGCTGCCACGGTGCCACAGTCAGAGCAGCCCCCACCAAGACCCCCTGTCCCAGATGCCGGCAGCGCACGACCGAAAGCCTGGCCTGCGGTCCTGAGGGCACACTGAGCTGGGAGCTGAGTGTTGCGCTGCAAAACAACAGGGGCTTTGGGTAAATCTCCCCAGCCTCTGTCTGGTGACCTGCACCCAGGGACGACCTCCCCAGCCTCTGTCTGGTCGCCTGCACCCAGGGACGACCTCCCCAGCCTCTGTCTGGTCGCCTGCACCCAGGGACGACCTCCCCAGCCTCTGTCTGGTCACCTGCACCCAGGGACGACCTCCCCAGCCTGTCTGGTCGCCTGCACCCAGGGACGACCTCCCCAGCCTCTGTCTGGTCGCCTGCACCCAGGGACGACCTCCCCAGCCTCTGTCTGGTCGCCTGCACCCAGGGACGACCTCCCCAGCCTCTGTCTGGTCGCCTGCACCCAGGGACGCAGACGGCATCTTGGACAGGTGTGGGTCATTGCAGCACGTGTGTGAGGGACTAAGTTCCAGGAGGATGCGGGCCTGCCTGCCAGATGCTGATATTTTCCTGGGCCTGGGGGCGGCATGACTGACACACAGGTGCCTCTCGCTCTTGTGGTTTCCCGTAGGGTCGCCATGAGGCCGAAGTGACAAGTGAGTTGAACAGCCTGGGGCACAGGTGTGGTGCAGGTGGCCCAGCCTGCAGGCCAGGTTGTGACAGAGGCAGTCTCTGCAGCCAGTTCTCACCCTAATGTGCCGGAAGCCAGCCCTGCTGAAATCCCAGAGTGTGAGGAAAAGAACCAACTTTCTCAAAATGTGCTTCATGCTCAAAAACGGGCCCCATCAAGCAGGTCCCCTGGTGCAAGGTCTCCTGGCGCCCTCCCTCTGGGCTTCCGGTGTTGCTCTCGGGGTCTGGCTGTGCTCGTAGGGAAGTCAGGGTCAGCTGTGGTGGGAGGCTTATCCCACAGGAGGCCAGCTACTCTCCCATTAATGGATAACTATGTGGTCACAACGGCTCCACGTTTGTATAGTAACTACCCATCCTAGGGTTTACCTGATGATTCTACTCGGAGTTAGCATGTGAATCAGGGTATAATTACCCTGCCTAATTGTTCAATCTCATAGTAACACTTTAATTTGCAAAGCAAAAATAACCATGTGATTACCCTGCAATTACATGATAGTTACTAATCAATTACTTCTATAGAGTTTGCGGCGTGTTTACAGACTGGCTAATGCCCATGTGCCCTTCCCTGAGTATCATGTTCTCAGGTGCCTGGGTGACAATTGCCTGATGAGCTGTGTCTGTCGCCAGCAAAGCCCAAGTCAGCTCTGGGTCCCCGACTTGGGACTGTCTCCCGGCAAGCTCCAGGGGCTGCCTGAGCCTCCAGCCTGCAGGTGCTGCCGCCTCACCCCCACCGCCGCAGGCCTCGCCACCCCTCCCGCTCTCAGGACGCTCGGAGCCTGAGCCTGGTGCTGGGCAGGTGCTCTGATCTCACCTACTACACCACAGCTGCAGCCCAGGTGCTGGAGATGCTTGTCATTGCAGGAAAAGGAACAACGGCAACCTCTGCTTGGGGCTCCACGTGCCTGGTCCTATAAGGAAAGGCTTCCCCTGCAGGGGCTGCTTCATCTTCACTGACCTGTGATCACGGAGCTGCAGCCATTCTCATATGAAGGTGAGGAAATTGCGTCCAGACATGCACGCGTCTCCCAAGTCTACTTGGCTGACGCGAGGAGGCCCATGCCTGTCTAAATCCAGAACCCACACCCTGGGCCCCTGCAGGCTGAGGTTGCAAGGGGTTCCCTGGAAGGCACAGCAGGTAAACCTGGGGCTGTGCTCCCTCCTGTTGGGCAGGGGTAACCTCTGCACACCTTTGCCCATTTCTCCAGGGCATTTGGCTGCGCTAGCATGGAGCCACCTTGTAAGAAATGGAAGAGGACGCTGCCCAGGGGTCAGGCACAGGGCCCCGACGGTGACTGGAGCCCATGTGGACAAAGCCTGGGAAAAGCAGCTACAAGAGGCTGTGAGTGCAGAGTCGCCTCCTTTCCACCCTTCACTGATTTAAAAAACGAGTGGTACAGAATGGGCTCTGGGGCCGGTGGCACATGGAAATGGAACATGCGTGTCACGCACGGGCCTGGAACCACACAAAGGTGGGAGGGGGTTGGGCTGCACCAGGCCAAGGAATGACAATGGAGGGTGAAGGAGCAGCAGCGAACTGTGGGCTCGCGGCCTCGCCAGTTGGGATAGACACACCACACCACACAGACGGCAAGGGTGCAGGGACGAAGGAGCGGCACTTCCCCTTCCATGGGAACCCGGCTGATTCCGGAGAGGTGTCCGTGGGGCCCTGGCGCAGTCCCTGGAAAACAGCTCGGAAGGAAGAAGGGCCCCGTCCCGGGAGCCTGGTGGCAGCCAGCCGGAGGAGCAGAGACATGAGGAGGGGCCGCAGGGTGGGGAGTGGGGACCCCCCCACCAGGAAGCCCACTTCAGACAGGGAGATGAGGCTTGTTTTCCTGCTCGCTGCTTCCTGGGCCCAGCAGGGTCAACCCCGGAGTCACATGGGTCCTGCGTCTCTTCACCTAGTGGGCTCGGACGCGTCTGCACACCCTTCCTGAGCTCTCGGCCCGATTTTTTCTGCCCTTAGGAATCAGTGCCTCACTCAGCCCGGTGTCTGCACTTGGCAATCAGAGTGAGCTCCGGATGCCACAGACAGGGTCATGCACCTGGTGCAGCCGGAGCTGGGCTCATCCCGGCCGACAGCATCCCCCCCTCACGTCCCTCAGCCCCTCTTTCTCCGCATGCAGCTGGGGCAGGGGAGGGAGCACTCTGCTGGCTCAGGTCTCCTCTAGAAAGACCCGGACGCCCACTGCAGGCTGTTAGAACAGCTGAGGGGTTCGGTGTCAGATTCACGCACACGCACACACGTGTGCACACACGCCCAGAATCGTGCCTCCTGTGGACACAGGCCTTCTTAATAAGTGGATGTCCACCCACGGGAACGCGGCTTGGCTTGGGCCCTGTTTTTGGCCGGTCCGCAGAGACAGGGCCTGATTCTGGTAAGGACCACATGGGCTGCAGGGCCCGGGACCCTCCCTGAGCAGTGCCAGGACCCCTAGCTCCTGCCAGGCCCTACACGGGCCCACGGTGTTGAGGCAGGTGCATGTGTCTTATCTGGGAGCAGAACGCCCTTGGCTGGACATGTGGTCTGAATGGAAACACTGGGCTGAAGTGAGTCAGGACGCTGTGTGGGTCCCCCCAGAGAGGCCGACCTGCAGACGTGAACGCAGGTGACCAGGTACCATGGGAGTGCGGGCAGAGGCAAGGGGGCTCTCGGTGAGAGGGAGAGCCGCCTTTGGGAAGGGCCCGGGGCACCCGGGAGAGGACCAGGGGAGCCTTAAACACGGCACATTCCCAGAGGGCAAGGCTAGGGTGCTGCATTCACCTTAAACCCCTGTCTCCACGCAGCCTCACAGGCAATCCCGGAGCTCCTAGCGGCTTCGACCGTCCTGGGCTCTCACAGCCCCTCAAGTGATAGCCAGGCACCTCTTTCTAGAGCCCCCTGGTTGAGCAGCTAGACTTGCATTTCAAACCATCTGAAATCCAAAATGAGAAATAATGATCTGTAGTCAGACTCAAAATAAATGACAGGATGAAACTCCGCGTCGTTCTGTTTTATCCGGTGGTTTCCTGCCTCTGCTTCCAGGGTGGCAAAGCTCAGAGACTGTCTAAATCCTCACTTTAAATGAAGGCCGAACTGACCACAGGCTCCCACAGATGTTTCTTCCAATTTGTAAAAGGTAAATGTTCTGTGCAGTAGGAACACACACACACACACAGGCACGCATGAGACGCAGACACGCGCACGGGTACACACACACACACACACACACACACACACACACACACACACACGGCGGGGAGAGGCTGCAAGGCCCTCGGATTCCAAGAGAAGCACATCCTTAATGATACAGATGATAATTAAAGAATACAATAAACACAATTAGCATACGTTTTAAACAGTTTATTAGTGAAGCTTACCATAAAATCAGAATAGAGTGCTCCAGGGTTGGCTGGGATAACAGCTTCTGATCCTTAGAGTCATAAAATCCCTGGCTTGGAAGAAATGGGTGTCTTCAAATGATGGAATCAGCAGGCCTGAGCAGCACTGCCGCCTGAATGTTACCATGCAAAGGTGACGTCGCTGCAAATCCAGGCGGGACGAGGGTGTGACCACAGGGCTGGGCTGGGCTGCGCCGTTCGCGGCTGGGGGCTGCAGGCAGCATGCACAGGGGTGCTATCGCAGGGTGGCAGGAGAACCATGAGCCCATGAGGGAACCAGGACACAGGCCTGGCTCAGTTTGCTGATGGCCTTGGCCAGGTGCACCCAAGGCGGTGGAAGCGGGTGAGGCAGAGACCCTGGTCCTCTGCCCGCGGGGTCTGCCCGTGGACACTGTCAATCGCCTGCTGCTCAGATGTCCTGTCCAGCCTCGGACTTGCTGGCTCCATGCTGAGACCCCCGTGGCCACACTCCCTCTGCTGTTCCTGAGATCCAAGTGACTCCAGGCTCAGCAGAGCGTCCGAGAAGGTGCTGGGCTCTGAGATGCCCTGCGGGTGAGGGCTGGGTTGGACAGGCCGAGGACAGACAAAGATTTGCCCCAGCTCAGACCAGCGTGGAGTGGATTCTCATTAGACACCATGAGTTCCTGCTTTGCAAAGCAGAGAGAGAGCAGCTGTGGAGCGCACGTCAGAACTCATTTCTGTAGGAAAATGGGAGCTTCAGGTGGGAAGGAGCCGCTCCGTCTGGATGAGCTTTGTGCCGGGCACAGCACTTCACACCTTCACTCCGGGCCTCCTCGCTCTACTTTCTGGAAAAGGCATTTTTGTTGTTTTCTCGTTTTGTTTTTGGCCCATCTTGGGATCTCCTGGAATTTCGGGTCAGTGGGACGCTGAGGGAAGAGAGAGCCGAGGAACTGATGCTGCAGATGTTGAAGCCTCTGGTGTTCAAAAATGGGTGTGGGCCGGCGTCCAAGCCTCCAGGTGTCTTCCAGGAAGCGGTGTGGGCCTGAGAGGCAGTGGGTGTGGCCAGGCCAAGGTTGAGCCCTGATACCTGCCAGGCACCGAGAAGGGACATGGGCAGCTGCATGCAGAGCTCATGACTGTCCCCAGACCAGAAGCTGCTTCCCCCACGGGGGTTCGTGATTTTAACATCTCTGGCTGAGGCTCGGTGATGAGGAACATCTCAGTGAAGGGACCCCCTCGGCTGGGGGTCTGAAGCTGCCAGGGCTCCAACCCCACACGTTGGGAACCACCCAAAAGGGCAAGGAACTGGCGCTCTCTGGCGTGGCACATGAATGTTTGGAAACGCCCAGGAGGCAGCTCTTAGGGCTGTTTTCTCCTGGCAGGAGCACAAAGTCCCTTCAAGAGAGACCCTGCTGGGGGCGTCCAGGAGACACAGGCCCGTGAGCCCGGCCACCAGACGGACTTCGCAGGCCGGCTCCAGCCCATCACACGCCACCTTTCCCGCGAGTGAGACTCCTCAGCCGGGCCACCCCCCGGAACACCCCCACCCTGGGCGAGGAGGGCACTGGGGGAGCCTCCGGAACGGCTGCTGTGGCCCCATGGCAAGGTGGCCACCCACGGAGCTGAATGGTCCACACACAGAGCAAGAGGACTGCAGCCCTCACCTGGGATTGGGGTCCTGAGAACAGCCAGGTGGTGGCTGCCACCTAGACCAGCTGGGCAGTGACTGCCACCAAGACACCACACGCACCAGGCACCCACCCCATGGGACAATTGGCCTCATGTTGAGGATCAGGGAACAGAGTGATCACGGGAGAATGAGCGAGCCTTGGGCTGCTCAGGCTTCAGGCTCCCAGCCTGTCCACCTCCCTGGCCTGCCCACCTCCCTGGCCTGCCTGTGGGGGAGCAAAGGCCGCTCCCATCCTGCCCTCTGGGCTCCAGGGTTTGAATGACTCCTGTCGTTCCTGCTGTCAGGAACCCCCTGGGCCCCGGTCCGGGTACTCAGTGGCCCGTGGACTAAGATGGTTTCCGCTGTTTGAAATACAAAGAGGAGGATCTAGTTCACAAAACCTCAGCCAGAACCCCCTGAGCCCAGTCTGGGTACTCGGTGACCCAGGATCCAGTTCACAAAGCCTCAGCCGGAACCCCCTGAAGCCCTGGTCCGGGCACTCAGTGACCCACAGACTAGGGCAACGTGCCTGTTCAGTAGATAACCTCACCTGTTGGGCCTCCTGGGCTCCTCCAGCTGGTGTTTCTGTGTCTTGTGTTCGTAGATCCAACCTGCACAGCCAGAAGGAGTCTGAGAGTCCGGCCGGGAGGAGGAGAAGCATCGGGCTCACCTCCCCCACCCGCCTCAGTGCCATGCCTGGTTTTCCCACTGGAGCGCCGCTCGCCACCCTCTCCAGCCATGCCTGCTTCTCTCCTTGTCTAGGCACCCCAAATGGAAGCCCTGGTGGAGACAAGGACTTGGACGAAGGTAGTGTGTTTGGGATGTGAGACCAGGAAGCTGAAGTGAGGGACGGAGCGCACAGTGAGACAGGAAGAGAGAGCACCCATGGAGGGCTGGAGTCCTGGAAGGGCAGCGGCGGCCACTGTACATGGAGCTGTCTGCCTCCCTGGTGCTGAAGCCCAGAGAGCGAGGTTGTGCCGCGGTGCACACACAGGCAGCTCCCTTGATGTTTTCTCTCAATTTTTGGGGTGTGAGTTTTATCCCTTCAACCAGCCTCTGAGGTCTTTAAAGCAAGGGCCCCACATTCTGCTTCCACATAGCCAGCCCCTTCGTGCCAGCGCAGAGGTGGGCACACAAATTCAAGTTCAGTACCTGACACTAGTGATTCCTACTATTGAAGGTGTCCCCAGAGGCTATGGATGGGTGAACGGGCAGGAGGCTCTTATGGATCAGAGAAACACCTGACGGAAACAGGAAACAAAAGCACACTTGGCTTTTTGACACTTTGTGTCTCTGCCGGGCGATGACCTCTCCCAACTAGAGGGGCTGGAGGAGCCCCAGGAGGAGGCTGGAGTGGTGGGGAGGCCACAGGAGTCCCACGGTGGGAAGAGCAGGGCTCCTGGCCACTCGGACTCCTGCAGGCACCACATCCCTTCATCCCACGGCTCACTAAGCTCCTCCCTCGTGCCAGCCACAGTTTCTATGTCTCTAGCCCTTTATCTGCCGTTATTGCTGAATTTGCGTAAGTTTAACTGCAGTGGTGCCATTACTGGGGGATGTAGTTCATTTCCATTGAGGCGAATTCTGTCCAGTGATCTTAGACACAAGTGACATCTGTAGTTCAGCATATGTGGGTTTCAGGAAGGTCAGGCCATGGATGGGGCTACATGAGACCACACAGCACATCCATAGATTGCACCTTGTTCTGCTACAGCTGGGGACAGAGCCACACTCAAGGTCCCAAGAAGAGGAATGGCACTTCTTACCTTCTTCTCACCTGGCCCTCAGCTGCATCACTTCCTCTAGGAAGGACTTCCTGCCCTGACCAGTGCCCCTCACAGCCTTCCCAGGTCAGTGACCCCCTTGTCCATGTGTGTCCACATATGGTGAGCTCAGCCTTTGAGGCCATGACCATGCGTGTGTTTCCCATGCCTAGTTCCTGAGCCCCAGCCCTGTGCCCAGCACAAAAAGAATGCTTAAAGGAATCACTCACCCTCATTCGCTTTAGCGCCCCAGGAACAGGAACCACTCCACAGGGCCCAGAGTGCTCTGAGCAGATTTTGGGCACCTGTGTCCAACAGGCCAGGCCTCGGCAGGGCTGTTCAGGACCCAGACCAGGTTTTGCAGGGCTTCAGAGGGGACTCACACAAGGAGGGGTCCCCCAGGAGGCAGAGAGGAGCAGACCTCGTCCCACGGCAGGGTCCAAGTGCAGCCCCTTAGGTGGGCAGAAACAAGAGGGAAATTTGTACTCCCGGAGAGAACTGGGAAATGCCCCTCGATTTCACCCCAGGGAAGCTGAATCTGCTGTAAGGAAAAGGGGTCAAGTGGAGTGGGCTCCCTCTCAGAGCTGCTCCGGCTCCTGCAGGCACCACTCAGAGCTCAGATTTCAGCCACAGCAGCCCCTCCAGCAGCTTTGCCTGGGACACCGGGAGGGTGGGCGTGCTGGTCCTCACCCTAAGGTTTTCAAGCACACCCCACCTGGTTGTGCTCCCAAAACTCCTGTGAGAAGAACGCTGTGAACAGCTCTAGCTGCTGAAAACGCAAGGCCGGAGTCTGTAGGAAATGCCAAGCTTATGGCCATGACACCAACACTGCCGCGTGGACACGCCCTCTGATGCTTGCAGCCTCTGTCCGCGCTGGGTGTGTCTCCATCCACCAATGGGACGAGTTTCCCCCACCGCACTGAGACCCTCCTGGACCAGCAGAGGAACTCGGACCTGGGGAGATGGTTTGGGGCGAAGCACAGGAAGCCTGCAGGGAAAGCATGCACCGCGCCTCCCACCTGTGCCCAGAGCTGGGTGAAGATGGACCCAGCTGCTCCCACCACCGCGTCTGTGCCTCCCGCATCTGTGCCTTGCCCCCAGCCTGTGAGCAAGTGCCCACACTCCAAGGCAAGCCGGCCCACCTGTCCTTAAGGGATGGCCCCCTGGTTGCTGTGCCATCAGTGGCTCCTGCTGCTTGTTCATTCCCATCAGGATACAAACGTGCTCAATCTCCCCTACCTGACAAAGCAGCAGCCCCTTGACCTCATGTCCCCCTCACTGTGCCCCCAGCTTCTTGTCTTTACTGCAAAACTCCAGGAAGAGTTGTCTGCATTTGTTCATAGATGGGGCCCCTGCAAACAAGGGGGAAAGACGCTGAGATTTGCTGCAGGGGCTGCTGGGGACTGAGTGTCCTGGGGTTGTTGTAACCAAGGACCAAACCAGGAGGCTTCGGACAACAGATTCACGGTCTGTGTTCTGAGGCCAGAAGCCCAGGACCAAGGTGCCGGCAGGCTGGTTCCCTCCACAGGCTCTCCACAGAATCTGCTCCTCACCTCCCCTGGTTCCCGGTGGCGCCACACACCCTTGGCTTGTGGCTGCATCTCTCCAGTCTCTGCCTCCATCTCATATGGCCTTCTCCTCTGTGGCTGTGTCTCTCTTCTCTCCCTATGAGGACACCAGGGATTGGATCAGGGCCCATCCACTTCAGTACAACTCCATTTCAGTACAACATCTTAAATAAGTACCTCTTCAAAGGCCCTATTTCCTAATAAGGTCACATTCCGAAGTTCCGGGAAGCTCATCAGTTTTGGTGGACACCATTCAATCCAGTGTAGGCAGGTTCTTTCTGGCACTACCCTTTGTTGGAGGGTGGGGCAGGGGAGAGGGTTGTCCCAGCTGAGACAGGAGGCAGGGCTCCATGTCCTGGGATGGAGGCTGACCCTCAGGAAGACGGCCCCAGGAAAGGGACTCAGCTGTGAGCTGCTAGCAAACCCCTGTGCTGAGAGGGGTCTGGGCAGCCCACTGTGTCCACCCACATGTGCCCTCCACACTTCACCTCCAGGTGGACTCTGGAAGCTACAGTGCATGGAAGCAGCCTGTGCCTGGTCTCACTGATCTCCAGCTGCTGAATCCAGTGGTCAAGTCTCAGGCCCCTCTGCCTCAGTCTCTCTGCAGGTGACACAGCTGGTCGTCCTGCTTCAAAATATCTTCACAAAGCTCCCAAGACCCTGCTCCTACCTGTGCAGCCTCTGCCTGCCATTCTGAGGTCTTTTGCGTAGTTCCTCCCCATTTCCTGGACCTGCAAATGCTGGAGGATCTCAGGGCTTAGCCCCCAAAGCTCCAAGATCCAGTGTCAGGTTGCCCAGGGCTGGAGGCAAATAATTTGGAGTTGGTTGTAGACAGAGGGTTCGGGAGGGGAGGCTAAATGTTCAACTGCAGGCCCTACGGTATGTGTGCAGGTGGGAGAGCAGCCGTTGTTAACTGGCCATCCTTGGAAAAGGGACCGGACGACCATGTCATTGGGATGTGGAGACCCAGAGGCACACAGGGGGAACCCCGCTTCAGTCTTGGCAAGCCAGCATTGTGCACCTTTCATCAAAAAGACCTCTCTTCTGCCCTCAGAAACACCAGGGGTTGGAGGAAGCTTGTGGAAAGTGGCAGGGTCCCCATTGCGGTTCTTCCCCCCAAAGAGGCTGGGCGACAACAGCCTCCTCTCTCCTCTCCCCCATGGATCTGTAGGCAACTGACCCATCTGGGGACCGTGTCCGGGACACGGTGTTAGTGTCTTCAGGAAACCCAGCTACTGAAGACATTCATTAGACACACAGCAGAAGAAGACTCCTCTCCGTTCCCCAGAGAGCCCACACGCAGCCAAAATTGGGATTCAGAGCAAGCCCTGGAAGTGTCAGTTTTTACCCATTCCTGTGTTTTGAGGAGGAACAGAATCACTTGATAACATTCATTCCTTGTCACTCTCACTAATCCCTCCGCCTGGAGACATAGCTTTCTCCTTCACATCAAATTAAGAAATGGCTTCATGACAAAATCAGATTCAGTGTAAGACTATAAAACCTATTGTCAAGACCTCAGACAGGTTTAAAGTGGTGCTTCATAGACAAAGGGCCCTCTAAGGATCTTTAGATGTGGCTCACAGATCCAGTCAACTAAAGGATCTCAAGGGTATTGTCCCCACCTCATGGGGCCCATGATAGAGAAGAGCCCATCTCCTAGAGGTCTATGGTTTATCTCTGTTTAATGGAATGAATCCCAATAAGATTCATAGAAAACCCATAACATTTTAAAATAATTCTGGTGGAAGCATTACTGACTTGAACTAAAATACAAACAAACAACAACAACAACAACAAACAGAAACTGTCCAAAATGGAAACAGGCAGGAATCAGGCTGAGAAAACTACCCAGCTACAAACATAGGCTACTACTTACACCATCAAATGGGCCAACACATGCATTGTGGGAATCCCAGAAAAAGAGAGAGAGAAAAAGAGAAGATTATTTGAAGAAATAATGGCTGAAAATTTCCCCAGTTTGATGAAAGACAGGAATATAAACATCCAAGAAGTTCAACAAACTGCAAGTAAGATCAACTCAATGATACACAGAGTTATTATCAAATTTTATAATAGTTAAGGACGCATTATAATCAAATTTTCAAAATGACAAAGAGCAAGAATCTTGAAAGCACCAAGAGAGAAGCAATTTGTCACATACAAAGGATCCTCTATGATATTGCAAGCCAGTTTCTCATCAGAAACTTTGGAGGCCAGACAGCAGTGAGACAATCTATTCCAAGTGCTAAAATAAAATTTAAAACAAACAAACAAACAAGAATCCTATACCTGGCAAAACTGTCTTTCAAGAGTGAGGGGGAAATTAAGACATTCCCAGATAAACAAAAGCTGAGGGAGTTTGTTATCACTAGATCTTCCATGTAAGAAATGCTAAAGGGAGTCCTGCAAGATGAAATGAAAGGACACTAGACAGTAACTAGAAGCTGTATGAAGAAACAAAGATCTCAATAAAGACAAATACATGGTCAATTATAAAAGTTAGCATTATTGCCACAATGCTTTGTAACTGCACTTTTGTTTCCTACATGATTTCATATACTAATATATTTTTTTAAAGTTATTAGTCTAAAACTAGCACTACTGTAAATTTGGTTTGTAATTCCACATTTTGTTTTCTACATAATTTAAGAGACTAATGCACTTAAAATAATTATTAGTTTAGATGTAATTTTGTGACATTAATAACTGAAAGGGATAGGGACAGAGCTATAAAGAAGCAGAGTTTGTGTATGTTATCAAAGTTAAGCTGCTATGAATCCAAATTAGAAATTAAATGTGCTAAATGTAATGCCATGGTAACCACAAGGAAAATAGCTATAGACAGTATACAAAAAGAAATGAGAAATTTAAACATTTCACTAAAATACGAACTAAACACAAAAGACATTAATGTAGGTCTAAGGCATATACGCTTATGCTATATGCATAACACTATATGCTATATGCTCTATATGCACTATATGCTCTAAGGCATATAGAAAACATAGCAAAATGGGCTGGGCGCGGTGGCTCAAGCCTGTAATCCCAGCACTTTGGGAGGCCGAGACGGGCGGATCACGAGGTCAGGAGATCGAGACCATCCTGGCTAACACAATGAAACCCCGTCTCCACTAAAAATACAAAAAAATTAGCCGGGCGTGGTGGCGGCGCCTGTAGTCCCAGCTACTCGGGAGGCTGAGGCAGGAGAATGGCGGGAACCCGGGAGGCGGAGCTTGCAGTGAGCCGAGATCGCGCCACTGCACTCCAGCCTGGGCGACAGAGCGAGACTCCGCCTCAAAAAAAAAAAAAAAAAAAGAAAACATAGCAAAATGACAGAAGCCAGTCCTTCCTCATCAGTAATTACTTTAAGTCTAAATGGGTTCAACTCCAGTCAAAAGACAGAGATTGAAAGAATGAATAAAAACATATGATCCAACTATATGCTATCTTCAAAAGACTAACTCTAGATCCAAAGACATAAATAGATTGAAAGTAAAAAGATGGAAAAGATATTCCATGCAAATAGTAACCAGAGTAGGGGTGGCTATACTAATATCAGACAAAATGGAATTTAAAATGTAAAAAGAGACAAAGAAGAGCAAAGACAAAGGCATCCTATATTAATAAAAGGTTCAACACAGCAAGAAGATATGATTATAAACATTTATGCACCTAACAACGGATAATCAAAATGTATGAAGCAAAAAACTGACAGAGTTGAAGGAAGAAACAGACAGTTCTATTAATACAGTAACAGTTACAGACCTCAATATCCTCTCTCTATAATAGAGAGAATAATCATACAAAAGATAAATAAGGAAACAGAAGAGTTAAACAATGCAATAAACCTACTAGATATAACAGATATATACAGAAAACTCTACCCAACAGCAACAGCTTACGCATCCTTAAGTGCACATGAAACAATTTCTAGGATAGACTCTATTAGTTTACAAATTAAATTTCAATAGATCTTAAAAAGACAGATATCATACAAAATGACTTCTCTGACCAAAATGGTATGAAATACAGACCAATATTTTAAATAAACATTGATATAAAAATCCTCAATAAAATACTAGCAAATCAAATACAGCAGTATATTAAAAGGATTATGCTCCAGGACCAAGTGGAATTTATTCCTGGAATGCAAGGATGGTTCAACATATGAAAATCAATCAATGTAATACACATTAACAGACTGAAGGAAAAAAACCACATGATCATTTTAATTGATACAGAAAAAGCATTTAACAAAAGCCAATATCCTTTCATGATAAAAACCATTCAACAAACTATGAAACTATGTCAACATAACGAAACTATGAATGAATGAATGAAACTATGTCAACATAATGAAACTACATCAACATAATGAAATACATATATCAGAAACCCACAATGAACATCATATTCAGTGGTGAAATAATAAAAGCTTTTTGTCTAATATCAGGAACAAGGGAAGGATGCCTGCTTCCACCACTTCTATTCAACATAGTACTGGAAGTCCTATCCAGAGCAATTAGACAAGAAAAATAAATGGCATCCAAATTAGAAAGAACAAACTAAAAAAAAATCTGTTTGCAGATGTAAAATACACTACAGATGACACACACAAAACTGCAGGAACTAATAAATGAATTTAGTAAAGTAACAAGATGCAAAGTCAACAGATAAAAATCAGTTGCATTTTTATACACTAATAAGCAATCTGAAAAGGAAATTAAGAAAACAATTCCATATATAACAGCATAAAAAAGAATACTAGGAATTAACCTAAGGTAACCAAAGAGGTGAAAGACATACAATGAAAACTACAAAATATTGCTGAAAGAAATTAAAGAAGAGATAAACAAATTGAAACAAATCCCATGTTCATGTATTGACTTAATATTGTGAGAATGGCAATACTACGCAAAGCAATCTACAGATTTTGATGTAATCCCTATCAAAATCTCAGTGATATAATTTGCAGAAATAGAAAAACCCATCCTAAAATTTCTATGGCATCTCAAGGAATACTGAATAACCAAAGCAACTTTGAAAAAGAAAAAAAAAAAGAGCTGGAGAACTCATACTTCCTGATTTCAAAACTTGCAACAAAGCTACAGTAATCAAAATAATATGGCACTGACATAAAATCAGACATATAGACCAAATAAAATAGAATGGAGAGCCCAGAAATAAACACTCACATACATGGTTAAATGCTTTTTTTACAATGGTGCCAAGACCATTTGATGGGGAAAGGACAGTCCTTTCAATAAGTGTTTCTGAGAAAACTGGACATCCACAAGCAAAAGAATGAAGTTGGGCCCTTACCCAACAAGATACACAAAAACTACCTAAAATGGATCAAAGGCCTAAATGTTCAACATAAACTTTTAAAAGAAAATGCTGTGGTTGGATTTGGTTGGTTTGGTCCCACCAAGCATCATGTGGATCTGATCCCCAGTGTTGGAGGTGGGGCCTGGTTGAAGGTATCTGGGTTGTGGGGTGGATCATTCACGAACATTTTGGTGCTATTCTTGGGGGAGTGAGTTCTTACTCTTAGTTCCCACAGGAACTGATTGTTGAAAAGAGCCTGGCACCTGCTCCCCTCTCTTGCTCCCATGCTCTCGCTGTCTGATCTCTGTGCACTGGCTCCCTTGCCTCCCCTTCGCCTTCCACCATGAGTGGAAGCTTCCTGAGGCCCTTGCCAAAAGCAGATGCTGGTGCCATGCTTTCTGTGTAGCCTGCAGAACCGTGAGCCAAACAGACCTCTCTTCTCTATAAGTGACCCAGCCTCAGGTATTCCTTTATAGCAACACAAATGAACGAAGACAAACACAGGGCAAAAGCTTCATAATATTGGATTTGGCAATGATTTCTTGGATACAACACCAAAGGCACAGGCAACAAAAGAAAAACCAGACAAATTAGACTTCATAAAAAGTAAATATTTTGTGTATCAAAAGACTTTTTTTTTTAAGAACCAGGGTCTTGCTCTGTCGCCCAGGTTGGAGTGCAGTGGCACGATTACAGCTCATTGCAACCTTGAACTCCTAGGCTCAAGTGATCCTCATGCCTCAGCCTCCCAAGAAGCTAGGACTACAGGCATGGAGCACTGTGCCAGGTTTTTTTTTTTTTTATTTTATGTTTTTGTAGAGACAGGGTCTCACTATGTTGCCCAGGTTGTTGACTCTCAAGTGATCCTCCTGCCTCAGCCTCCCAAAGTGCTGGGATTACAGGCAGAGTGACCATGCCCAGCCAAAAGACAATATTAACAGGGAAAAAAGGTAACCCAGAAAATGGGAGAAAAGATTTGCAAATCATATATCTGATAAGGAATTAATATCTATAATATACAGAGGACTTCTAAAACTCAACAACAAAAAAACTAACTTAGAAATGGGCAAAGGACTTGGATAAACATTTCTCCAAAGGACACATACACACATACACTATGTGTGGCCAATAAGCACGTGAAACATCGCTCACTGCGAGGAAAATGCAAATCAGAACCACAGTGTGATGCGCTTCACACCACTGGGATGGCTACTGTGAGAAAAAACTGAAAATAACAAATGTTGGTGAGGATGTGGAGAAACTGGAACCCTTGTGCATGGCTGGTGGGGGTGTAAAATGGTGCCACCACTGTGGAAAACAGGATGGCACTCCCTCAAAAAACTCAAAATAGAATGACCATGTGATCCAGCCATTCCACTTCCGAGTGCACCCCCAAAAGAATTGAAAGCAGGGTCTCAAAGATAACCCATAGCAGATGTGCATGCTGTGAACCCACATTTATAACAGCTAATATGAACCCCATATCCACTGAAGGATTAGTGACTAGACAAAATGTGGTCTATCCACGCAATGGAATATTATTCTGCCTTTAAAAAGGAAGGAAATTTACCCATGCTACAATGTGGATGAAATTTGAGGGCTTGATACTAAGTGAAATAAGACAGTCGCAAAAAGGCAAATACTATATGATTCCACTGGTATGAGGTACTTAGTCAAATTCATAGACAGAAAGTAGAATGATGGGTGCTGAGGCTTGGGGGAGGGGGGATGGGAATTGTTTAATGTGGACAGAGTTTCGGTTTTACAAGATGAAGAGAGTTCTGGAAGTGGACAGTGGTGAGGACCGCACAACACTATGAACAGACTCAATACCACTTAAAAGGGCTAATAAGGTAAATTGTGTTGTGCTATTTTACCA
This sequence comes from Macaca nemestrina, assembly GCF_043159975.1. NCBI lineage: Eukaryota > Metazoa > Chordata > Mammalia > Primates > Cercopithecidae > Macaca > Macaca nemestrina. Next base: position 1,678,862 of record NC_092139.1, read on the forward strand.
CAGGCCCAGGCCTTAAGGAACTGGCACTTCCTGTCTCCTGGGGCACTCACTTTCAGAACCATCACCACGCCACGTGGGAGCTCAGGTTGCCTGCGAAGACATCCATGGAGAGGAACTGATGGCTGTGCCAACTCACCATCTTGGAGATGGGTCCCACAGACAAGAGTTGAACTGCCCCAGCGGACACTGTGGAAGAGAGGCAAGCTGACTCCTCCGAGCCTTGCCTTAATCAGTGTTCTGATACCAAGAAATTACCACTTTTTAAGCCATTCACAAGTTACATCAAACTTCAATATCTGCCCTGTGGTCCCACTATAAGCTGTCCACAGGAAATGGCAAAATGTGACACTCAAAAACATCTTCTGTTCTCAAAGTGTGCCTTTATTTTATTGTTATTATTTTGAGATGGGGTCTCACTCTGTCACCCAGGCTGGAGAGCAGTGGCGTGATCACGGCTCACTGCAGCCTCAATCACCTGGGTACAAGTTATTCTCCCACCTGAGCCTCCGGAGTAGCTAGGTCCACAGGTGCACACCACCACGCCTGGCTAACTTTTTTGTTTTCTTTGTAGAGATGCGGTCTCACTATGTTACTCAGTCTGGTCTCAAATTCCTGGGCTCAAGTGAGATTGGTCCGCCTCAGCCTCCCAAAATGCCGGGATTGCAGGTGTAAGCCACTGTGCCCAGCCACGAAGTATGCCTTTCTTTAGATGTGTTACCTAGGTACCAATGACTTTTTGAGTAGACCAGAAAAACAAAAACAAAAGCATTAAAAAGGTGTATATACCTAACTTTCCCACCTTCCCACAGGACTCCGAATTTAAAGACTGTTAGCATATAAAACTCTGTGGGGGTGGCCCCCTGGGGAGGCTTCAGGGAAATCGGATGTGGTGACCAGAGACTCCGAGTCTCCTCCTTTAAAAAGAGGAAACTGTGCAAAATGCAGCTCCAGATAAAAAGTCCTGATCTTCTAAAGCTTCCTGATGATAGGTGTGGGACAGATTCCTGGGAACTGGAGAAGCCTCCGGGGAGGAAGTGTCCCTGTGTGTCCAGCCCGTGCAGGGAGGGGAGGGCACATCGTGGGGCTGCAGCTGGCCCCAGAGAGAGCCCCTGACCCGCAGGGAGCCCCTGCACCCTTGGACCAACAGCCCCCAGGGTGCACAAGGCCACCCAGGTCCTCCCGAGAGTCCTGTGAACACGGGGACCCAGCCCAACTGGGAGGGTAGCTGACCAGTCCTGAGGGACATTTCAACCACCCAACTCAGTACCAGCCACACCCCACAAAGTGCCAAGCAATCTCAGGAATTCCTGCAGAAATGGGCACTCAGGCGGACACCAGACTCCCACGTGCCAGGGCCCAGGGTCCGAGCCTTGCCCTTGGATTTGAAATGCACATCTCCTTTGTAGTATCGTTTAGGACCCTCGATGAGGCCCCTCCAGTTCAGGTGGGGGCTGCATGTCACCAAAGTCCACCCCCAGCTGGGACCCAGGGCCACTGGGACCTCTACATTGGGAGGTACCCTCCCTCAGAGCAGGCCAGCACTCTCTGGGCTGGGCTGCCCTGGGACCAGGCCCTCTCCTGGGGTCCCGAAGGCCTTAAACCATCCCAGGGCCTCATTCCCCATCCCTGTCCCCCTAGAGAGGAAGCCGCGAGCACCCCAGGGGCGGGTAGGCTGGGTTGCCTAGAAAACACAGACTTCCCCCCAAGGGACACATCCCCCTGAAACCTCTCCCCTGCAGCTCCCAAGGGGTCCAGGGGGCTGCCCGGTGGTCCACGCTCAGGGCCTCTTGCAAAGGAACAGCTGAGCTGCCAAGAGCCCGGCGACCGTGGGGAGAAGCGGCCTCCAGGCAGTCAGCACGCCACCTTATCATCATTATGCTGCTAATTAATTCCCAGCTCATTGCATTTCCTGTGGCTAATTTGCACTCAGGCTGATTTGATTAAACTCATCTCTATGCTAATAAATGTGTTTTCCATTTGTTTTAGTGACTGAAGGAAGAGGGTCTGATATTTACATGTTTCGAGGTTTATCAGAAAAAAATGCAGCATCTGAATTAATTTCTCTCTGATTTACAGGTTTGTAAAAAGGATCATGGGGTCAACAGCTTCCCCCAGGCCCCTCTCCCCGTGCCCTGTACCGACCCCTTGGGTCCTGCCTGGCACGGGGGTGCCCGTCCCTGCAGCCCCGCAGGCCCTCCGTGGAGCGGGCGCCTCCCTTCCTCTGTGGGAGTGCGCTGCCCCCAGCTCCTCTTAGCTGAGAAGTAGCTGCGTTCTGGTGGGGGGTCGAGGGGCAGACCCCGACGTTCACATCGCCCCAAGCCTGAGCGGGCAGCTAGAACCGCGCTTTTCCCCTTCACTCATCCACCCAGCTTCCCGACCGCGAGCCCCGGCACTGGGATCCCGGAGCCTGGGGGCCGCCCCCGCACCCCGTCCCGGCCTCGGGCGCCCTCGAGTCTCGGCCCCGCGTCCCCAGCACTGCCCTTGCGGGGTCTCGGGGCGCGCGCCGTGGCGGAGCTGAGACCCCGGCGTTCCACGGCTGTGGGTGGGGAGCGGGCGCCCGTTTCCGCCGGGCCTCCCTCCGCCCCGCGCCCCGCGCCCCGCTGCTACCCGCGGCCTGCGGTGCCCTGGGAGGGCGGGGACCACCACCGGCCCCGCTGCGCCTCGGGGCCGGCTCTCTCCCCGTCGCCCGCAGGAGGGGTCGGTGGGCGCGCGGCTCCACACGCCCGGACGCGGCCCACCCGGAGGAGCCCGGCGTTCGGTGCGGCGCCCGCTGCGGGCTCTGGGGCACTGCGGGGCCTGGGGGCGGGGCGGGGCCTGGGGGCGGGGCGGGGCCTGGGGGCGGGGCGGGGCCTGGGGGCGGGGCGGGGCCTGGGGGCGGGGCGGGGCCTGGGGGCGAGGCGGGGTGGGACCCGCGCCAGAGCCCCGACCGGAGGGTCCCAGGCGCGTCCGCAACCCCCGGCGGGAAGCCGCGGGGCGGGGCCTCGGGGGCGGGGCCTGGGTGGGCGGGGCTGAGAAGAGTCGGCGCCTGCGGGGTCGGGGGCCCTGAGAGCAGCGGCTTTGGGGGCGGCGGCGGGGAGGAGCGGGTCCTCCGAGCGGGTGGGGACAAGCGGTGGGGTGGAAAGAGGCAGAGCCTGTAGCGTACAGACGCGGGATGGGCGGAGCTGGGAAGGGGCTTTGTGGGCGGAGCTAAGAGGGGCGGGGTCTTGTGGGGCGGGGCTTGCGGGGCTTTTCCAGACCGGAGCACGTGGGTCCACATGGTCAGCGCTAGACCAACCTTTAAGGCTCCAGCTGTGAGTGGGCGCCAGCGTTTTCTCAGGCGCATTCTGCAGGGAGGAATCAGGGCTTGGAGGCAAATCACTGTTGATCTCATCCGGCCTGCCTGGCCTCTGACTCAGTCTCCTGTACTTCCAGTGGGGTGGGCTCTGAACCCAAGGATCTGTCCAGGCCCCTGTCACCGAAAACAGCGTGGGGCTGGACAGGGTAGCATGCGAGGAAGGCGCTCTCTGAAAGGGGAGCTGGGCCTCCCACCCACCCGCCTCTGGAAGGAGAAGGAACCAAGTGAGATCTTCTTAAGATGGCTTCGTTGAAATTTATGGTGCGAATTCACGGGCTGAGCTGCAGAGAAGGGGAGGTGTCCTGGGTCACCGCCCTCGCAGAGCTGCTGCGTCCGGCGAAGTGCCCTCTCACCAGCCCAGGCACCCAAGAGCTGGGGACCGAGACAACACCTGTGAAGGTGAACACCAACCAAGGGGCCAGAGTTTACATGAGACCCTAGTAACATGACCCCTTTACAGATGAGGAAACCAAGAAAGGAATGAGGGTTCAAAAATGAGCTCTTCAGTCTTCCCAGCTCCCCAAGGTCACACCCTCAGTGCAGAGCCAGCACTCCGCCAGACAGGAGCTGTCCAGGGTCCACGCCCTAGCCCACCATGCTGGGCTGTTTCCCCCCACCCAGCCTCCCTGTCTGGCTCCAAATCCTTCGGGCATCTCTGTTTTACCAGCAGGGTTTGGCAGCTCAAGCACCCAGCAGAGTGTCTACTTCAGGTTGCCTCCACCCCTGCCCACACTCAGCCCTGGCAGCCTGCTCTCATCCCCCACCTGCATCTGTTCCCTCTCAATGACAAGGGCTGAATGCTGGGCAAAGGGGACATAGTACTGGGCACATGCTCGTCTAATGTGGCATGAAAAGCTGAGTAGCAGAGCCATGTTGACCAACATGGGCTCACAGTTTTGCATCCTGGTACTAGAATGAATTCCAGGTATTTGCAAATAGACTTGTGTTGATTTCAGAAAGTGAAATAATTGTTATTCAGCTAAATATTTTGTTTCATTAAGTGGGACAGGAAATAGGGACCAGGAACAGTGGCTGAGACCTGTGATTCCAACACTGTGGGAGCCCGAGGCAGGAGGATCACTTGAGCCCAGGAGTTCAAGACCAGCCTAGGCAATATAGTGAGACCCTATGTTTAAAAAAAAAAAAAAAAAAAAAGGAAACAGAGGGAAATGGCCCAGCCTCCTGGGACTCCATATTTTAGCATAAACACAGTCAACAGCCCGGGGCATGCAGACCTCCTCCTTGGGTGAGCAGAGTTTGGAATCACACCAGGAGGCGTCCCGAGTGTGTCTGGCCTGCCTGCCTGCCTGAACTACAACTCTCAGGAGAATCTCTGATGTTTCCATCCTCTTCTCAAGGGACAAGCAGGGGAATGCTCTCCCTCTGCCTCTGCTCCTTTGGTGAATTGCTGTGGGTGGGAGAGTGGGGTGGGGAGGAGAAGGAGCAGGAGAAAGAACAGAGAGACTGGATCAAGGAAGGCTGAAGGTCTGGCTGAAGTTAATAAAAAGACATGTGTTCCCAAAGACACCCAGACAGAGCCATTGTCCAGGGCTGTGTTCAAGGTGAGCCCGGTTGCGCTGGGGTTTGTTAAAGCTGCTCGAAGGCCTCCCAGGCTGGCAGGAGTGAAGGCTGGAACATGGTGTCATCAGCACCTTGGAGAGGGCCCCTAGGCGCAGAGCTGAGTCCTGGCCTGATCCCAAGGACAGCAGACCAGGCCAGCTCAGGCCGCCCCACCCTGGGGACTGGCGGGCACAGGGCCCGGTCCCTCTCCAGACAGTGCTGCCAACAGCCCGGCACGGACGCTGGTCCCAGCCTGCCTCCCTGTGCTTCCCGAGTTGGCTTTCCTCCACCAGGGCTTTCTGACACCAGCCTCTGATGAGAGATGGCAGCTCAGCTCTGATGGGGGAACAGGAGCCTCTCTGGGCCAAGCATTCTAACTGGCCTCTAACCAGCAGTTTCAGAAGGCCAAGAGCTCATGAACAGAGCAAGTCCAGCTGCCCTGAGAAGTCGCATGTGCACGCATGCAGGGCGAGGGGCCCCGTGTCTCCCAGACCTGGCACCTCCACGGGGGAGCAGGGACCTGGCCCTCCCTCCCAACCCCGCAGCATCTCCTTGGATGGTATTGGCTCTGCACCCCAAAAGCAGGAAGAGGTCTGACCTCTTTAAAAACTCCCTCTCAGCCAGGCGCAGTGGCTCATGCCTGCAATCCCAGCACTTTGAGAGGCCAAGGCAAGCTGATCACCTGAGGTCAGGAGTTTGAGACCAGACTGGCCAATATGGTGAAACCCTATCTCTACTAAAAATACAAAAATTAGCCACGTGTGGTGGTGCGTGCCTGTAATCGCAGCTACTCAGGAGGCTGAACAGAAAAATCGCTTGAACCAGGGAGGCAGAGGTTGCAGTGAGCCGAGATCACACCACTGCACTCCACTCCAGCCTGGGCGACAGAGCGAGACTCTGAAAACAAACAAACAAACAAACAAACACAAAAAACTCCCTCTCCATTGAAAAATCCCTGAATGACGTGGACAAGGAGCTCCTGTTTTCTCTGGGAGGGAGGAGATGTGCAGATTCCTCTCTGGGAGGAAAGGGTGAAGGTACCTGTGCTGTCTGCGGGATGGCCAGCCTGCTACTTCTGTAGAAACACTTCATCGTGCCTTCTTGCTGCCCACCTCGGCAGGCCCGGGCATCTCTGGGCTCCAGGATAGCAGGTGGTTTCAGTGGGGTGGGCACTGAGTCCATATCCCCAGAGCCGGGGGTGGTGGGTGGCAGTGCTGCTTCCTCCCATCCTGGCCGCGACCCCTGATGCCCTCACCCTCAATGCCATCCTGACCAGGGCTGGCAGGGCAGAGAGGAAGTGGGAGGTCTAGTGGGGCTGTTGCTGGCAGAGGCTTCCTGGTGGCCCCTCCTTGTCTGGGGTCTGTTCAGCCCCCACTCCTGGGTGTCAATGCTGGGGCTGCCTTTGCTGCTATGGGAGTGGGGACTGGGGTGCAGGGAGGGGATAGGTGAATAAACAGACACGGGTGGGCAGAGGCAGACAAAAGGCCATGAATTCAGCGTGAGGCCCTGTTTCCATCTCTGCCTCTGGGCCTCACACACGGCAACAGCCTGGCTGGCACGTGGCCCAGGGGCTGGTGCTCAGTGGTCAAGGGGTGTGTGGCCATCAGTGCTCCACAAAGCGCTGTGTGGTGCTGTACGCCCAAGCCCTGCCCCCAAAACGTCAGCCAGGTGTTCAACGCATGAATGAGTGAATGAGTGAACGAATGAGTAATTTGGCAGCTGAATGAGTAAATGAGGGAATAGGCAAATCCGTGAGCAGCTCTGAGTGAAGAAGAGTGAGCCTCAATGGAGAGTGATGTCAGGAGATCGCAAGTGCTGGCGATTCGTCCCCCGGCGGCCAATGTGAGATGTTTCGCACTGGAACCACGGGGCAGGCATAGGCTGTGCTCAGGCACACGGGGTCTCAATGCCCCCGCCTGCCTGGTCACACTGCCCCTTTGCAGGGAGCCCCTCCTGCTCCTCCCTGTTTACAGCTGCTCTCCCCTTCCACTGGGTGCTCCCCTGGCCGCGACCTCACCACCAGCCAGGCTGACTTTTGTTCTCTCGAGCATCTCTCCTCTCCCCTCACCCACCATGAGCTCCACGGGCTGGGGTCTCGGCCCACCCCTCCTCCCTCCCACCTCTTTCTCTCTTTCTCCAGGTCCTCATAGGTGCTTGGTGAGTTTCCTCATTCTGCAAGGCCAGACATTCATTCATGTGTGTGTGACACGCTTAATATCCAGTCCCTCATTGTGCTGAACCTACACAGGGGCATTCATCTTGACATCAAAAACAAAACGCTGAGTGGCCCCAGGTGGACATGGCAGTGCTGGCGGGCTCTCTATCCCATAGATGCTCCCGTGAGAAGGGCCCGGCACAAGGACTGTCCGTCCGGGTTGGGGTGGGGCAAGTGGGTGAAGTCCCAGCACCAGCCTGACCACTTGAGGCAGGAAGGGGACACGGGCACATCCCCCTGCAGCCCGAGGCCCTGCCTCCTGCACGCACTGCCCATTCACACGGCAACTTTGTCATTGTCCTCTTCCCCCACCAGGTCTTTCCAGGACTGGTGAAGCCAAAAGATTCACATATCAACATCTCAAACCTGGGAACCTTTGAATTCCATATTTCATGATCACGCCATGCCCACAAGGTCGCAGGCGCTCTGGGATCAAAGCCCTTCCCCTAACTGAAGGACACCCAGGCCCTTGTGCTCCAAAGCTGAGACAGAAGGACCTCCGTCTACACCCAAAATAGAAAAGGCATGGGCCTGGGCGGTGCCAGGCAAATGAGCAAGAGAAACACGGTTACATAACCTGGTGCAGCAGGGGACCATGGAGAACCGCGACTTGGCCTCTTGTTTGACACTTTAAATTAGCATAAAATTTAGCATTATCTAATCTGAGCCAAAAAAAATTCAACTAAAAATGGCCTTGGTGGTGAGCATGTATTATTTTACTTAAAATAACAGATAAGTGTCAGGGAACTCACCGTCCCAGGCCCTCGGAATGTCGTATGGCCTGTGGGTCCCCACAAGATCCCTGGAGAGGTCAGGGAGGGGCCTGGGAGGGGCCTCTGGGGCACTGCAATGTGAAACCAGCTGAGATGGCTGTGATCTTGCCCCGTGAAGTCTGAGGGCTGAGACAGGCTCTGTCCGGGGGCTGCCCAGGCACGGCTGCCCTGGGGACAGCAGTCGCAGCCTCGTCCTTTCCTTCCCGGGCCTGACCCAGGACAAGGCTTTGAGGAGCAAAGGGCCGCCTGGCTCTGCCACTGAGCATCTGCTGTTGGCAAGGCCCAGGCGGCTGTGGTCTCGTTTGCAGTAATTCCCACAAGAGGAAGAGAAGCAGGGAAAAAAGACTGAGCCTCAGGCCTCTGTCTCCATGATGGTGACTGCTGGGTGGGAAAACGGAGCACCTCCTGGAGTGTCCGCAGCCTGCACGGGGCAGCAAGGGAAAGCTGACCCTAGCCTCTGCTTTGCCTGAGGTCCCAGTGAGGCATTCGGGGTTTGAGATAAACCAGCCTCCATCCCAAACCCTAGAGAAGCTGATGTCCACGAATGCACAACCAGGATCCACCCCTGCCCAAACCAGAGCCGCCCAGTGCATGGATGCTGCAGACCCAGCGTCCCTACAGTTAGAGGACAGTGCAGAGAACAGAGCGTCTTCACCAGAACCCACTCTGGGGTCTCTGTTTAAAATGCCGACCTAAGGAAAGCCTGTCGAGGGCCAGTGGCATGCATGGCTGAGAGCAAGGCCATGGCTACCTGGATGTCCCTGGTTCCCAAGGGCCACTGCCTGGCGAGCCCAGCTGGAGCCCTGGTCAGCCAGTGGAGCTCAGATGTGAGCCCTGGTGGCCTCAGGCAGGAGGTTACTGTCCTCCCTTCAGTGCTGCCATGAGCCTCTGCAGCCAGTGCTTGGTTCAGGCTGGGTCCTCTGTTTCTGTCTGCATCCCGGCCTCCCGGTTTGCGTTGTTATTTTAGCACCCTGACTCTGACGACCATTTAGGACATTTTTAAGCTGTGGAAAAACAGAGCTAGCTGTTGAACAATGACTTCTAAAATTACTTCAGTTCTGAAGCTTGGAAGAGAATTAAAGTCTTGGCAGAAGGTGCGGAGTCTCATTTCCCCTGTTTTTCTCCAAGGCGGCATCAGCCTCGGCTGATTCTCCAGAGACAATCAAACGGCTCCCGGAAGACACCCAGGTCGTTCCATCATCCTCGGTGGCCGGAGCTAGACCCAGGTGAGGCAATGTCACCTCTCAGAGCCTGGCCCCGAGCACGGCCTCCGCACCTGCGATGTTCGAGCTCCCAGGGGCACCACGGCCCAGGCAGGCAGATGCAGCACTTCCTGCGGGGGTGGGGGATGCTGTGTCTGCAGTACGAGGGATTATGCCGGAGCCCGGACCAGCAGGGACGTGCCTAGAGCCATGGCAGAGGCGGCCTCACGCACCTGAAGGACAAACCGGAGCCTAACCAGGCCTCGAACGCCACCTCCCATCACCCTACCCTGGCAACACCTGCTGGATCCCGGCTGGTTCTGATGCACATTCCCACTTGCAATTTGGTTTTTCGTTGACTTGGCCGCGTGGTACGCCCTTGAAATGTCCTTTCCCAGCCAGCGGCTGTTTAATTCCCCTCTCTCTGCCGAGCCCTGCGGCTGGCGCCAGGCTGTGCCGCCTCCTTGGGGTGGGCGCCGCGTGTGTACGGAGCCGAGGGTTCTGTGGGTTCTGCTTCTAAAAACTGAATCTGACCCAGAAACTTTTCTGGACAGACTGAGGAGAAAATGCCTCAGGCTGCACCAGGAGGCAGCTCCGTGTTTGGAGGAGGCACATGGAAGTGAGTGTGAAGAGCCATCTCTCATGAGCACTCAGGGAACTGGAGAGGAGTCCAGGGAACCCGCATCGAATTCTGACATCACCAGCCTGAGCGCCATCGGCCGGAACCCTGCCTGCCCAGCCCTGGTACCGGGAGAACGGGAGGGGACCTCAGGGGCCTGCTCAGTGTCGGCATCTGCCTCTCAGAGGGTGTCTCTGTCCCAGCAGGAAGCCACGGAGGGCGCTTAGGCCCTCATAGCAGCTGACGGGCAAAGAGAAGCCGAAAGCACCCAGCTTGCTGGGACTTGGCTGGGTGCCGCCCCTCACATCAGCCCTGTGCTCTGTCGAGGTGCCAGCGGCTTCCTGCCTCTGCCCAGGGCCTGAGTGGCCTCCAGCCCCACCCCACCCCTCCTCCTGGCACCACCCTGCGTGCCATGCTCACCACTCCCCCGGCCTTGCCCTCGGATTGCCCTGCTCTCGGGGCCACACGGAAGCCGATACCACACCCGTGAGGTATGAAGTCCGGCGGCCTCTGGGGTAAAACGGCATCCCCAAGATTGGAGGCTCCGTCTGAGGCACGGCGTGATCCCCAGTGCAGGCATCCTGGCCCTCGGATGCAAATGGAGCCCGTTCTCCTGCAGGATCCCAGCCCACGCAGGTCAGTGGGGGCTGTGCCGAGGTCCACACCCGCACTCAGGGAATGTGGCCTTCGGCCCTCAGAGCCCATGGCCCCAGAGAAGACCCCAGGTTGTGCAGCTCCCTGGAAATAAAGTAGAACAGCCTCACGAAGCTTCATGACCCTGGATTGGACAACAGTTTCCTGGATACGACACCAGAGGCACAGGCAATAAAGGAGAAAACAGACACGCTGGACTTCGGGAAAACTTTAAATTCTGCACCTTAACAGACAATCTCAGCCGAATCAAAGGCAACCCAGAGAACAGGAGAAAGTATTTGCAAATCATATATCTGATAAGGAATGAATATCCAAAATGCACAGAGAACTCCTAAAACTCAACAAGAACAAAAATCCCGACTCATAAATGCACAGAGGGCATGGCTAAGTGTTTCTCCAAAAAGACACACACATGGCCAATAAGCACGTGAAACATCGCTAACCATGAGGAAAATGCAAACCAGAACCACAGTGAGATGTACCTCACACCTGCTGGGATGGCTATGGTAAGAAAAAGCTGAAAATAAGAAATGTTGGTGAGGATGTGGAGAACTGGAACTCTTGTGCACGGCTGGTGGGGATGTAAAATGGTGCCGCCACTGTGGAAAACAGGATGGCACTCCCTCAAAAAACTCAGAATGGGCCGGACACAGTGGTTCACGCCTGTAATCCCAACACTTTGGGAGGCCGAGGCAGGCGGATCACAAAGTCAAGAGTATGAAACCAGCCCAGCCAACATGGTGAAACCCTGTCTCTACTAAAAATAGAAAAATTAGCCAGGCATGGTGGCAGGTGCCTGTAATCCCAGCTACTGGGGAGGCTGAGGGAGGAGAATCACTTGAACCCAAGAGATGGAGGTTGCAGTGAGCTGAGATCGTGGCACTGTGCTCCAGCCTGGGTGACAGAGCAAGACTCTGTCTCAAAAAAAAAAAAAAAAAAAAACAAACTCAGAATGACCATGTGATCCGGCCATTCCACGGCTGAGTGAACCCCCAAAAGAATTGAAAGCAGGGCCTTAAAGAGACACTTCATACCCACATTTGCAGCAGCATTGTTCATAATAGCTAAAACACGGAAGCAACCGTATCCATTGGGAGATGAATGAATAGACGGAATGTGGTCTATCCATACAATGGAATATTATTCAGCCTTTAAAAAGGAGGGAAATTGTGACAGACACTGCAACATGGATGAAGCTTGAGGACATGCTAATAAAATCAACCAGTCGCAGAGGACAATACTGTAGGTGTCCAGTCACAGGCGGTCCCAGAGCTGCCACATTCGTAGAGACAGAAAGTAGAAAGGGGAGGCCAGGGGCTGGGGGAGGAGGCATGGGGAGCTGTTTAATGGGGACAGAGCTTGGGTGTGGGAAGGTGAAAAGCCTTCTGGAGATGGACAGGCTGATGGCACAACCATGGGAATGTCCTTAGTGCCACTGAACTGTTCATTAAAAATGGCTAAGATGATAAAATTTTATGTGTATTTTACCACAATAAACAAAACTTGGAGAAAAAAGTAGAACAGCCCTGAGTCCAACCAGCTCGAGACCACACTCCCTCAACCCTGGATGACACTCCCAATTACACCCCAGAGTGACAGGGAAGGGCCAGGGGTGTCAAGGGGCACCCAATTGCAGGAACCCCAAATTCAAGCCCACCAGCTCCAAGGCTCACACAAAAAATCCCAGGAATGAGACAGCCTGGCAAACCTCTGCGCTACTTTCTTATCTTCTTTAAAACGCCCCAGAATGTACTGTCGGGCTTAGGACGGGGCTCCCTTCAGGGTCCAGCTGTACAAGTAAATACTAAGTGGCTGGGGAGGCGGGACAAGGTGGGGCCAAGCTCTCCCGGCTCTCTGGGCAGAGAGGGCCTTGAGCCTCCTGGGACCTGGGGCAGTGGCGTTCGGGGGCTTCACGCTCTCCCCCATGGAGCACAAGGGGCTTTTGTTTTTGTTTATTTTTTCTGGTCAAGAGATGTGCCTGCTTTTTCCTCTCATTTTTCCTTTTCAGGCTGCAGTAAAGCAAAGACCGAGAGAGCTCCCCGTACATCAGGGCGAAGAAGAACACAGACAGGACACAGACAGGACATGGACAGGACACAGACATGGACACAGACATGGACAGGACACGGACAGGACACGGACAGGACATGGACAGGACACAGACATGGACACAGACAGGACATGGACAGGACACAGACATGGACAGGACATGGACACGGACACGGATACAGACACAGACATGGACAGGACACGGACAGGACATGGACACGAACACAGATAAGACACGGACAAGACACAGACATGGACAGGACACGGACACGGACAGGATGCAGACAGGACGTGGACATGGACAGGACGCGGACACGGACAGGACACGGACATGGACAGGACACAGACAGGACGCGGACACGGACAGGACACGGACATGGACAGGACACGGACATGGACAGGACATGGACACGAACACAGAGAAGACAAAGACAGGACACAGACATGGACAGGACATGGACACAGACAGGACACGGACATGGACAGGATGCAGACAGGACGTGGACATGGACAGGACACAGGACACGGACAGGACGCGGACACGAACAGGACACGGACATGGACAGGACACGGAGGGCTTAGTAAGGAAACCAGCCTCTTCCTCTTGGGAAAAGCGCTGGAAGGTGCTGGGTGCCAGAGGAGGGGCCAGGGAGTGCCAGGAGGTCCTCCAGGTCCCCTCCCGGCCCTGATGGGACATCTGGGGTCCCTTTTCTTACCCAGGCCCCTAACCACTGTGGTCACCCCCTGCCAGAGACCCCCACCCCCAGGGCCTTCCCATGAGTGATGGATCCCTGGCAGCCTGTGTCAGGGCCACCTCAAGGGCTTCAGAGGGCAACTCTCTGATCTTTCTTGTGATGAAGGCCCCCACCCACCTGGTGGGGTTGTGGCTCGGGCGGGATCCTTCCGCCTGCCGGGCACCCTGCCCTGGGCCAGGGCTTCTTCCTGCTCAAGGAAGCCGTTCTCCTGCAGCTTAGGCCCTCGTTCTTGCCAGGGCCCCGAGGCAGGAGGCTGGGAGAAGGGAGGAGGGGGTGTCATGCACAGGATGTCCCCCCACTTCACCTTTTCCCGGATCGGGGACAAAGGGCCAGGCACTGCTGGGGGAAGCAGGACTTCCACAGAGCCCCAGGGCCAGCCAGGAGGGGACTGGAAGGTTCTGAAACAGCTTCCCAGGCAGCCTGAAGAGGGAAGCCACAAACAGCTGGGAGGAGGGAACAGGGCAGGATGCGTCTCCCTCACTGAACAGGGATGCGCACCCTCCCGGGCCCCCCGCACTCTGTGGACGGCCACCTCGGTGCCCTCTGGAGCCTGAGGCTGGTCAAGCCTGCCGGGCCCCACCACCTGGGAAAGGGGGAAGTCACCTGTGGCCCTGGACTGGGGGATCTCAAGCCATCTGCCAACAGGGGAAATCCAAGGCCACCCACAGGCCATGCTGACCACAGTCTGGTCACTGCTGGCGCAGAAAAGGGGCTTCGAGTCCTAGGACTTCACCGCAAGCACCATAGGGAGGCAACGCCAGGACCCTGTTGTGTGGTGAGTTTGAGGATGCACACGCATGTACATGCACACACAGAGCACAGGTGTGTGCACACGTATGCACACCCCCATGCAGGCACTCACACAGAGCTGGTGCACAGAGGGCAATCCACACACATGTTTACACACAAAGCAGTCAGCCCTCTCTCTTGAAACTGTATCCAAATCTGCTTCCCTCTCACCCACCACATCCCCCAAGGCAGGGGCGTGGGGGGTGTTTTCTGAATCACAAGCCTCTCAGGAGGGAGGACAGTTAACTTTGTTTCCCAGCCCTGTGTCTCAGCTGGATCCACAGACTTTAATAGAGATTTACAAGAACTCTGCCCTGATCTATGCTGGCAACCACAATTCAAACATCACCCATTACACACGCCTCATGAAAATGTTCAGTGTGAGTGACTGACAGGGTTTGGGGTGCGGCGTTGCCTCTTCTTGCATTTTTTTTTCTCTTCTCACCAGATGGATTTCTTGAATTGGAAAGAAAGTCACAGAAGTATTTTGTCTTATACTGGTAGTTAAGATATGAGATTAGCCATGAAAGAGGGGGAAGAAACTTCAAAAAATGAAGGACAAGAATGTTGGGGCCAAGGTATGTCCCTTTCAGAGAGAACAAAGGAGACGCTGCAGCTCCAGGGGCTGCTGAGCTGCTGCAGGACCTCGAGTCCTACTTAGACCAGGAGAACTGGACACTGCTTCCGGCAGCAGCTGAACAGGAGGAAGAGGTACCTTACTCTTTCCCTGTGTACAAACGAGTGAATGAGTGAGCAATCAAATGAGTGTGTGAATGAATGAGTGACTAAAGGAATGAGTGGGTGAACAAATGAGTAAACAAATGAGTGTGTGAATGAGTGAAGGAATGAGTGAACAAATGAGTGTGTGAATGTGTGAGTGAAAGAGTGAGTGAAGGAAGAAATGAGTGAGTGAACAATTGAGTGTATGAATCAGTGAGTGCGTGCATGAATGAGTGAATATGTGTGAGTGAATGAGTGAAAGAAATGAATGAGTGAACAAATGAGTGTGTGTATGAATCAGTGAGTGTGTACCTGAATGAGTGAATGTGTGTGAGTGAAAGAAATGAATGAGTGAACAAATGAGTGTGTGTATGAATCAGTGTGTGCATGAATGAGTGGATGTGTGTGAGTGAGTAAATAAAGGAATGAGTGAATAAACAAATGACTGTGTGTGTGAATGAGTGAAGGAATGAGTGAGTGTACAAATGAGTGTGTGTGAATGGGTGAGTGAACAAATGAGGAGTGTGTGAATGAAGGAAGGAAAGAATGAGCAACTGAACAAATGAGTGAATGTATGTGAATGAATAAGTGAACAAATGAGTGTGTGCGAATGAATGAATGAAAAAAGGAGTGAGTGAGTGAACAAATGAATGTGTGTATGAATCAGTAAGTGTGTGCATGAATGAGTGGATGTGTGTGAGTAAATAAAGGAACGAGTGAGTAAACAAATGACTGTGTGAATGAATGAGTGAATAAGGAGTGAGTGAACAAATCAGTGTGTGTGAATGAATGAGTGAAAGAAGGAATGAGCGACTGAACAAATGTGTATGTGAATGAATGAGTGAACAAATGAGTGTGTGAATGAATGAGTGAATGAAGGAATGAGTGAACAAATGTGTGTGAATGAGTGAATGAGTGAGTGAATGAGTGAATGAGTGAATGAGTGAGTGAATGAGTGAGTGAATGAACGAGTGAATGAGTGAATGAGTGAATGAGTGATGAATGAGTGAATGAGTGAGTGAATGAGTGAAAGTGAGTGAATGAGTGAGTGAATGAGTGAGTGAATGAGTGAAAGTGAGTGAATGAGCGAGTGAATGAGTGAATGAGTGAGTGAATGAGCGAATGAACGAGTGAATGAGTGAATGAGTGAGTGAATGAGTGAATGAGTGAGTGAATGAGTGAGTGAATGAACGAGTGAATGAAGGAGTGAATGAGTGAATGAGTGAGTGAATGAGTGAATGAGTGAAAGTGAGTGAATGAGTGAGCGAATGAGTGAGTGAATGAGTGAAAGTGAGTGAATGAGCGAGTGAATGAGTGAATGAGTGAGTGAATGAGTGAATGAACGAGTGAATGAGTGAATGAGTGAGTGAATGAGTGAGTGAATGAGTGAGTGAATGAGTGAGTGAATGAATGAGTGAATGAGTGAATGAGTGAAAGTGAGTGAATGAGCGAGTGAATGAGTGAGTGAATGAGTGAAAGTGAGTGAATGAGCGAGTGAATGAGTGAATGAGTGAATGAGTGAATGAGCGAGTGAATGAGTGAATGAGTGAGTGAATGAGTGAATGAACGAGTGAATGAGTGAATGAGCGAGTGAATGAGTGAATGAGTGAGTGAATGAGTGAGCGAATGAGTGAGTGAATGAACGAGTGAATGAGTGAATGAACGAGTGAATGAGTGAATGAGTGAGTGAATGAGTGAATGAGTGAGTGAATGAGTGAATGAGTGAGTGAATGAGTGAGTGAATGAGTGAAAGTGAGTGAATGAGTGAGTGAATGAACGAGTGAATGAAGGAGTGAATGTGTGAATGAGTGAGTGAATGAGTGAATGAGTGAAAGTGAGTGAATGAGTGAATGAGTGAGTGAATGAGTGAGTGAATGAGTGAAAGTGAGTGAATGAGCGAGTGAATGAGTGAATGAGTGAGTGAATGAGTGAATGAATGAGTGAATGAGTGAATGAGTGAATGAGTGAGTGAATGAGTGAGTGAATGAGTGAATGAGTGAATGAGTGAGTGAATGAGTGAATGAGTAAGTGAATGAGTGAAAGTGAGTGAATGAGTGAGTGAATGAGTGAGTGAATGAGTGAAAGTCAGTGAATGAGCGAGTGAATGAGTGAATGAGTGAGTGAATGAGTGAATGAGCGAGTGAATGAGTGAATGAGTGAGTGAATGAGTGAGTGAATGAGTGAGTGAATGAACGAGTGAATGAATGAGTGAATGAGTGAATGAGTGAGTGAATGAGTGAATGAGTGAGTGAATGAGTGAGTGAATGAGTGAGTGAATGAACGAGTGAATGAACGAGTGAATGAGTGAATGAGTGAGTGAGTGAGTGAATGAGTGAAAGTGAGTGAATGAGTGAGTGAATGAGTGAGTGAATGAGTGAAAGTGAGTGAATGAGCGAGTGAATGAGTGAATGAGCGAGTGAATGAGTGAATGAACGAGTGAATGAGTGAATGAGTGAGTGAATGAGTGAGTGAATGAACGAGTGAATGAATGAGTGAATGAACGAGTGAATGAGTGAGTGAATGAGTGAATGAGTGAATGAGTGAATGAGTGAATGAGTGAAAGTGAGTGAATGAGTGAATGAACGAGTGAATGAAGGAGTGAATGAGTGAATGAGTGAGTGAATGAGTGAGTGAATGAGTGAATGAGTGAAAGTGAGTGAATGAGTGAGTGAATGAGTGAGTGAATGAGTGAGTGAATGAGTGAAAGTGAGTGAATGAGCGAGTGAATGAGTGAATGAGTGAGTGAATGAGTGAATGAACGAGTGAATGAGTGAACGAGCGAGTGAATGAGTGAATGAGTGAGTGAATGAGTGAGTGAATGAACGAGTGAATGAACGAGTGAATGAGTGAATGAGTGAGTGAATGAGTGAGTGAATGAATGAGTGAATGAACGAGTGAATGAGTGAATGAGTGAGTGAATGAGTGAGTGAATGAGTGAATGAGTGAGTGAATGAGTGAATGAGTGAATGAGTGAGTGAATGAGTGAATGAGTGAGTGAATGAGTGAATGAGTGAATGAACGAGTGAATGAGTGAATGAGTGAGTGAATGAGTGAGTGAATGAGTGAATGAGTGAATGAGTGAGTGAATGAGTGGATGAGTGAATGAACGAGTGAATGAGTGAATGAGTGAGTGAATGAGTGAGTGAATGAACGAGTGAATGAGTGAATGAGTGAGTGAATGAGTGAGTGAATGAGTGAGTGAATGAACGAGTGAATGAACGAGTGAATGAGTGAATGAGTGAGTGAATGAGTGAGTGAATGAGTGAATGAGTGAATGAGTGAGTGAATGAGTGGATGAGTGAATGAACGAGTGAATGAGTGAATGAGTGAGTGAATGAGTGAGTGAATGAGTGAATGAGTGAGTGACTGCATCAGTGAGAACCTGGGAGTGCAGGCGGGGCCGAGCCCCCGCGGTCACAGTGGCACCGGGGGCGGTGGGCTGGAGACCTTGTCCTTAGAAGCCCCGGTGCTGGACCCCTCAGCTCTGCCAAAGATGAAACGCCCCCAGACGGGCCAAGGGCTACCCCCAGTGGTTGCAGTGGTGATGGCGCCTCCCCGTCCGTGTGGCTGTCGCCTGTCTGCTGCTTTCCCCAGAAGACTTGGGGGGCCCTGGAGACCCCAAAGTGTGGCGTCGGCCGCCGGCCCCTCCAGCCCCGCCAGCAGCCGGCCCTCTGCTGCCCTCTGCTGGCCAACCCGACCCACAGCGGCTCCTGGCAGGCGAGGGGAGGGGACCAAAAGGGACCACAGGGGCGAATTGGGACGATGTCAGCTCCTGCCAGCATCACGGAGCCGGTTGCCACGGTGACAGGCTGCTGTGCGGGCCCTCTGCAAAGCAGGGAGTGCAGCCGTCCTCATTCCACCAGAGCCAAATTCCTCACGCTCTGCCTCCCGGCGAAACCCATGTGGCCACAGGCCCAGTGAAGGGGGAAGGGGTGTGGGAGCAGCCGGGCCACCCTCTGCCCAGGGCACCCTGGGCACCGCAAGCCTGGCTCTGCCTGGGACGTCCTCAGCTGGCCCCTCGTTCCTTCTCCCAGGTCAGGCCTCCAAATGCTCTTGCAGCCATGTCCCCTCCAGTGAGATTCGGAGGATGTCAGGGGTCGCCGGCGCTGCCCTACCCAGCCCACAGCGGAGATGATGTACTCCGCCAGAGTGGAGGCGTGATGTACTCCGCCAGAGTGGAGGCTGGGGGCTGACAGAGGCAGGCAGCCCCAGCCAGCCCCCAAGCCCTGTCCTGAGGCTGCTGAGCATGACGCCCACTGGGGAGGCGGGCAGCAGACCCAGGACCTGGCAGGGAGCCGGCTGTGGCACTGCCTGAATCAGGACCCAAGCTGCAGCCACTCCTGTTCCAAGCAGCCCCTGGCAGCTCTGCCAGCATGCAGGGCACAGCCATGGGGAGGGGACACCCACATGCACTGGGCCAGCTGCAGGCCTGCAGGGCCACTGGGCATCTCACCCTTCCTGCCACCCAGTGAGGACAAGGGGCAAAGGACGAGGCATGGCGTGAGGGAGGATGGGGGGACAGAGGGGAGGAAGACCCCATGGCCTGGGCCCCAGCCCACCCCCAGGCCCAGAGCTGCTGTCCACATGGGAGCAGGACTAGAGCCCCTGGAGGGCAGAGGAAGACCCAGCCCCCGTGGGAGGCTCCCAGGGACTCCCCTGCAGGTTAGGAGCCCCCAGATGTTTCTGCAACATCAATCGTTCCCATTTCTCGAGTTATTACTTTATGTAAACAAACACAGGAGTTGCTGGTTCTAAATAAAGTTACTTGTCTGTGTAAATTAATATCTCATATTCTCTCCTGAAATAGAATTATTTGTCTCTGGAGGAATCACGTTAAAGATTGACATAGGGTATAACTGTATCATTTGCATATGCAGATATGTCTAATTATTCAACTTGCAATTAAAGGCTTGTGTGTCAGCAAATGAGACTAATTAGATACATTTATCTATGATAATCAGCTTTTTACAAACAACATAGATCCCCCTTGGTTGATCAGGGAAAGCTGCTGGACCAGGGCCCTTCTCCCCTCGGGCACCTCTCACCAGCCTCACTCCACACCCCCGAGCTGCACCCCAGCCCTGGTTTGTGGGGGACAGGGAGAGCTCAGGCTTCCCACCTTTCAGAGGTGGTGCTGAGGCAGCAGCCACGAGGCCTCTCAGTCCCCACTGGGGTTGGGCCTGCCCCGGCTGCCCAGCCCTCCCACTGCCCTGGCCCCTCTGGCTGCCCCAGCCCCTCCAGTGTGCTCCTGGAACTGCCCCTTATTAACTCCACACACAAACCCTGGCAGGGCCTGCCCAGAGGACTTGAGGAGCTACTACCTTGCTTTCAAAGCTCCGTGCCTTTGAGACCGGGACTGTGCAGTTCACAACCCCATCTTCAAGGCTGGACTCTCCTTGCCCATGGACCCCGCTGGTGCTCCCCTTCCTGGGCACCCCGACTCCACAGCCCTGTGCCCTTTGGCCAGGCTGTTTCTGGCCAGGGCGGACTGACATGCTGGGGACTTGACGTCCCCAGAGCAGTCTCCAGCCAGGTCCTGGGTGAGACAGCCCTGGGCAGCTGAGGACCTGGCGAGGCTGAGCCCAGAAGGCTGGCCGTGGCCTGCCTGATGGCCGCCCTGGTCACGGGGCATTTCACCTCCTACTCACCTGCTGGTGTGCCCTCAGAGTCACCTCCAAAATAAACAGCTTTCCCTCCTGAAGTAGGATGAACAGGGCCCCCCAAATACGTCCACCCAGAACCACAGAATGTGGCCTCATTTGGAATAAGGTCTTCGCAGATGTAACTAGGGTAAGGATCATGGATTAGGGTGGACCTCAAATCCCAGGAAGGGTGCCCTCATAAGAGACGGAGAAGCTGAGACAGACAGATTTGGAGAAAAACGCCATGGAAGACAGAGGTAGATTGGAGCGATGTGGCCTCAAGCCGGGGACACCAAGGAAGGCCTGAAGCCACCATAAGCTGGAAGAGATCAGGAAGAAACCAAAACCAAACCCCCTCCCAGAGGCCCTGCAGGAGCCAGCCCTGCCCAGAGCTTGCTTTCAGACATCCAGCTCCAGAACGGAGACGGAATGAATCCTTGTTGTTTAAAGCCACCCAGTGTGGAGTAACTTGCCGCCACGCTAGGACACCTCCCATTCCTGCTTCGGGATCTACTTCTGGGGAAGCTCAACCTAAAACCATCATATTTTTCTTTAGGTTAAATAAACAAATGGATTTAAATACCTGTTTTAGCCTTTGACCTAAGCAAAAACGTCTGTGAAATCATGGGCTTCACATACAAACTTAATTTTTCCAAATACACACTCAAAATAAGTACTCATAAAATGCAAATGGTCATCGAAGCCTCAGCCACCTAATCTCCCCTGGGTGCCTCTGGCCACAGTCGCACCATCCTCCGGAGGGAGGAATCTCCATCACCGTAACCACCACAGACCAGCGCACACAACAGTGCACTTTCGGATATCATTTCTGGGGTGGCTTCTAGAACCTGTGGATTCGAGAGTGGTGTGCACACTGGTGTGTGTCTTTGTGTGTGCACGCACTGTGTCTGTGTACGCCTGGGCTGAAGGAAGAAGAGCGTGGCTGTGGAAGATGAAGAGGGCAGGGAGCCTTCTCTTTACAAAGGCTCTCAGTTGCTTGGCGATGACTGAACCGAGAGCTGAAAGGAGTGGGCGTCAGCAGAGCACTTCTGTCGTGCGTACCTGCGCACGGGCTCACAGAGCTCCTGGAGGCCCCACGTCCTGACTGTTCAGTCTAACAGGGGACACACCGGGAGCTCCACCACTGTGTCCACTGCTGTATTTCCGGTGCCTGAAGCACCGACCGCCCCATGGGAGGGCTGAGAACTTGTCTGTGATGAGGTCACTAACAAACAAGTGAGCTGGACCCCTGGGGCGCATCAAAGAAGGAGCTCTGACAAGGGGCAGGGGATGGGGTAAGTCTGGCACTGAGGACAGGGACCAGCAGATGTAGGGCCCCTGATCCTCAGACCTGGTGGGGAGGGCCCACTCCCTTCCCACCTCCGTGTCCTGGATGACTTCATTGGCCAAACCCACCCAGAGGCCAGAGACAGAGAGCTGGGACATCCATGGAGGTCAGCCTCCTGGGGTCCAGAGTGGGGCTGGAGGGGTGGGGACGGCTGGGCTCCCGGGGTCTTGCTACAGCCTCTGTTCCGGGCTCTGGGCTCATCCGTGCCGGGGCGTGAGTCACTGGTGCATGGGCTCGGCTCTCATGTCCCGGACTCTGAGCAGCAGAGCGAGGGTCTCCACCAGGGTTTCCCCCCAGGGAGGCAGCAGACCCCTCACCCTGGTAGGCACTTTGGGCCCTGGCTCCGCCTTCATGTCCTGCTCTTTTTCTAGCAAGTCATTAGTATTTTAAGTGCCTTTCAAGAGGCTGAACCTAATTAATTAGCGGTTTCTGAAAAAACAATTAGGGTTTCTGATAGGCATCGTCTTGGAAAACAAGCAGAGTGCAAAGGCCAGGCTGAGGCCGGGAACCCCAGCAGCAAAGAGACACTCGCGTCCCCCAGCGTCAGGGAAACTAGGACATTTGTGCCCGGCTGCCTGGCTAATTAGATTTCCATCAACTCCAGAGGGACCCGCTGAGGCAGCATCTAATTTAAAGCAGGCTCAGCCGGGCTTCGAGCTTGAGCATTCTGCAAAAAGACAAGATGGAGTTGGGCTGTCCCTGTGGGTGGGCTTCTGTCCCCTCTGAGCTCCAGGACTCCAGGCCCTGCCTGTCTGTCCACCTGCAGTTTGCCTCCCTGCCCGCTCCCTCCTTTCCGCCTCCTCCTCTGCCCCTGGCTCCCAGGCGTCCCCTTCTACCCAGAGGAAAGGGAAGTGACCTCCCAGCTCCTCACAGGGTCTGCAGTCGACTTGGCCTCCCTGCTCGGGTTGATAATAATTTGCTGCTTAAAAATATGCTCAGCTGAGGAAATGTGGTTTCTGTCTTTTCCAAATAAACGCTTCCATTGCCCCAAAATGAGCGACTGAAGCGGGGTCTTGCAGGGGAAGGAAGGGAGAGCTTGGTGCATTTCTGGGCACGCAGGGCTCTGTTGGCCTCGGTTCTCAGAGGCCCTGCAGGCGGGTGGGGGGTGACCTCCCACAACTCCAGGCTGAGTGTTCTATAGGCACCTGCAGCGTCTCCCCGACCCGCGGTGGGGGTGGTCCGTGGCGCCCTTGCCAGCGCTGCCCTCAGTCTTTTCACCTGAGGAGGTCATGGGGCTCTCCCTTCGAGAAGAGGTGGCATGAGCTCCCTCCAGGCCGCCACAGCTGGGAGAGGGTCTAACGTTTGCCGTCTTCTGTGCTTATGGTGCCAACTCGCTCTAAAACTGCCGCCTTTGAGGATGCTTGGCTCAGCCCCCTTGGAAATGCAATTCCCCTTGTCCCCCAGCCATGGAGTGGGGCAACTCCCACCCCCGCTTTCCTCAAGGGCTTATGAGGCCACCTGCCCCTGCCCCTGGCCTGCCCCACAGGATCCCGATGGAGGGCCCGTCATTGTGGGCCTGCGAAGCCCAAGCCCTGCCTGGCACCCCTTGGTCTTGACTGTCCTCGGCCTGCCCGTTTGCCCGTGTGTGGCCTCTCCATCCTGGGCACAGTGTCACCCGTATCCTCTGAGTCCTGCCACATGGACAGGCAGTGCTCCATACGGCACATCAAGTCTTGCAAGTTGTATAAAAAGTTAAATTTCGGGAACTGAGTTATGTTTTGGATTCTCCAGAGGAAACAGCTGTTCGGAGGGATCCTATGACTTCAGACTCTTGAGAGCAGCATTGTTAAGACTGGAAGGGACAAGCCTACAGGACAAAGGAGGAGCCAAGGAGGTGAGAGGCTGGCAGGAGCCGGCCCTGCCCAGAGCTTGCTTTCTACACTTGCCACGGGCCCTCAGAGGTGTGCAGGCCCCCTGGACATCTGCAGACTTTCCCAGAGAGCCTGGCCTGGCAGCCCCTCTAGATCCTGCACCGGGGGCAGGACAGTACAGAGCATGATTCTCAGGGGCAGCCACACCCGCCACCCCTGTGGGGGTCCCAACAGCCACACAGATGCCCCAGGACCCAGAAGAATGGCTGGGGGAGTGTGTGGTTGGGGAGCAGGTGGGGCCCAGCAGAGACTCCCCTCGGTGGCATCCCTCATGTACTGTCCCATTCACTTAGTGACACTGGACATGGCGCCCTGTGTACCGCACAGCATTGGAGTCTGAAGGGGAGGCTCAAGGCCATGGAGGATTTGAGCCACTGGCCAGGGCACTCCTGGTGGGGGAGACACCATGGGCAGAGGTGCAGAGGGTCAGCACCTGCCCTGCCCTGGGCCGGGCTCCCCTGAGCGAGTCTTCTGCAGCCCAGTCCCTTCCTGGGGTGTCCCTGAGGGCCGCACACCTGCGTCAGCCACTTCCCTTCCCGGGGGTGTCCCTGAGGGCCGCACACCTCGTCGGCCACTTCCCTTCCCGGGGGTGTCCCTGAGGGCCGCACACTTGCATCGGCCACTTCCCCTCCTGGGGGTGTCCCTGAGGGCCACACACCTCGTCGGTTGCTTCCCCCGCAAGCCTCGGGGACGTGGAGCATTTCCACATCTCATGTCCGTGCCAGCCTCACCTCTGCTCTCAGGCTCCAGAAGGGCCGCCGGGCCAGGAGGGACTGTGCAGAGAGCAACGGAGCCTCCGAATCCACTTCCCAACAGCACAGACCAGGGCTGAGGGGGGGTGGGGTCCTGGCCTCCCCTTCCAAGGTCAGGCCCACCACATGGAAAGGCATGTATGTCTCGAAGCCTGGCCAGAGTCCGTCCCACCAGTGACTTCTGGCCAAGCACAGCGACCATCCAGGAATAGCCGAAGTTTTACGGCCACTGTGGATGGGCCAGCCCTGGCCTCCCCTCTCCGCTGGTGTCCCTGTGTCACCCCCACCCCAGCGGCCACAGTCTCCCCTCCACTGTGAGGCTCCAGGCGCTCGCCTGGTAGGAACAGGGGTAGCCCAGGTGTGTCCCACACCTGGTGCCTGTGTCCCCTTGGCCTCTCCTCTGAGCCCAGCCTACAGGGTGGTCACTGCCTACAGGCTTCCTGTCCCTTCAAGCTGACCACACCCTGCCTCCCGTACCTGCCACACGTGGTCACTTTCTACCAGGCTTCTGAGTCCTGCCTATGTCACCAGGAGGCAGCAACCCAGGGGCAACCCTTGCCCAGGGCAGTGGAGCCAGTGGTCAGTGTGCCTGGGGCAGACAGTCCTGGATGCTATTCCATGCACTTCTCGGAGGTCCTGGAAGTAGGGTCCTGGCAGAAGGAGGAAGAGGAGGAGGAGAAGCAGGAAGAGGAGGAGGAAGAGGAGGAGGGGGAGGCTGCCTCCTGCATGAGCTTGCTGACCTCCAAAACTCTGACTTTTCCCACCCCCCTCTCCCAGGCTCCTCCTGGATAAGCCATCTGCACAAGATTCCTTGCTCAGGCTGGTCTTCGGGTCCAAACAAGCTTCTCACCTCCCTGCATGCTCTCTGGGGTGAATGCCTGGGTCAGGGGGAAGGGCTATCTCTGTCACTCCAGAGCCCTAAGTGCAAGAGAGAGGGCTCCTCCCTACCCACCCCCTCTGCTGGCCTCATACCAGGAGCCTCCCTGGGGCCTAGGCACCCACCAGCCATGTCGTTTATACACACATGGAGGGCGGGAGGCCCGTGCTCACTCTGAGGCTGCCGCTGGGGTGGGCAGCGTGAGGTCCCTCCATCCGTGGAGTCATGACACTTGCTGACGAGGCCCCCACCCAGCGCCCAGGCCCTGAGCAATTGGACAGCTGTCCAAGCCCAAACAGAGGGGTCCAGGTCTCCTCCCAGAGCCTGAGGCTGATCCTGTGTTCCTCTTTCTTCTCCAGAACATCCCTCAGGCGCCCACCAGGGAGCTCACAGTCGTGGAAACCCCAGGAGTGAGGGCCAGATCGCCAATAGCCTGGAGCCAGGCCACGTCAGGGGCATGCAGTGAGGGTGAGCTCAGCAGGCCTGGGCTGTCCACACCTCACACATTCCAAATAGAAGTCCAGCCATTAACAAGCACCTGGAAAGCCACTCTGGGCCACTGGAACGTTGTATTTTGGGGGCTTTGGGCCAGGTTGGGTAGTCTAAGGAAATGATGGGATTTCAGGTTGGGGCCACACAGGGTCAGCTTGAGACTAATTAGGGTCAGCCACACAGGGACTTCAAGTCTACATGACCGAGCCCCAGTAAAAACCATGGCCTCCAAAGCTCAGGCCAGCCTCCCGGGCTGGCAAGTTCCACGCGTGCTGTCACACGTGGCTGCTGGGAGAAACCGCGCTGTGCATACGGCTCCACGGGAGAGCACTCCCAGCAGCTCACACCTGCCGCCCATGACCGCCCCACAAGCGCCCCCTCTTCAGTGAGTTTCATGTGTCCTTTTGTTTTAATAAACCATAACCGGGACTGGAATTGCATTTCCGAGGTCTGTCTTTCTAGTGAGTCATTGAACCTGACTTGAACCCAAACAGGGGAACAAATGATGTTTCCAAGGATGAAGGCCACACCCCTGAGGACAGGGAAGACGCGGTCACCATCACAGGCCCAGCATTCTCGCAGGCTCATGGGAAGCCATGGAGATGCCAAGACTCCTCGAGGCCAACATCCCACTGGAGCCACTGTGTGAATTCGCCTGCGTGGACGCTTGTGAGCTGCACCTTCCTGCTATCATAATGGCAGCTCAGTCATCAAACAATGAGACGTGCCATGCACCCATCCAACAGCTGAAGTGAAAGACGAGACACCTGGACAAGAGTGTTCAGGAAGCTGAGCCTAAAACACCCCAAAGCTGAGGACCACTCAAATGCCAACGACCAATGAGACGGCGGCACATCCACAAAACCCACCAATGAGATGGGGGCACATCCACAAAACCCACCAATGAGATAGGGGCACATCCACAAAACCCACCAATGAGATGCGGCACATCCACAAAACCCACCAATGAGACACGGCACATCCACAAAACCCACCAATGAGATGGGGGCACATCCACAAAACCGACCAATAAGCAGGTAAATAGACGGCTCACATCCACAAAACCGACTAATGAGCAGGTAAAGAAACAGTGACACATCCACAAAACTGACCAATAAGCAGGTAAATAGACCGTGACACACTCACAAAACCGACCAGTGAGATGGTGGCACATCCACAAAACCAGCCAACGAGCAGGTAAAGAAACGGCAGCACACTCACAAAGTGGATACACAGCTTTGAAAGTGAACTGCAGTTGCACACAGCAATCTGACTACACCCCGACATGTGAGGCTGAGAAAGAAAAACAGAAAAACGCTCGGGGCTGCATGCCAGCAGCGTCCTCTTGGGTGGTGGTTCCTGCCCCAGATCCACGTATGACCCACTGGGAAAAACTGGACCTAAATCGTGCCCCTGCCCTCTGACCCCAGGTCACTGGCACAGATCTGGGGACACAGCAGGTGCCGAGCAAATGTGTCACCATGAAGAGCTGTCTGTGAGAAACCCCAGCCTGCATTGTCTACCCAAGCCGAGGATTCTACCACCACTCAGAAAGGGAGGGGACACGTAGAATGTAAGAAAAGGCAGACATCCGGCTCCTCAGCTGGAAAGTCTGTCCTCGGAGAGGTGAGGGAGGGCTGTGCAGTGCGGCGCTCACGGCGGGTCTCTGGATGTCAGGTGCTTCCTCCCCCTAAAGGGAGATGCTGCGCATGCCTCTCAGCCCACCCTAGACACCGGCCCCCCCGCCAAGGTTCTGAGGATCCCAGACACCCACCCCCTCAACGTTCCAAGGACCCTAGACAACCCCCTCCAGGTTCTGAGGACCCCAGACACCCACCCCCACCAGGTTCCGAGGACCCTAGACACTCCCCCCGCCAGGTTACAGGGACCTCAGACACCCGCTCCCCCAGGTTCCGAGGACTCGAGACACATGCCCCCTCGGTTCTGAGGACCCTAGACATTCCCACCAGGTTCCAAGGACACTAGACACCCCCACCAGGTTCCAAGGACCCTAGACACTCCCCCAGGTTGTGAGGACCCTAGACACCCCCCCCCAGGTTCCGAGGACCCTAGACACTCCCCCAGGTTGTGAGGACCCTAGACACCCCCACCAGGTTCCAAGGACCCTAGACACTCCCCCAGGTTGTGAGGACCCTAGACACCCCCCCCAGGTTCCGAGGACCCTAGACACTCCCCCAGGTTGCGAGGACCCTAGACACCCCCCCAGGTTCTGAGGACCCTAGACACCCCCCCAGGTTGCGAGGACCTCAGACACCCGCTCCCCCAGGTTCCAAGGACCCGAGACACTCCCCCAGGTTGCGAGGATGCTTCACAAACACACCAGGCACCTGCGCTCTTCTGCCTGGGGGTGAGCTCCCCAGGGCGTCAGTGCACTGGGAGATGGGATGGTGGATAAATGCCGGTGGGGCCGAGCCCCCTTTGTCCCAGCCTGGGCACTGTTTTCCTCCATCCCCTCTCCTGCAATCACCTCTCAGATAAACCCAGCTCCCATTAGGTCAGAGTTGGCCTTGGGGGAACCCAGACCAAATTGACCCCTAAGAAATGAAAGTGCCTGGAACTATAAACCTGCCCACAGATTCCCAAAACCCCTCCCAGCAGGGCTCCTTTAGCACACCACTCCCTCTCAGACTCCACCTTTTCCCCGTTGTTTGATCAGCAGATTGATAGCTTCTAGAAAATTCTACCAAGCTGTCTTAGTGTGTTCGTGCTGCTGTAACAGAACACCTGTGATTGGGTCATTTGTAAAGCATTGAAATATATTTCATGCAGTTCTGGAAGCCGGGAAGTGCATGACTAAGGCACTGCAGCCTCGTGTCTGGGGACAGTGGCTCCTGGCTTCTGCGAGGAGGGGTCCTCTGGAGGGGAGCGGCGCTGTGTCCTCACGTGGCAGAAGGGAGGGAAGGAACGGACTCATCCCTCCCGTCCTTGATCTATTGGTGAGGGCAGAGCCTTCCCAGCCTACTGACCTCCCGAAGGCTTCATACTATGGCACTGGGGATTGCGTTTCAATGTGAATTTTGGAGGGACACAAACATTCGCGCCATAGCACAAGCTCACGGGAAGTACTTCCTTGAACTGAGGGTGATGTGGCTGAAACTGATAAAAAGTGGCTCAGTTGGTCGATCCCAAAACTTGGGCAGCCAGGCTTGAATTGGTTTTATGATTTTTCTCCAAATTGGCTACATGGCTCATCCTGAAACCATCTCGGGGCTGGGGAGCAGGTGAGCCAGGTGGGCTTTGCCTGGTGGTATGGGACCTGCTCTGTGCTCCAGGCTCCACGCAAAACAAACCCCTCACTTCAAAGAACAGCGGGAGGCGTGTGGGCAGTTTCTCAGCCTCGGGGACTGGGTTCCCAACACCAAAACCTGCTCCTTCTGCCCACTGGCTGCAGCCACCTCACGTTCAGGCTCTGCTGGGCTGGGACGGCCCACGTGTGTGCGAGTTCCCGTCCGTCCCACACACTCCAGTCTGTCTCTGAAGCAGCCACCTCACGTTCAGGCTCTGCTGGGCTGGGATGGCCCACGTGTGTGCGAGTTCCCGTCCGTCCCCACACACTCCAGTCTGTCTCTGAAGCACACAGTTCTCATGTGCACACACGCGTGACCAAAATGCTCTTGTGTGCCCAGACGGCCGTGTGTGTGAGGCCCGTCATGAAGACGAGCGAGTCCCCCCGTGTTGCCAGGCTCGACCTCAACAGGGGGCCTTTCAGGCCCGAATCCCCACCAGGGCCACTGTCCCCCAAAGCCAGTCTCAAAACCAGATGGCAGGGATTTCTGAAGGGAAGGACCTGGGGTCTCCAGGCTCCGAAAGGACAGAGGGTTCCTGCCATGTTTGCCACCTCTGTGGAAGCTGAGGTGGGAGAGGGAGGAGGAAAGGGGGAAGAGAGAAAGCTGCTCTCTCAGCAAAGGATGCTGACCAAACAGGGTTTGGTAACTTTGCAAACAACACTGGAATCTGTTACGGGGTTCTGGGAAGAACTCGTGGTGTAGAGAAACCCTGTTCTCAATTCCACTCCTGATTAGCAGGGTGTCCCAGCTTGGCCTTGGGAGTGGCATTTCTGCTGGGCTGAGTGCTCAAAACCCAGCTGTGGCCAAGGCCAGAGCCTCTGGGCCAGGGAGCTGCCTGCCTGCAGCCTGAGAGAGAGCCCCAGCCCTGGGGGTGAGGCTGGCACCCACTCCCTGAGGTGGCACAGTGGCCTGATCCTCGCCTGGGCCTGGGAGCCCTGTGCACCAGGAGCCGGGCACTGCTGCTGAGGCCAGGAGCTTGGGCCTGACAAACGCCCACACCACAAGTGTGGTGCCCCCAGGCCTCACGCCTTGCAATCAGCCAAGTTAGTATGTTACACTAAACAAGTTAATTACATTATTGCTTTCTGATGCTGCAATCAAAAGATTTTTGTTTTGATGCTAAATCTGGTGAAACTTTAAATTAGGGTAATTAAATAATTAGCTATAACATATGACAAGCCAGTAAACAACTTCCCTCTTCCCCTGACGTTCCCAGTCGGCAGTGCCCACGTGGAAAACGCCGCAGAGAGCGAGTGTGTGCACCACGACCCAGCCTGGTCCAGAGACTGCGCCTGTCCCTGAGTTAGCATCGTTGTCCCCAGAATCGCCAGCAGCCTGGGCTCTTCTTTTGGGATCAGGGCCTTGGTCGTCTCTATGTCTTTGGGATGGAAAGAAACAGAGCCCGACTCAAACTATGTTGCAAAGCCCCCTTCTTCCTTCAGGAAGCCTTGCTCTGGGGCCAGGGTGCTGCTGGTGTGGAAAACGGCCCCGAAACAGCCCCGCCCATGATGCACATCTGCAGAGCTGCTCAGGCAGCAGCCAGGTGCCAGCAGAACCGGAGAGCGCCCCAGCTGCCCAAGCACACCAGGGTCCCTGGCTGCAGGTCACGACAGGGGCCCATGGATTCCCCACATGGGGTCGCTGTGGCTTTGCAGGTGCTGTGGCCACTGGCAGGGACCCAGCCAAGCTGCACTCGGTCCCCACACTCCACGTCTCCATTGCTTTCCACCTGTGGCCTCAGCCCTACGCTGAGCTTTGGACAGAAGGGGTCCTATGAATGATACGGTGTCCCTACCCATCAATTTTTTTTTTCACAGTCAAATCTCCGGTCATTGCTTTTCTCTCCTGGCAGCAGAGTATCTGTTAATGAACTTTTTTTTTTTTTTTTTTTTTTGAGATGGAGTCTCGCTCTGTTGCCCAGGCTGGAGTGCAGTGGCCAGATCTCAGCTCACTGCAAGCTCCGCCTCCTGGGTTCAGGCCATTCTCCTGCCTCAGCCTCCCGAGTAGCTGGGACTACAGGCGCCCGCCACCTCGCCCGGCTAGTTTTTTGTATTTTTTTTTTGTAGAGACGAGGTTTCACCGTGTTAACCAGGATGGTGTCGATCTCCTGACCTCGTGATCCGCCTATCTCGGCCTCCCAAAGTGCTGGGATTACAGGCTTGAGCCACCGCGCCCGGCCTGTTAATGAACTTTTAATAAAGTAAAATTCCCCAGGAAAATCCACAAAGGGTGAGGGGAGGGGGAGACTGAAGAAAGCCCGGGAGAACAAGGGAGCTCCTCCCCAGGAATGTGCAGTGGAAAGAGGTGCCTAGGCCTTTAATCCATCCCCAAACGAAGCCCCTAAATGCCCCATGAACATCAAGAGGAAGGGGAGGGTCAGGGCCACAGCAGGTGGAGATGCCTGTAGCCATTGGAGTCCGTGGGAGAAAACAGCCCATACCCAGGGGTTTGATATGGGATGCTTGTTGAAGAGGTGTGAGAAGGTCCCCATGGGGATGAGGAGCAACTCGGAAAGTCTCAGCTACAGGAAGCCAACACCACCCTCAGGCTAGAGGGACACAGGGACAAAGCGGGGTGTGCAGTCACAATTCAGGGCGGGAACGGCTCTGTCCCGTATCAGAGGTGACATTCTACTGGAATTAAGTCAGTATTCACTTGACGTAGATTGTAATACATTAAGATGTACACTAATTTCCTGGACAATCACTAAGAACATAACTCAAAATGTGTTTAACAATTAACACAATCGACAGTGGAATTAACTAACAGGGTAACTAAGACATATTTGCTTAACACAAAAGAAGGCAGTAAAGGAGGAACAGAAACAAAAAAGACAGGAGACATGTAGAAAGCAAGGAACAAAATGTCAGAGACAAAAATGCCACCGCACCAACAATGACAACATCAGGTAGAGAAAGTATCGGACTGGATAAAATACTCCAGGCCTGGCCGGGCGCGGTGGCTCAAGCCTGTAATCCCAGCACTTCGGGAGGCCGAGACGGGCGGATCACGAGGTCAGGAGATCGAGACCATCCTGGCTAACACGGTGAAACCCCGTCTCTACTAAAAATACAAAAAACTAGCCGGGCGAGGTGGCGGGCGCCTGTAGTCCCAGCTACTCAGGAGGCTGAGGCAGGAGAATGGCGCAAACCCGGGAGGCGGAGCTTGCAGTGAGCTGAGATCCGGCCACTGCACTCCAGCCCGGGCTACAGAGCAAGACTCCGTCTCAAAAAAAAAAAAAAAAAAAAAAAAAAAAAAAAAAAATACTCCAGGCCCAACTGCATGCCGTCTATGAGTCATGCTTTAAGTTTCAAGATGCAAATAGATCAAAAGCAAAAGGACAGAAAAATACACACGATGCAAATAATAATTGCAACAGAGGTGGAACACAGACACTCCATCTGACAAAACAGACTTTAAGGAAGAAAATACTAGAGACAAAGGACATTTTATAAGGATAAAAGGGTCAATATTGACAGAAAGACATAAATGTGTATACATGCCTAACGAGAACTCCAAAATACATGAAGCAAAACGGGACAGAATGGAAAAGAGAAATATATTATTCAATAATTATCATGAAAGACTGCAATACCCATTCTCCATAACTAATAAAGCATCTACACAGAATACCAGTAAGGACACAGAAGACTTTAACAGCACTGTCAACCAACTTACCCAAACTCCTATTTATAAATCACTCCCCATGATGGCAACAGTCAGCCGCAGTGTCACACTTTCCAGGAGAGCCTGTAGGCGAGACCCAGAGCAAGTCTCACAAGTTTAAAAGAATTTAAATCATACAAGGTATGTTCTCTAATACAATGGAATTAAATTAGAAATCAAGAACAGAGATAGCCAGGCACAGTGGCTCGTGCCTGTCATCCTAGCACTGCGGGAGGCCGAGGTATGTGTATCACCTGAGGTCAGGAGTGTGAGATCAGCCTGGTCAACATGATGAAACCCTGTCTCTACTAAAAATACAAAAATTAGCTGGGCATCATGGCATGTGCCTGTAATCCCAGCTACATGGGAGGCTGAGCCAGGAAAATCACTTGAACCCGGGAGGCAGAGGTTGCAGTGAGCCAAGATCACACCACTGCACTCCAGCCTGGGCAACAGAGTGAGACTCCATTTCAAAAAACTAAAATAAAATAAAAAAATAAACTGGAGAAATAAGTCGATATTTGAAAGCTAAACAACACATTTCTAAATAACCCACGAGTCAAAAAAGAAATCACAAAAAAGAAAATTAAAATTAGAAAACAATTTGAACTGAATGAAAACAAAACCACAACATACCAGAACGCATTAGATACAGCTAAGGCAGGAAATTCACAACTTTAAACACCTGTATTTCAAAGGCAAAAAGGTCAATAACATAATCATATTATATCAATAATATAATCAATAATATAGTCTTCCACCAAAAGAAACTAGAAAAAGAAGAATAAATCCAACCCCAACCAAGCAGAAGGAAGAGAAGAAAAAAAAAACAGAGTGAACAGCGATGCAACAGAAAACAGAAAGTCAATGCAGAAAATCAGTGGCATCAAAACTTGATTTTCTGAAAAAATCAACAAAATGGATAAATGTTTAGCAAAATGCCCACAAAAAAGAGAGAAGACACAAATTACTAAAATCAGAAATAAAAGAGAGAACACTGCTACTGATCCTATAGAAGTTAAAAGAATTATAAAGGAGTATTATGAACCATTTTATGCCAACCATTTGACAACTTAGATGAAGTTGAGAAACACAAATTACCAAAATGAGTCAGGAAGAAAGAGAAAACCTGACGACACCCATAACAAGTAAAGAAATTAAAGCCCAAGCAGCACTGGCTTCGCTGGTAAACTCCATCAAATATTTTCAGAAGAAATAACGGCAATCTCACACAAAATCTTCAGAAGGTAAAGGATGAGGAAACACTTTCCAATTCATTCTATGAAATCAGAATTACTCTGGTATCAAAGCCAGACAAAGACATGAACAGACCATACGATATTATCCCTCATGAACATAAACCAAAATATCCTTAGTAAAATTTAGTAAATCAAGTCATCTATGAAAAACCCACAACTGACATTACGGTCAATGGTACAAGACTGAAAGCGTCTCCCCAGGATCAGGAAAAAGACAAGGATGCCTGCTTTTACCACTTCTATTCAACACAATACTGGAAGTTTTAGCCAGAGCAATTAGGCAAGAAAAAGGAACAAAAGGCATCCAAGTTGGAAAGGAAGAACTAACATGGTCCCAATTTGCAGATGATACACACCATGTAGAAAAGCACAGAGAATCATAAAAAAAATAAAAATAAAAAAAACTGTTGGGCCGGGCGCAGTGGCTCACGCCTGTAATCCCAGCACTTTGGGAGGCCGAGACGGGTGGATCACGAGGTCAGGAGATCGAGACCATCCTGGCTAACACAGTGAAACCCCGTCTCTACTAAAAAATACAAAAAACTAGCCGGGTGTGTGGCGGGTGCCTGTAGTCCCAGCTACTCGGGAGGCTGGGACAGGAGACTGGCGTGAACCCGGGAGGCGGAGCTTGCAGTGAGCCGAGATCGTGCCACTGAACTCCAGCCTGGGTCACAGATCGAGACTCCGTCTCAAAAAAACAAACAAACAAACAAACAAACAAACAAAAAACTGTTAAACCTAATAAGTTAACTCAGCAAAGATTCAGGGTACAAAATCATTACGCAGAAATCAGCTGGACGCTAGCAATGAGCAATCCGAAAACAAAAGAAGCCCACTTACGTTAGCATTGAAACGAATCAGATGCTTAGGAATAAATTTAATCAAGGAAGAAAAAGACTTGTATGCCGAAAACTACAAGACATTGGTGAAAGAAATTAAGAAGACACAAATAAATGGAAAGTCATCCGTGTTCACAGACTGGAGGACTTACTGTTGTTAAGATGACAGTACTACTCAAAACAATCCACAGATTCAATGTCACCCTTCTCAAAATCCCAACAGCAATTTTTGCAGAAATTGAACCTTCATCCTAAAATTCATATAGAACTTCAGGAACCCTAAATAGCCCAAACAATCATGAAAACGAAGAACAAACTTGGAGAACTCATACTTTCTGATTTCAAAACTTAACTCATAAAGCTACAGTCATCAAGACAATGTGCTGCTGGCAAGAGGATGGACATAGAGGCCAATGGAGTAGAACAGAGAACCCCCAGATGAACCCCCATATACATGGTCCATTGACTTTCAATGAGGGACCAATACCAGTGGGGAAAGGGCAGCCTCTTCAACAAACGGTGCTGGGAAAAAGGTATTTACACATGCAAAACAATGAAGCTGGACCTTTATCTTACAACACATACAAAAATTAACACAAAATGGATCAAAGACCTAAATGTAAGAGCTAAAACTATAAAACTCTCAGAAGAAAACATAGGGACAAATTATCAAGACTTTTGACATGGCAATGGTAAATGGCACAGAAAGCACAGGCAACAAAAGAAAAGAGACAGGGCCAAGCATGGTGGCTCACACCTGTAATCCCAGCACTTTGGGAGGCCGAGGCAGGAGGATCGCCTGAGATCAGGTGTTCAAGACCAGCCTGGCCAATGTGGCAAAACTCTGTCTCCACTAAAAATACAAAAATTAGCCGGGCATGATAGTGGGCACCTGTAATCCCAGCTACTCGGGAGGCTGAGGCAGAAGAATCGCTTGAACCCAGGAGGCAAAGGTTGTAGTGAGCCAGGATTGCGCCACTGCACTCCAGCCTGGGGAACAGATCGAGACTCTGTCTCAAAAAATAAATTTTTTTTAACAGAAAACAGATAAATTGGAGTTCATCAAAATTAAAAACTATTATGCATCAAAGGACACTATTAAGAGAGTGAAACGTCAACCACAGATTGGGGGAAAATATTTGCAAATCATATATCTGATAAGAGTTTTAATATTCAGGATATATAAAGAACTGCTACAATTCAACAACAAAAAAATTCCATTTAAAAATAGGCAAAGGACTCAAATACATGTTTCTCCAAATAAGATATAAAATGGCCAATGAGCACACGAAAAGATGCTCAACAGCCCTCTCTGGTCACTAGGGAAATGTGAATCAAAACACAGAGACACTACGTCACATGCGACAGGACGGCCGCTCTCCAAAAAACAAAAAATTAGCTGGGTGTGGTGGCGTGCGTCTGTAATCCCAGCTACTTGAGAGGCTAAACCAGGAGAATCACTTGAACTCAGGAGGCGGAGGTTGCAGTGAGCTGAGATCAGACCACAGCACTCCAGCCTGGGCGACAGAATGAGACCCTGTCTCAAAAAAATAAATAAATAAAAATAAAATAACAAGCCATGGAGAGGATGTGGAGAAGTTGGAACTGATGGTGGGAATGTAAAATGGAGCAGCCGCGGTAGGAGACAATTTGGCAGCTCCTCAAAAAGTGGAACACAGAATTACCTTACGATCCAGCAATTCCGCTCCCAAGGGTATGTCCGGAAGAATGAAGACAAGCACCCAAGCAGACACTTATGCTCCCACAGCAGTGTTATTCACAGTGGTTGAAAGGTGGAAACAGCACAGGTGCTCCCAACAGATGAATGCAGGACAAAATGTAGTCCATCCACCCATGGGAATATGATTCAGCCAGAAAAATGAAGGAAGTCTGACACTTGTTACCAGGTAAATAACCTTGGAAGGCCTACGCTGAGTGCCTTGGAAGCCCTGTGCTGAGTGACCTTGGAAACCCTACGCTGAGTGACCTTGGAAACCCTATGCTGAGTGACCTTGGAAACCCTACGCTGAGTGACCTTGGAAGCCCTGTGCTGAGTGACCTTGGAAGCGCTACGCTGAGTGACCTTGGAAACTCTACGCTGAGTGACCTTGGAAGCCCTACGCTGAGTGACCTTGGAAGCCCTGTGCTGGGTGACCTTGGAAGCCCTGTGCTGAGTGACCTTGGAAGCCCTGTGCTGGGTGACCTTGGAAGCCCTGTGCTGAGTGACGTAAGCCAGAAACAAAAGGAAAAATGTTGTATAATTCTATTTGCATCAAATATCTGGACGAGCCAAATTCACAAACACAAAAAGTAGATTCGAGGTTAAGAGAGGCTGGGGGTGGGAGGGGAATGGGGAGTTATTATTCATGAAGACAGGGTTTCTGTTTGGAGTGATGAGTTGGGGATGTAGCTAGTGGTGACTATGACACAACATTGTGAATGTAATTAATGCTGCTGAACTGGACACTTAATCTTTTTAACTTAGCAAATCAAATTCAACTATTTATTTATTTTGAGACAGGGTCTCACTCTGTCACCCAGGCAATGGCAATCTCGGCTCACTGCAGCCTGGACCTCCTGGGCTCAAGCCATCCTCCCACCTCAGCCTCCCAAAGTGCTGGGATTGCAGGCATGAGCCACTGTGCCTGGCCAAATCCAACAATTTATTTTAAAAAGATAATACAAGATAATACTGTACACCATGATCAAGTGGGATATTTCCCAGGACTGAAAGATTGGTTTAACAGCCAGAACTCAATTAGTGTAATAAATCATATTAATAAAATAAAGGGGCCGGGCGCGGTGGCTCAAGCCTATAATCCCTGCACTTTGGGAGGCCAAGACGGGCGGATCACGAGGTCAGGAGATCGAGACCATCCTGGCTAACACGGTGAAACCCCGTCTCTACTGAAAAATACAAAAAACTAGCCGGGCGCGGTGGCGGGTGCCTGTAGTCCCAGCTACTCGGGAGGCTGAGGCAGGAGAATCGCTTGAACCCGGGAAGCGGAGCTTGCAGTGAGCTGAGATCTGGCCACTGCACTCCGGCCTGGGCGACAGAGCGAGACTCTGTCTCAAAAAAAATAAAAATAAAAAATAGAGGACAAAAGCCACATAATCATCCCAATTGATACAGAAAATCCATTTGACAAAATCTAACACCAATTTGTAATTAAAAAAAAAAAAACTTTCAACAAACCAGAAATGAGAGTGAACCTCCTTGACCTAGTAATGGAATCTACAGAAACCTATGGCACGTTTCCTGGGGAGAACCTGACCGTCTCTCCCACCGCAGGGAGCAAACCAAGGGGACCCTCCCCTCCCACTCCTCCCACACTGCACAGCGAGTTCCAGCCTGGGCAGTAAGGCAATAACATGGACCTCAAATCACCGGGATTAGCAAAAAAGACGTACAACTACGCCTCACACAGTAGGTGGGCTCGCCTGAGGAATCCACAAAGATAAAATGAAACGAAGTAAAACCTGATAAGATGAACGAAGGAGTTTAACAAGGCCACGGGGTGTAGGATCAAACACAGAGGGGTGGTATTTCTGCACTGACAGGGAACACCCCAAGATGAAATGCAGAAAGTGTCCTGGTCAAATAGCATCAGAAAGAATAAGCTACTTAGGAATAATTTCACAAGGGAAGTGTGAGACTTGTACACTGCAAACTGCAAAACATGGTTGGAAAAAAGACCCAAAGAAAACCTGAACAGATGGAGAGATTTCCCACACCGAGGCCGGAAGGCCGAACCCTGCGCAGACGGCGGGGCTCCCGCGGTGCTCCCCGTGGCCTTCGTCCCCCTCTGGCCATGTTCCCTCCCTGGCTCACAGCCCCTCCTCCTGGTTACCACCCTCGGCCCTCCCTCTGCAAGTGCAGGAGGCCTGAGCCACCGGCCGATGAGCTGGTGGTCCAGCCTCTCCTGGCGTTTTACCCGCATAGATTACAGCTGACGGCACTGGAGCGAGAGGCTGACTCTGCCTGAGGGAGGCTTGGACCCTGGGCTGGGGGGCCCAGGGACCCAGACCCACACTTGATTTAGAAGGACGTAGGGCTGTCAAACCTATGCGGGGTCATCACAACCAGCCCTTCATTCGTCCCTTTTCGACCAAGCTCAGGACACTGTAACCCAGGAAGATGAGCTCATGGTTCTGAGATGACCCAGGGAATCGGACAATCCCAGCCGAACCCCTTGTTCCTTCCTCTCATCATTGACGCTCCTCCCAGATGACTTCCAGAGCCCTGCAGATCCTTCTGCTACTCCCCAGCCCAGAAGACCCAGGCGTGCGGGAGACCCTGGCAGGGGACACACCCGCTCGGCTCTGGCCTGTCCTTTACTCAGAAAGACGGCCGAGGGGGTTTGGGGTTAAGGGGGCCATAGAGGGAGAAGGGTGAGCTGCAAAGGGTGGGGGGCCAAAGAAAGCTGCACCTTCCGCTCCCGCCGAGCCAGCTGCCACCTTCTCTGTGTCCCTGTGTCCTCCTGCTCTGTCCTGCCCTCAGTCAGCTGCCACTTTCTCTGTGTTTCTGCGTCCTCCCGTTCTGCCCTGCCCTCCAGGGACAGAAGCCCTCGAGGTTCTGGCTGGGCCCACGTGCTGAGATGCCTCTGAGAAAGCCGTCTTTCTGTGGTGGATCCCGCTGGACACCCGTGAACACGGGGCCAGTTTGCAGAGGGCTGGAAGGAGGCCTCTGCACGGCACCCAGGCCTGACACAGGTGGCAGAGCAGGCTAATGGCTCAAGGTGAGGAGGCCGGCCTGAGGGCGGCTCCGGCCGGGGTTCAGAGCCCCGGTCAGTCTCTGCAATGCCGTCTGGATTGGATCGTCCATTTGTCCACAAGATGGCACAGCAGATGCAACCGTGGACCTGGCCGGTGGCCAGGAGAGGCGGCCAGAAGACACCATGGCTCCTGGGGCCTGGTCAAAGCTGAGAGGCTCCCTGTCACGATGGCCAACAGCCCTTTCCCCAGGGACAAGGATGGGCTGACGCCACGACGCACGTGGGTCCAGCACATCTGCCCATGTACACACGTGGGTGTGCGTGTCCTGCTGGTGGTTGACCCGTGACCCTGCATGCGTGTCCTGCTCGTGGCTGACCCGTGACCCTGCATGCGTGTCCTGCTCATGGCTGACCCGTGACCCTGCATGTGTGTCCTGCTCATGGCTGACCCGTGACCCTGCATGCGTGTCCTGCTCGTGGCTGACCCGTGGCCCTGCATGCGTGTGCTGCTCACGGGCACACCGTCTGCCCACGCACAGGCCTCCGCCTGCCCACCTGGTGGGGTCCTGCCTGGGACTGGATGCTTTAGCGTCTCCAGCCTCTGTGCGCTTTGCTTCTTGGCTCAGATATCATTTCTGATTGTGGAATTTTACTCTCAAACCAAAAGATGCTACACACCGCTCCTGACGCCGTGGCATGGAATGACATGGCGCGTCCCGTGTTTCCGTATTTCTCTTCTGTGGCTTATTGGTGCCACTCAAGCACCGCACAACAATGACGTCTGTCCTAGCAGGGCACACGCACTCTGCATCTGAACGAGTACTGAGCTGATTCCAAAGGCCAGCGGACACACGGGCCGTGCGTTTATCTGGAG
This sequence comes from Macaca nemestrina, assembly GCF_043159975.1. Classification (NCBI taxonomy): domain Eukaryota; kingdom Metazoa; phylum Chordata; class Mammalia; order Primates; family Cercopithecidae; genus Macaca; species Macaca nemestrina. Next base: position 1,719,175 of record NC_092139.1, read on the forward strand.
GAGACCAGGCGTGCCGTGGTTGGCTCTGGCTGCAGGACACTGGGCTGAGCACTGACCCAGGCCACCCCAAGTCACCAAAAGAGGGTAGGGAGGGGTGGACAAAAGTATTTATTTTGCTTATTTTCTTGCCAGTGTCCAGATTCAAAGGTACTGCTTTTAAACTATATTAGCACTTTCTGCCCTGCAGCCTGCAATGATGGTGCTGTGATTATTAAACACTTCATAATAATAATGTAGCATTTTCCCATCGGGTGTCAGAGTGAGTGGCTGCTCCTTACAGCCGGAGACTCTGGACAAATGAGATGGCTGAAGACAGGACCTTTCCCGGGGTCCTCAGCCCCTCTGCTGGCCCCTGGAGACCAGGAGTCAAAGCCACCTCCAATTAAGTCCAGCACAGATGAGGCAGGCAGCGCCCGCCCTCCCCAGGGTCTCCTCTCCTCCCATCCCCTGTGTGAGCCAGGCTGTCCCAGAGCCTGCAGCCTCCCAGGCCACCCCTGCACTTCCCTACAGCCAAACTCCGTGAGCTTGAGAGCCCCCACAGGGTGACACACAAAAGGAAAGAAGCCCCAGACAGCAGGGCCTCCTGGGCCTGTTCCTCCATCATCCAACACCCGCGACCTGAGACCTCCACCTCCCTTCTTGGTCTCAGGTCACTGCCCACCCCCTTCCATCCCACCCCACCCGCAGCCCCATGACCCCAGGCTCGGGCCTCCTTTGTTTCAAGAAAGACCAACACCTTCCCCACCCCCAGCGGCTGGTTCTTCTCTGGGGCTGTCTCTCATCAGACATTTCTGTTAGAGAACATGGCAGGGGGTGTGAACCCGTGAGCAGAGCTCCTCGCTGGGAGGGACCAGCTCTGCACAGCCCCCTGGAGACACCAGAGAACGTTCTAGAGTCGATGGCAGCCGAAATGTGCCTGCCCCAGGGGCTTGGCAGAGTGGTGAGGAGGCCACGTGAAACACAGCTAGTTCACCCATTGCTGACGCTTGTTCCTCCACACCCAACTGTCACCTTCAAAGTGGGGGAGGCATGTGGGGGAGGGGCCCACAGCCGCTCGGTGGGGGTGCTGGAAAAGGAGCCCCAGACCCAAGGAGGCCAGGGTGGCTGCATGGTGCAAATCTGCACAGTGCAAAATGCAAATGCAAGAGGGAAAGCGCCCTCAGAGGCACAAACAAAGCCTTCTTCCTTCTGCATTCTCTCTCTTTTGACTTGCCGGCTGTCTTTCATTTGCTATTGAATGTCATTCTAAGTAATGCAAATATAAGTAAAGGCACACACGCACACGTTAACTTCAGTGCAGAACCACCGAAACCTCCACACGCGTGCTCTGCGGCTCCTGCGCCATGTGCATCTTGTTCCTGCAGCACGGTGGAAACACCGCACAGCCTCGGCGGTCCAGCTGGCCATTCACAACTGCCGGGATGCCCTCTTGGTTGCTGTTGGGTACGAAGGACTGAAGGCAAGAGCCACGGTCTCCTGTCTTTCTCTCTCCTTCCACATCCTCATCTGCAGCGCAGGTGGCCAGCTCACATAGGAGTCCCCGGGAGACTGGGATGTGTCCTTGGTTGTGTGTGCATCTGAGAGCAACGTCACCTCCTTTCTGCATTTGGGACCAGCTCTGAGCCAAGGGAAAGCCGTGGCCTCTCGAACCACTGGCTCTGCAGTGGACTCGCACACTGACCGTCTCCAGCCTCCATCATGCTCATGCCACCATCCTTAGATTGCACTTACACAGCAAGCACTCAAAGATAAAATGACTAAGAATTTCAAGATTGCTGCAGCAGGGCATCAAACCGCATGCAGGTACTTCTGGGCGGACCGCGTGGTCTCCAGGTCGCCCCACTGAAGACGGCCTTGCCCCTGCCATGCAGACGGACACTCCCCCCATGCCAGGGAGGCCAAGGAGCACAAGGCTGGGTGCACCCAAGCCCCCAAGTCCAGCAGCACAGGGACAGTGCGGCCACCTGGACGGTGAGGAGCCTGGGACACAGGTGTGCACAGATCTGAGACCCCACCAGTAGCAGGCGCTTTCTGTGGGTCAGGTGCTGCCTCCCCCGATCACGTACAAAACTGAATATCCCGGGCCCCCGAGTCAGGGGTAGAGCTCCCCACGCTCTGAGGAGGGCGGCGGAAAGGAGGCCCATCGGGACCCGCTGAGCGCTGGGGAGACGCCACGTTCCACGGGCACTCAGCAGGCAGCTCCTGAGGGCGGCTTCTTTTCTTTATCCCACGGCAGCTGTGCCGGGGCTGCTACTGGCTCCTGATGGGTGAGGGAAGGGTGGCTCCGAGGCAAACAGAGCTGGGATCAGAAGCCAGATCTGAGGTCCTGAGGTCCCCACTTCTGACCACACACCAGTGGTGAGTGAAGTGTGGATCCTTCTCCACACTCCAGAGCGGAGGCTCTGCACTGCCCACCAGGAGATCATCCTCTCACCATCCTCTGATCCAGATGAAATCCAGCCAGCGTGTGCCCACCTGCTCTGTGCAGACAGCCTCAGGAACCAGAAAGGGACGAGGGGGCCACAGCACCACCCTACTCTCCATCCCAGTCTTTCCCTACAAACAACAAATCCAACCCTCCCAGGCAGCCCCGTCAGAGGGAGTAGAGCTGCTCCTTCCCTGAAAGAGAAGCAAAGGGCGTCCTGAAAACTTGGCCGGGGTAGGCCCAGGAGGTTGCAGCCCTGACGTCTTCATCTTCATGGCCCAGTTATTCAGGGAAGCTCTGGACGCCCCGGCCACTCATGTCTGCAGCATCACCTAAGATGCAAACCCAGGGCCCCTCAGTGACTCTTGCCCCCACCCTGCCTGGACCCAACGACCAGCACCCCTGAGTGCCCATGTAGCAGAGGAGCCCCCAGGGCAGCTGTATTCCTGCTGCCAAGGGCAGCAGGCCAAGCCAGGTGGCCCCGCTCCAACAGCCCTGTCCCTCCCCAGAGTCAGCAGCAGCCACACAAGGAAACTTCGAGCACTCTGGGCTCCCGCTGCACGTGCCCACTAGGTGGGGGGTTTATTCTTCCCCCCAGCCCATGGGGCATGAACTGTACCCCCACCCTAAGGACCAGAGAGCAGAGGCTCAGGGTGGGGCACCACCTGCCCAGGTGGAGCTGGAGGGACCCAGGCCTGGCTTCTGGGGCTGGGAACCAACCTCATCCACAGTGGCATCCTCCCTTCCCTCCCAGCCCCAGGCTCCCACACCCCCTCTCCCCTCCACTCAGGGTCACCTTCTGCCCGAGCCCTGCTGGCCCCTGGACAGGTCAGCCCTGCCCGCCTCCGGCTGCAGCACTGGCCACGCTGCCGGTGCCTCTAGTCCCAGCACTTACTCTTACTGCTGCAAGTTGGTTATGGTCCTGGAGATGGTGTTACTGAGGATGGGCTGATGGTTAAGCTTTAGAAACATGAGCAGGGAGCCACGCCAGAACATTCTAGAAGGGCTGCCAGGGGCCCACGAGACAGCACAGAGCTGGCACGAGGGAGGCCAGTGGTCTCCCTGCACACCCGAGGCCAGGGCACTGCCTGAGCTGACTTTAGAAGCCCATCCTGTGTGGAGGTCTCCAAGCCCTTTGGGTGACACGTTGGCAACAGGAGGGCTTTCCTGAGCCACAGGGTCCTTGAGCGGCAGCAGCTGGGACCCCTGGCTCCGGGTCCAGCTCCACGATGCCCGGTGATGCCCCAGCAGGCACTGGGCTCTGCCACCCCCAATGCTGAACCCAGCGAGTGGCTCCTGCTACAGGCCGTGTTTCCCAAAGCGTGAGTGGCACACACGTCCTGCTGGTGACTGCGCCGTGAGAGAAAGGGCACGCCACCAGCAGCACTGAAGGAAAATTGGGAAGCGGGCAGAACACAGGACAGGGAAGGAAGACTTTGGGGGGATCCCCACACCTTCATGGCAGCACACGCGTGACGAATGCCCGGGACACCGCCCTGAATCCAGGGAAGGCGTGTAGGGGGTGGAATTTAAATGAATTCCCAAAGCCCAGTTGTCCAGTCCAGGCTGAGAGGCTGAGACGTGCATGGACATTGGCAAACTTGAGCCTGCAGGCAGAGACGCAGAGGCCGGGGGGACCCACACGCAGAGACGCGGAGGCCCGGGGGACCCACGCGCAGAGACGCGGAGGCCCGGGGGACCCACGCGCAGAGACGCGGAGGCCGGGGGGACCCACGCGCAGAGACGCGGAGGCCCGGGGGACTCGGGTGCATTTGGAGCCATCATGGGAAATGGCACCAGCTGTGGCCTCGAGCCTGCAGGGCGGGCCCCGCTCAGCCTCCTGCGCCTCCCAGCGGGAGCAGCTCTTCTGCTCAAGCCACCTGTGCTTTGTAAGAGCTGAGCTGCTTTAAAAGGCAGGCGTTCCTTCTAAAAGGAAGGACTGCGCCCTCTCTGAACAGACTCCCTGCCCCAGAACTCGACATGGGAACAGTTTGGGGAGCTCAGCAGAGTGTTCCGTCCCAGAAGAGGGAGGGGACTCGGCTCCCACACACCCAAGGAGAGAGCCCCACTGGACCGCCATCTTCCTGAGTCCCAGCCGCCACCCCACCCGCCCCGGGGGAAAGGCAGTGCCCAGAGCAAAGCCCCCATTGGGGAGAGGCTGCAGGAGGCCCCCTCAGGAAAAGAGTCATGGGCCGGGGTTTCCAGGGCATGAGAGGGAGGCAGGAAGCGGATCAGAGTGGAGACCCCGCTGCCCAGCCCCTGCCCAATGAAGGACTTTGTTGCCAAGAGAGGAGGAAGAAGAAAAATGGAAAATCTGCTGTCAGGAAAGGCTGAGCCTTAATTTCATGCCACATGAGGGCACTCTGGCAGGCAGAGCCCGAGAGCAGGCATGGCTAATGCCCTCCTCCACCGCCAGTGCCCTCTGCTAATTGTGAACCTGATGAAGCCACAGAAGGCAGGCCCTGGATCAGTTCGACTTGACTCACCGCGGCCAGGCCAGCACCTGATGCTGCTTCACCGGCCCCAACCCCACCGGCCCCCTCCCCACCGACCCCCTCCCCACAGGCTCCCTCCCCAACCCGGCCCCCCCCACACCAGCTCCGTCCCCACCAGCCCCAACCCCACCGGCCTCCTCCCACCTTTGTTCTTCACTCTTCACAGGGAACAGGGCGAGGACGGCTGGGACCCTGGAAAGGACAGGCCTAAGCACACAACAGACATCGTGAAATCAGGAAACGCAAAAGAGCCAGCCCAGCTCTCCACGGCCTCGGCCCTTCTGCCTTACAGGGAAGCCACGATAGATGCTGGTCCGTCCCAGCGCACAGTCACCCGCGTAAGTTACCCTATTAATAAACCACTTACTCTCCTGGTATAGGCAAGGGCTGGGTCCCCTGGAATTCACCTGCCCTGGCCTGGAGAGGTGGGCCTGGTTAATTTCAGCATCCGGTTTTAGGTGAACAGGTCAAAACTGCTCAGAGGGCCGTAGTCTATACCACAAGGCCCAGTATTGCAACAATTCTGTTTCCATGAAGTGTCCAGAACCAGCAAGTCCACAGGGACAGCAAGAGGCTGGCAGGGACAGCGGGGAGACTCTGATGGGCTCCTTTTGGGGTGGTGGAATGTTCTGGAATGAGTGGCAATGGTTGTGCGACATTGTGAATGTGCTGAAGGCTGCGGAACCCCCCTTCGAGATGGGAGCGTGAGCAGTGTGTGAATTCTAGCTCAGCGAAGGTCAGCCAGCAGGTGCCCAGAGATCCTGGCTTTCTCGTGATCAGGCTGCGGGGGGCTGGCATTTTTTTCTGTTCTGTATTTTAAAAGATTCCACAGCCGTGATCACCAGAACAAGGCTGGAGGAGGAAACCCGTTCCTCGGTAACGCCCCATCCTCGCCCCCGGCCAGCGTCCCTGGTGTCCCCACGCCTGCGCTCAGAAGGCTTCATGCTCCACCATTGCTGTCCCAGAATTCTTCATTTTCAAGCAAGAAGCCCAATGTTCTTATTTTTCATGGTACTGTAAAAATTCTGAGCTGGCATCCTGGCTAACACTGTGAAACCCTGTCTCTACTAAAAAATACAAAAAACTAGCCGGGCGAGGTGGCAGGCACCTGTAGTCCCAGCTACTCGGGAGGCTGAGGCAGGAGAATGGCATAAACCTGGGAGGCAGAGCTTGCAATGAGCCGAGATCGCGCCACTGACTCCAGCCTGGGCAACAGAGCGAGATTCCGTCTCAAAAAAAAAAATTCTGAGCTGGTCCTGCCCCTCCACACGGAAGGGGTCGGGGGCATAAAGGTTAACCTAGTGCCACCTTCCTGGTAGGCCCAGAGTGAAGCCCACCAGGCTCCCTGCTCTACCAGCCCCCAACCAGGCAAGGCGGCAGCCTGGGCACCGGGCAGGGTTAGCAGGGCTGATCTGCAGGCCTCAGACGCCAGGCCCCAACCAAGACACCAGCCCCCACCCAAGACACCAGCCCCCGGGACCTGCCACCGCCTGCACTCGGTTGTCTGAGCTGCCCCAGCCGCGCAGGGTTCCACGGCACTGGGGAAGGAAGGACGCTCAAAGGTGAGGCTCAGCGCAGGGAAGCAGGCTGAGGTCCGGGAGGGAGGCGGCAGCAGAGGGGAAGCCTGTGTCCAAGACAGGACTGCTCAATGCCCAAGACAGGACTGCTCAATGCCCAAGACAGGACTGCTCAATGCCCAAGACAGGACTGCTCAATGCCCAAGACAGGCTGCTCAATGCCCAAGACAGGACTGCTCAATGCCCAAGACAGGACTGCTCAATGCCCAAGACAGGCTGCTCAATGCCCAAGGTGGGTTTCGGCCTGGAGGTCTCGGCTCCTTCAAGCTGCTCCTTAAATGGAGGCACCAGGCAGGAGAGAGGCCCCGGGGACAGAGCTCCAGCCCGTCCACGACACATCTCGGCTCAGGCTTCCCTCCTGGGGGTTGAATTGAGTCTCTTAAGAATTCCAGTGTCGAAGGCCTCATCCCAGTGCCTGAGATGTGACCTTATTTGGGAAGAAGGTCACTACAGAGGTCATTAGTTAAGACAAGGTCAGGCTAGAGCAGGGTGGGCCCTAATTCAATGTGACTGTGCCCTTAGGGGAAACGTGGACACAGACACGCACGAGAGAGGCATGTGAAGGTGAGGGAAAGATGAATAGAGGCCAAGTGATGCTTTCTCGAGCCAAGGAACACCAGGGTTGCAGCAAACCTCGAGCACCCAGGTCTCCCACTTCCGGCTCCAGCATAGTGAGACTGAATTTCCGTTGTCGAAGCCCCCAGTCTGCGGCCCTGTGTTGGGTGGTCTGAGGATCCCAGCGTCCTTCTCGCCACAGGCCGCGTGTCAGTGCTACGAGTCCTCCGGTGCCTTGACACGGCCGTGTTGAGTGAGCATGAATGAGCCTCCCTGCATGTGAGCGTTGCTGCCCGGGGAACGCGGCACCTCACGCATTGCTCAGGCCCCTCACCTCCCACCCCGCTGCATGGCCACCCAGCCGCCCCTCTCAGCTTCCAGAGTCCCTGCAGGGACTTGGCACACAGAGCTGGGCTGCAGCTGAGCCGTATCCTTCCTGCTTCTGCCCCGGGCCAGCCTGGTGAGGGTCCTTCCCCCAGGGCGGCCACTGCCCAACACTCTCAAGATCCACCAGGCCCCGAACGTCCTTCCAGAGCCCACAGAGCACAGAGCTCTCCTCGTGAGGAAGGCCGGGTACAGCAGGAGACAGCGGCCCACACATGGCTGCAGACACACATTTCCTCCTGCACACAGGAAGCAAACAGCTTCCAGAAGCTCCCGGGCTGGGCAGCCAGCATTTGCTCAGAGGCAGGAGGAGCCTCGCGTCAAGTATGGCTCAGGGAGGCGGCTTTGTTGGCGCAATCATCCTTCAAGCAGATGCCTGTCCCACGCTGACGGCTTAAATCCTGTGATCTTCACAGAGGTGAGTGTGAAGTCAGCACCTCCCGCCCGGGCGTGGGCAGAGTCAGCCTGGACACAGCACAGCTGCTTCCTCCAAATCCCGCAGGATCCCAGAGCCCTTGACTGTCCCAGTGCTGGGCGGGGACCTAATTCAGCAGGCAGGGGTGTCTGGGGCTTGAGAGTCTGGCTTTCCCCAGGATTCGCTGCCTCCACCGTCAAAATAGCTCAAATGGTTACTTGGGGTTTTTTTTGTTTTTCCTATTTAAAAAATAACAAAAATCTCTCCAAGGTCATTTTGTGGGTGGTGTATTCCCGTCCTTGATGGGAAAGAACATCGTGGAGGGTGTAAAACTAAGTGAAACGAAGTCCCATCTCCACCCCCCACAGCCCCATCACTCCCCCTCTCTGCCCCTAACCCAACCCAAAAAACCAGTGCAGGTCCCTTGGGCCGCAGAGAAACCGCTCAGCCAGAACAAAACTCGCCCACGGCAAAGGCTCTGCTCACCTTCCGCTGGGCTCTGGTGTCCCCCTAGGAGACCCTCCCCACCCTCGCTCAACCCTTCCCGATAGGACAATCTGGGTCCTGGAGACAGACACCCCCATCCTTCTGCTTCGGAGCCCTTCCCAGGGGTGACGCTGACAATTTACAACACACCGTCCCCGAAGCCACCTTCCTAAGGACCTGGGAAGCTGTGGCCGGAACCACGTCACTTGCCAACGCCCGGGTTCCCAGTCACAGCACAAAACACTCAGGGTTCACCCTGAGCAGACACAGCTGGAGTAGGATGGTCCCAAGACTCCCAGTGCCCAGTCAGGGGTGGATGGCTCTCCCAGGGAGCCCTTCACAGCAGAGGTGCAGAGACCAGGAGCCATAACGATGTCCCCAAAGGCAGCCGGATTGTGAAGCTCTTGGCCTCGCAGGCCCCCTCTGAGAGGAATAAGGGAGAAGGGAAGCTTCATCCCATCAGAGCTTCCCAGTCACCGCATATGATTAAGTGACAGAGCCTTGTGCCTTCACAACAAGGCCTGGCCTGTGAGCATGTCGGGCTCAGTGGTTTTAAATTATCACGCAGGCACCACGGCATCAGACAAAGATGAAATCTTGTTGACAGCCTCGTAAAACCTCTCGCTTGCTGATCTTCCAGCTACAGAGAAGTGAGGGTTTGCCTGCCACAGGAGGCCCAGAGGCTCCAGCCCTCTGTCCACCACACCCCAGATCCACCTCGACATGGGCTGGTCAGTGTCCAGGAGCTCGCGGAACCCAGCTCCCGCCCTGCAGAGTGGACTGGGCGGCCACCCCCACCTCCGCCAGGGAGCAGCGAAGTGGCAGCTACAGATCCAGTCCTTCCCATAAGCCGCTTTGGCCCGCATGAGGGTGGCGGCTGTTCACATAACTGACATTGCTGTGCTGTACCATCTAATTTTCATGTCACTCGAGAGCCTCACCATATTTGGAAAATGTGAAATAGTTCTAATCTCCCACCCCGTTCTTAAAAATCACTCAAATCTGCCTAATTTCAAAACTCTGGCTCTGAGAAGCCCGTGTACTGTGCTGTCACCGCAAGGTGGTGCCACCGTGGTGGGCGACCGCAAGACCCCGGGGCTGTGGGGGTGGGGCCGGGTTGGGGCCTGAGGCTGCGTAACCCCCCAGGCTCCGAGGCTGCAGGCGCGTCTGTTTCAGGTTGGAAGGCCTCATGGATGCTCAAACACACACACCCTCGTTTTCCCAGCCGCGCTGCCGTTCCTACTAATTAAGCAGAACTTGGATTGACAGGGAAAGCAACTGTCGAGTGGACCCCATCACTCTGCCTACAGCGGCCCAAGGAGAGGCCAGTCACCGTGGGAAAGGTTGGCAGATGCCGACCGTATTGATGATTAAAAGAAGCAGCATCAGTGGACATGCTAAGCCCAAATCCCTCCCTTCAGAGCAGGCAACAAGGAGTGAAGGAGGCAGACAGGGGAGGGGTCCACGCTGGGGATCCTGAGATGGCAGGAGCCCCCCGGGCAGCCCCAAGTTAACCACGCCACTGTCCGGCCTCAGCCGGGTTGGACCAGGTGCTCAGGAAGAATCTGCCCAGCTCTGGTCCGGGGAGCGGCAGGGGACAGAAAGGAGAGGCATAGGGTGAGGAGTGTGTGGGCAGCTCACAGCCTCTACCTGGGACCTGGTCCCCTGGAAAGACAACTTCTGCTCCCTTGGGACACCACCCAAACGCAGCCTCCTCCAGGAAGCCCTCCTGGAACTACCCCGGATTAAGTGACTCTTCACCCCGCAAACCTCCCCGGGGCCAGGCTGCGCCTCCCTCCAGACTTGCAGGAAGCATCTAAAGGGTGTGAAGGGGGAAGAGGGGAACCAACAGACAGAGGTTCCATCTGCAGGGTCCGGCTCTGAGCAGCCTTTGGGGGCACCACCACACAGGTCCAGGGCTTGGCATTGACCAGCCGGACCCAGCTGGGTCTCCTGTGGGTGGTGCGGGAGATTCTGATCAGCCACTCAAACTACCAGGACTGAGACCAGGGAAGGAGCCTTGGGACGGAATTTCCAGGCCAGGAGAGATCAGATGCTGGAGGGAAGAGGTGCTTGTTTTCCTCTGGGGCTGCCAGCAGCTCCTGCCACTCTGAGGGTTCCACTGCCTCAGAGTCAAGTCAGCCCGGGACACATCACAGCTGAAGGACAGAAGGAGATTCAGGCTTTGTGCCAGCAGTGGCACCTGGACCCCACTGTGCCTGAAGCTGTCCTCGGTTCCCCTAACTGAAAACTCCAGAGGCCCTTTTCCTACTTTAACTAGTTGGGCTCAGTCAGGATCCTTCAGCTGCAAGTGACTGAACCCCAGCTCAGAGGAAAGGCAGTGCAGTCCTGACCCTGCAGGTCACAGCAGGAGAGAAGTGAGACACGAGGAGCCAGCTCCAGGAAGCAGAGGTGACGGTCCATTCACCAGGGAGAGGGGAGCGTCCTGCACGTGACCACGGCCCACACCCCATCCACCCACCCGGTTCGCTCTCTGCTGATCGACCTCCCCCATCCCCCGCAGCCACAAGGGAGACGCATGGAGACCTGGTTTACATCGAAACGGTGGATGGGCTGGGGTCTCTCGTCAGGGGCTGTGCCTGGTATTTGCGAGTCTAGAGCAGGGGCACCAGGGCAGCCCGCCCCCTTATCTTGCCTCAATAAATAGCAGATGCCCACTGCACAGTGGCCGTGCCACATGGCTTCCCTCCCTGCGCCCCCTCGAGGGGCGTTCCCTCAGCTCCAGCCCTCACAAATAAGACTCAGGTCAACAAACTTGCTCCTAAAAAACATCATTCATTTGCCTTTTAATTGTGCCATAAGCAATTGTTTAAAGGGCTGAAAACTCTTTTAATTTTCAATGTATTAATATTTACTCTCAGCCAAGTACAAAATCATGTGTGCAATAACTGGGAGCCATGTGGAGAAAATCAATAACAGACACATTCACTCTGCTCCCAGCGCGGTCTCTGTGTCCTTGGGCTTCTCCAGGCATCCACACCTTCTCAGACACCGCAGGCCGCACAGGCCCCCGCTGCAGCCGGGACGCCGTCAGACAGCAACACGGCCGGGGCAGCTTCTGGGGGCCCTCAGGACCGGGCCAGCCTCCTGTGCAGCTTGGGACGTGTGGAAGGAGAAGTAGGTGAGACCCAGCTCAACATCCGGGTCTCCGCCCCATCCAGTGCTGTGTCCAGTCAGGGCTCAGAAAGCATGGCCCTGCTCCGTGCTCCCCTCACTCCTCCCCACCTGCACCCACGTCGTCTGGAGCCATCCACACTGCAGAGGGACCCATCGCCTGCACCCACGTCGTCTGGACCATCCGGGAACCCAGAGGGAGACTCTGCACTCAGTGATGGGGTGGGGGATGGGCAGGGCCCAGGTGGACATCAGGGAGCCCCACGCTTGGTGCCCCGAGGTCTTCCCACACGTAGGAGAGTGCAGCACCCACCGCCCAGGACTCTGGACACCCCACCTCACACACCAGTTCCCAAGCTCTGCAGACAGACAGACGGCAGCACGAACTCAGGTTCTGCCTCAGAGGGCCGAGTGACCCGGCAGCCTGCAGTGCTCTCCAGGCCCAGGTCCCCGTCTATAGGACAGGAGGGAAGGAGGCCACTGAGTGCGTGCACAGAGCTGAGGCATGACAGAGCCGGTCCTCTCCACTGCTCAATAAACGTCACCGGCCCCAGCAGAGCCTCTCATGGTCCCCGGCCAGTGGAGAGAACAGGGACAGACGCAGCCAGAGTCCAGCACCTGTCTTGGAAAGGGACTCCTCCCCCATAAACAGCTAGAAACTGTGTCCACACACGTGGACAGCAGCCTTCAGACTTGGGGTCTGGGGTGCAGGACCATGACCCCTAAGAGAGCAAGTGAGGGGCACCCACACTTGTCCAGCTCACCACCTGAAGACACCTCTCGTGCTGCCACTCAGAGGGAGCTGTGAACAGAACCCAGATATCTCTGAGCTGAGGAGACAGAAGGCACAGCCATGGCACAGAGGACCAGAGACAGAGGGCTGCACAGAGAGGTAGCCCCGAGGTCCACAGAGGGCTCCCTGAAAGCCTTAGACAGGTGCCAACTTGCACGTGCCTGGGGTGAGACTGCAAGATGGGAGAAAGCCCAGCCCTGGAGAACAGAACAGGGACAGCACCTGGAACTCACGCAGGCCAGGAATAAGCTGCATCCCCACCAGGAGGGAGCGTCACCGGGGAGAGCCCTCCAAAGGGAGCTGCTATGGCACTGAGATAACCTGCATCCGGCCTGCCAGCACCCAAGGCCAGCCTGGAAAGGGTCATCGGGTTCCCAGCAGCTTCACTGCATACCAGGACTAAGCCCAACACTCTCTAAAGGTTTACAACAAAACCTAGCACCCAACAATGTAACATTCAGGAGGCCGCGTGCAGTCAAAAATTACCAAGGATGCAATGAAGGGGGGACCCAGGATCAGGAGAAAGAAGAATCAACAGAAACAGACCCAGAGACGATAGCGGCGATGGCATCAGCAGACGAGGACATTAAAGCCGCAGTTACAACTAGGCCCCCACATTTTCAAGGACATAGAAGAAAACGTAAACGTGTTGAAGAGTGCAATGAAAGATCTTTAAGGACCTAAATGCAATTCCAGAAGTGAAAAATACGTCAGAAATGAAAACACGATAGACAGGAATAACATCAAATTACATTGTTTAAGGAATTTGAAGACATAGCAAATATTCAAAATGAAGCCCAGTGAGGAAAAAGACTAGAAGACCAATGGCTGGGCGTGCTGCCTCACGCCTGTAATCCCAGCATTTCGGGAGGCCAAGGTGGGTAGATCGGTTGAGGTCAGGAGTTCGAGATCAGGCTGGCCAACATGGCAAAACCCCATCTCTACTAAAAATACAAAAAAATTAGCCGGGCATAGTGGCAGTCCCTGTAGCCCCAGCTACTCAAGAGGCTGAGGCAGGAGAATCACTTGAACCCAGGAGGTGAGGGCTGCAGTGAGCTGAGATCACACCACTGCATCCCAGCTCGGGAGACAGAGCAGAACTCCGTCTCAAAAAAAAAAAAATCAACAATATGCTGCAGAAAGCTAATGTGGTGGAGGGGTCAAGAAAAAATTTTTAATAAAGTTTTTCAAGTGGACAAAAATCCAGACAAGCTCAATGAACTCCAAGCAGAATAAACAGAAAGAAACCACGGCAAGGCCACTGTAATAAAATTGTAGAAAACCAGTGACAGAGAAAAATCTTAAAAGCATTTAAGAAAACAGGCATGTAACACAGAGAGACAGGAATTACAGCCGACATCACGTGAAACGTCATGAGCTGGGAGACGGACGGCGTATTGGCACGTTTAAAAGACTGAAAGAAGAGAATACCTGTCAAGCTAAAACTACGTCAGGAAAAATATCCTTACAAATGTAGGCAAATAAAGATTTGTTTCAACAAAAGGCTGAGATAATTTATCACCAGCAGACATGCAGTATAAGAAACATCAAAGTTATTCAGGCAGAAGGAAAATGACACCAGATGGGTCTACACAGACGAAGAAAGTGGCTAGATAGGGAAAATATGTGGAGACAAAAATGCTGTTTCACTGGCTGGGCACGGTGGCCCACACCTGTAATCCCAGCACTTTGGGAGGCCAAGGTGGGAGGATCACTCGAGCCCAGGAGTTCAGTTTAGGTAACATGGTGAGAGCTGTCTCTTTAAGAAAAAATGCTGTTTTTATTACTTTTGAAATTTTGAAAGATAATCACCTGTTAACGCAAACGTGTTCATAATACACTGTGGGGTTTATAACATGTGGATTTAGTAAAACGTCTAGCAACGATAGCACGAAGGGCAAGCAGGCAGGTGGGCAGGCGGGTGAGTGGCGAGCGGGTGGCGCGGGAGTGGGTGAGCGGGTGAGTGGGTGGGCGGCGAGCGGGTGGGCGGTGAGCAAATCTTACACACTGTTACGAACGCACGGTGCTCTTTAGAGCTCCACCTCGATGCTCTGGAAGCTCGTACCAGAAGTTACCTCCTGACGGGGCGGCCACTAAGATGTAAGCCAGAGGCCGGGCGCAGTGGCTCATGCCTGTAATCCCGACACTTTGGGAGGCCGAGGCAGTCAGATCACCTGAGATGGTGAGTTCGAGACCAGCCTGGCCAACATGGCGAAACCCCGTCTCTACTAAAAATACAAAAATTAGCCGGGCATGATGGCTCACGCCTGTAATCCCAGCTACTCGGGAGCCTGAGGCAGGAGAATTGCTTTAACCCAGGAGGCAGAGGTTGCAGTGAGCTGAGACTGCACCACTGCAATCCAGCCTGAGTGACAGACCAAACTCTGTCTCAAAAATAATAAAAATTAAAAAAGAAAGAAAGAAGTAAAGCAAAGGGGAATGTCTAACAAGCGGGTAGTGACGGTAAGCAGAGTCATGTGAAAGGCCTGTTAATCCCAAACGACACAAGAGAAGAGGCAGCAAGGACAAGTGGGACAAACAGAAAAATCTCAAACCTTGTGGAAGAGCCGTATTCCGAAACCACAAGCCACTGAAGAGAAGAATTCAAGACCTAAATCAATGGCAAGGTGCCTTGTTCCCAGATGGGAAGACGCAGCATCATTGCCACAGCGGTGCCAGTGCGCCCCAAATCAGGCTCCACCTTATCCAGGAGGAACCCTTGCCGAGCATGGCCAGGGCACACCCGCCAACTCTGCAAACGCCGAAAGGAGACAGTGAGGCTCTGCAGGTCAGAGCCGGGGACGGCGTCTGACAGCAGAACCACCACAATGGCAGCGCCCAGTCCCCGACTCTGAGTCTCGCAGGCCGTGAGGGCCCTGGTGGAGTCCACGCCCGGGGGCTCAGCTGCTTACACATCAACACCAGCAGCAGGTGTCGGCCACCACCTGCGCACTCCCTGCTCAGCCCAGAGGACCTCTCCGGCAGCTCAGACGGACCCGCTGACCCTCTAGGGCTGTGTGTCTCATGGTCACGGTGGTGGCCCTGAAGGACGGCCTCCTGCCTGCTGTTTTTGCAGGGGCGCTCCAGTCCGGGGCCGCCATGTGAAGCCAGGGCATGGCCTGCCTGTCCTGCCTGCTGTCTCTGCGGGGGGCACCCAGTGTGGGGCCACTGTGTGGGGCCGGGCATGGCCTGCCTCTGGATGTCACGCCCTGGTGCAGTGTCAGGTGCCTGCACCACAGACCGTGCGCTATGGCAGCAGGGCTTGGTCAGAAGTTCCAAGTAGTGCTGTGGCCAGGGCTCAGGACCACAGAGAGGGAACCTGGGCTCAGGGGCCCTCAGAGCCTTCCCACCTCCACTGGCTGGAGGGGGAAAGGGTCAGCCTGCAGAGCGTGAGGACACAGGCGGTTGGAGTGGGACCGGGGTCCATGGGTGCACCTGCTGTGGTCCCAGCAGGGGGATGCACAGGTGAGCACCTGGCCTGATCTCATTCACCTAAACACACAGCAGGAGGCAGGCGCCATGACTGTGCCATGGTTTACTCACTTTGGGGTGAGGAGAGAGTTAAGGGTCCAGTGTGGGCCACAAAATCTGGGCCTTGACCTCTGTCCTGGGGGCTGGTCCCCTGTGCCTGATGTGGCCTTGTGGGCACAGACCCCCCCCAGCCCTGCCACCATGGAGCCCAGCCCCCTGACCCAGCCCTGCCACTGGGAGCCCAGCCCTGCACCAGCCCTGCCAACATGTAGCCCAGCCCTGCACAAGCCCTGCCAACATGTAGCCCAGCCCTGCACCAGCCCTGCCAACATGGAGCCCAGGCCCCCCACCCAGCCCTGTCACTGTGGAGCTCAGCCCTGCACCAGCCCTGCCAACATGGAGCCAAGCCCTGCACCAGCCCCGCCAGCGAGGAGCCCAGCCCTCCACCCAGCCCTGTCACTGTGGAGCCCAGCCCTGCACCAGCCCCGCCAGCGCGGAGCCCAGCCCTGCACCAGCAGGCACCACATGAACCACACTCTGGTCCCTCGCCGTCCTCCCTCACAGTGGGAGGCCCCTCTGCAGTCCCCTGAAGGCTCTCCTGAGGCAGGGCTGCCAGCCTGGGGGACAGGAAAGGCCCACTCCATCACCGCCAGGCACCACCTCTTTCTTCCAGCCCACCCTGCACAGCCCAGCTCTGGCGCCCTCCTGGCTGCCTTCCAGCTGCTTCAGGGACCCCAGGACCCATGGTGTGGCCCCAGAGTGGCCAAAGACATACTTGGCCGCTGCACCCGTGCTCCCCCAAAAGCCTCGCCCAGACTTGGCCACTGAGATGAAAACCTGGGGCCTTGCTGCCTCCCGGCGGCCAGAAGAAGAAATGCCCAGGTCAGCCGCCCTGACCAGCCCGTGGCGCCCTGGAGACACTGGTCCCATTCTCCGGGGAGGCCCTGGACCCCAGCCTGTCCCCAGACAGCACCAAGGGGCTGGGCAGAGCTAGTCAGACCATTTCCCCAGGCCTCCCCTCCTCCTGCCCAGACTGAGCCCCCACTCATGTCCCCATAACGTGCCCAGCAGGGGCCCAGGACAGCATGGCCCCAGCAAGGGCTCAGTAGGTGCCAGGCCGCCCTGTGCCCCTCCGGTCCACTCAGGGCACCTGGAGAGAACACAGGTGGACAAGGAGGAGGACAAGGAAGCACAGCCACAGGGTGGGGGTGGCCAGGACTTAGAAACAGAGCAAGGGATTTGGGAACTTTGTCGAGTGTGCGGACCTCAGTGTCTGCACGTGGTGAAGGCAGGGAGGCCAAGTAATGATGTTCAGGAGGCCGAGTGCACTGAGTGCATTTCATCTCGAGGCTTTCAACTAACGTTGGGTTTATTGGACATGATCCAGGAGCCCCTGTATAGGGGAGTGAGTGCAGAAATGGGGAGACCCACGGGGCAGTGTCTCAGTCACCTGCTGCCTGGAGCAAACCACCCCAGAGCTTGGTGGCTTAAAACAATCCCCACTTTACAGCCACAACTTTGGGTGCAGAATTGGAGAGGGTTGGGGAGGCTGTGTCTGCTCCCTGAGGTGTGGCTGGGTTGACCTTGTGGCTGCATCCCATGGGGCTGGGCTGGGTGAAGGTCCGAGCAGGGTCACTAATACACAGGGGACCTGGGGTGGGCCGTGGGCTGGGCACACCCTCCACGTGGCCTCTCTCCATGCTGCAGGAGAAGCTGGACAGCAGGTGCCAGGCGGTGAGCGAGCAGAAGCCGAGGTCGCCACACCCAGAAAGGATGGGACCTCTCTGCTGCATCTGTCATGGCCACGGGGTTCCCGGCAGCCCAGACGCAGGGGTGGAGCAGCCCAGCACCGGTGAGAGGAGCTGCAGGCCTGGGCAGGGCGGGGGAAGGTGGAGGCAGGGAGAGCAGGGAGAGCAGGGAGCCCTGTGCAGATGGGACCTGTGATGGGGCTGACTCTGGGCCTGGGGAAGGTGGAGCACGGGGATTTCAAATGCACCGGATGGGAGTGAGCGGAGGCACTCAGAGTGGCGGCGAGGCTCTCGCTTGAGTAGCAGAAAGGAAGGTGGCAGGGCTGCCCCAGCACGCCAGGGATGTGGGGAGGCCCAGCTGCCCCGAGGACAGTGAGTGGGAGCCCAGGAAAGCCCAGGACCCGAGGACAGAGCCAGGCCCGACCCCACCCCAGGTGAAACAACTCGGTTCACAGCTGGGACCCCAGAGGCACACCCGTCCCCCAAAGAGCAAGGAGCCAGGCAAAATCTCAGGTCCCCTCTCCCACACCGCCCACCGGTGGAGACATGAGGGTGCCTCAGGAGCCCATGTGGCATTTCTGTGTATGTCTGTTGCCACACAGCCAGGGGCACCCTGCCCAGAAAAGCCTGGTGTGGTCCCGCGTCCTCAGGCGGCAAAGAGAGGCCACCTGCAGCTGCCTCATCGCATCCCCAGCCTCTCTAGAATACTCTACATCCAGCCCCGTAGTCAAGACCCTAGAAGCCCACCCAGCTCTCCACACACAGAAACCCACCAGGCCGTTCACCGAGCATGGCTGAGCACAGGGAGGTGACGTGGGTCTGGACGCCTCATCTGGCTCCCCCAGCGGGATGCCTCCTGTCTCCAATGAGGGCCGGGTGTGTACCCGCACCCAGGGCCCCGAGCAGCAACTGCCAGGCCACGTCTCTCACGGGAGACACCCTCTCTGGGCATGGGCATCAGCTTTGAAAAGAGACCCCACTCGCCTGCAGTGCAGCGTCCACAGACTGTGTGCTGGGATTTCCCACCCAGGACCTCAGAGGCTGTGAGCTCGGGAGGTGGGAGGCAGATGGGGCCACTCACAGTCTAGTCTTTGTTGATGACAGGGGAGGGGCCGAGGCAGGACTCTGAGCGGGAGAGGTGTGACCTGACCTGGCCTAAGGAGGACCACGCAGCTGCTGTGTGAAAAAGAGGGTCTGGGGATGACAAGAGGGTGGAAGCCATTAGGAAGCTGCTGTGCTAACTGAGGGCTCGCAGGGAGAGGTGGGGAGTGGCCGCATTCCAGATGAACGTGGGAGGGAGAACCAACAGGATGTGAGTTGCGAGGAAGCATGATTTGCCATCAACAGAATCTGGGGGTGCGGGTGGACAGGTCTGGGGGAGACCGCAGCTCCATCTGGAACACGCTGCATTGGAGGCGGCCCTCACACATCTGACATCCTGTGCCCCGCTGGATCCGTGAGTCTGGAGTTCAGGTCTGGGGTCTGGGTAGGCCATGGGAAGGGTATTGGTTGAGATCCCTGAGAGGGCAGACACAGCTGGAAAAAAGGTCAAAGGCCGGGCGCGGTGGCTCAAGTCTGTAACCCCAGCACTTTGGGAGGCCGAGGCAGGTGGATCACGAGGTCAGGAGATCGAGACCATCGTGGCTAACACAGTGAAACCCCGTCTCTACTAAAAAATACAAAAAACTAGCCGGGCGAGGTGGCGGGCACCTGTAGTCCCAGCTACTCGGGAGGCTGAGGCAGGAGAATGGCGTGAACCTGGGAGGCAGAGCTTGCAGTGAGCTGAGATCCGGTCACTGCACTCCAGCCTGGGCGACAGAGCGAGACTCCATCTCAAAAAAAAAGAGAGAAAAGAAAAAATGTCAAAGGACCGAATCCCAAGCCCTCCAGAATGAAAACATCAGGGAAAAGAAGAATTGGCAAAGGGGGCTGAGGATGAGTCACCAGGAGGTCACTCTAAGTATTAGCTGAAATAGTGATGATTTTACAAGGGGGAGGAAGGTCCATTGCATGAACTCTAAACTGGTCACCGCAGAACCAATGTTGTTCAAGACTGAAAACAACCATCAGACTTCCAGTTTCTGGTCATGAGAGACTAGTTAATCTGGATCCATCCTTTTTCTGAGGGTGACTACAAAAGCTGAGCAAAATGTTAAAAATATTTACTTGGAAGGATAACAAAATCCTGGGAAAGACAAAGACCCAGAGAGAAAAGAGCCTTCCGGACACTCACTTTTCCCCCAAAGCATTTGCTGCTTCAGATAGCTCAGAGCCCAGTGAGGAGCTCTGAGAGGCTGCTGGAGCCAGACAGGGAGAGATTCGGCCCACCTGAGAGTGAGAAGTTGGTGAACATCCTTCCCACCCCCACCACTTTGAGTTGGGACAACAAATAACCTAGACATGAGGGTGGATAGAAGGAGACCAGCTCCTGTAGCAACTGCAGGGCCTCTTGCACCACTGCCAGGATAGGAAAACCTAGACTGTCATCATCTTGAAATGATTTCAATCCCTGAAACCATGGTAAGATGATCCAGGACCCCTAGTGCCCCCATGTCTCGCAGATGCAAACATAAACCCTCTCTGGAGGAAAATAAAATAGACCTCAAATGATTTCTACAAAATAATTTTACAAATACAATGTTCAATCCACAATAAAAATTCTAGACTATTGAAAAAACAAATCAGCGAGAATGAAAGCAGTAGAGACCATAGGCAGCAGATCTACCAGTCGAGACACTGGAGTCACGAGACAAGGACTGGAACATAACTGTGCTTACAGCATTTGCAGAAATACAAGCAGGATTTAGAATTTCAGCAAAAAGAGAAAAGAAAAAAAAGTACAAAAAACAAATGAAAATTCTAGCACTAAATTATAAACTTAGTGGCTTTAATAGCAAATTCAGCTGAAGAGAGAATTAGTGACGTGGAAAATAGGTCAGTAGAAAATATCTGAAATGAAGTATGGATAATACAAATGGCAAATACAGATGACAGGTTAAGATACACAAAGGATTGAGGAAGAAGGACCAATATATTCATAACTGGATCTCAGAGGGGAGATGAGAGAACATGATATTGAAGCAATATTTCAGAGTTAATAGCCAGGAAATTTCTAAAAGTAATCAAAATCATCAAGTCACAAATTAAAGAACCCCACAAACCCAAAAAGGATAAATAAAATTAATCAATTTCTAGTCTAGTGTGTGAGAAGCTTGGAAACAATCAATTTTTTCACAATAATAAAACGTGAGCAAACCAAAAGTCAATAATGTTTCTTATATTCAACAGATGACGAGGTCTCAGGGCAAACCACTGCCCAAAAAAGTTGTAGAGATGACAGACAGATGCAGAGAATCCCAACTCCACAGAGCAGACACTTCCCTGGGAACCACTACCTGCCAGGTTGGGAAAACCTAAACTGTCACTGGCAGATTGCTGGAGGCTATGCGGCCAAGCTTGACAGTTGCAAACTCCAGGGCCCAGTCTTAGGGTAGGGGCCACATTTCTATGAGTTTTACCTGCACAAACTCCACCAGATCCCCAAAGTAAACACCAGAGAAAAATGCACTTGTGCTTTGGACAAGGGGAGAGGAGAAGTAGCACGTTGGAAATATGCCAGAGCATTCTGTTCTTCCTCTGCCCTCAACAGAAACTATTTTACCACAGCTTAACCTACCAGAGTTTAATCAGAGTCTAACCAACCTGGAGGAAGGGAAGTATCAACTCCAGGTCCCCCCAGTCTTCTATGTTGGGAAGGGAAACACACAACCCCATTCTCTATCCCTCTCATCTCATTTAAGAAGGAAAAACAGGCCGGGCATGATGGCTCACACCTGTAATCCTAGCACTTTGGGAGGCTGAGGCGGGTGGATCACCTGAGGTCAGGAGTTCGAGACCAGCCTGACCAACATAAAGAAACCCCGTCTCTACTAAAAATACAAAATTAGCTAGAAGTGGTGTTGTGCACCTGTAATCCCAGCTACTCATGAGGCTGAGGCAGGAGAATCACTTGAACCCAGAAGGTGGAGGTTGCAGTGAGCCGAGATCATGCCACTGCACTCCAGCCTGGGCTACAGAGCAAGACTCCGTCTCAAAAAAAAAAAAAAAAAAAAAAGTGTCCAATTTAAGAAAATGTTGAGTGAACTTGTCATGCATTCCTACACAAAGAGTACAACCGCAATATATTCTACAATAGCAAAGCAAAATAAGTAAAATCATTCCAAGTAAACTAAACAGAAAGGCTTTCCAAGAACTGGGCAGCTGTTGGGAACAAGCCAATAAAGGATTGACTGACAGCTCATCAACGGCAGAGATGTGAGCGTCTAAAGCTTTCATAGCCTGGGTAATGGTCTGGGACATCATAAAATCCCCACAGACTTAGGTTGGCTGGTTGACTATGCCAGGGCAACCCAGAGGTGGAGGAAAATGGCCATTCTCCACATACCCAACCATTTATGTGATTACGTAGGGAAGCTAAAGTCTGTGCCCACTCAGTAAATAAGTCACTCTGCATGATTCCAACTTGTGCCTAAAAGTAGAATGCCAATCCAGGTCTTTATGCTACCCATCCCTCTCATTTCTGCGGAACAGGAACCAGAGGTCACTGACTGGCTCACGGGAATAAACAGGATCAGTCTCTTGGGTTCCGTTGGCCTGTGGGAGTTTAGGAGAGACAGGTTGAATTTGAGATAAGTGGACCCAGCTGTTTATTCCCAGAAGTTTAACTGCAGTTGGGGTACTAAGGAGAACTTGATAGAGTCCCTTCCACTCTGGTATCTGCTGAGGATCCATCCTTCCAGGTTTTTAATAGGATCCGGTCTCCCGGCTGGGTTGGAACCAGATTCTCTTCCTCAGTACGGGAAGGGAGTCTCTGATTTCCATATTCAAGGAGTGTGTTTTGCTCTTGTCCTAAGTGGATCACATAATTCTGTAGCTTGAAAGTATCTATGGCTTTTAGGTGGTCTGTAGTTAAGAAAGGCCTTCCATACATTATTTCGAAAGGGCTGAGCTGTGGATTTCCCTGAGGGGCCATTCGAACCTGTAATAAGGCTACAGGTAACAAAGATGGCCAGGTTTCTGATGTCTCTTGGCATAGTTTAGCAAGAGTCCTTTTTAGAGTTTGATTAGCTCTTTCTACTTTCCCCGAAGACTGGCCTCCACACGAGTCAAGGCGGTACTGAATTCCTAGGGCTGAAGACACATTTTGGGTAACTGTCGCTGTGAAAGGTAGGCCATCATCGCTCCGTAAGCGCTTAGGCAGCCCAGATCTAGGAATTATTTCCTTTAGGAGGAGTTTAGAAACCTCAGTTGCCTTTTCAAACGGGGCAGGAAAAGCCTCGATCCAACTGGTAAAAGTGTCAACGAATACTAATACCTATTTAAACACTTTACATGGGGGCATCTGAGTATCGTCTGTTTGCCAGTCTTCACCAGGGGATGTTCCCCTGTGCTGAACAGGCCTTACTAGAGGAGGAGGTAAAGGGTGGTCATTTGGGTTTTTCCAGGTACATAATTCACAGGCCCGAGTTACCTGTCTTACTGTCTTATGTAAGCCTTTTCCTGTAAATCCAGGTACATAATTCACAGGCCCGAGTTACCTGTCTTACTGTTTTAAGTAAGCCTTTTCCTGTAAATCCAGGTACATAATTCACAGGCCCGAGTTACCTGTCTCACTGTTTTAAGTAAGCCTTTTCCTATAAAAAGCTGGGACATTAATTGAAACGGGGAATCTCTTCCCAAATGAGTAGAGTCATGCAAATGCTTAACAATTTTCCACGGATTAGCACCTGGTATTAACAGTTTGTTGTCATTGATAAGCCAGCCAGAAGGATCCTGAATTAAACCCTGGCCTTCAGCCCATTCTTGTTCCTCTTTAGTATACCTAGGTTCTGTCATTGCCGTGGCTGAGGGCACTGACATGCGGACAGGTCCAAGTGGCTCCTTTAACGCTGTGGCCTTAGCGACACTGTGGCCTTAACCACGCTGTGGCCTCAGCGACTGTGGCCTTAACAACGCTGTGGCCTTAGTGACGCTGTGGCCTTAACCACGCTGTGGCCTCAGCGACTGTGGCCTTAACAACGCTGTGGCCTTAGTGACGCTATGGCCTTAGCGGCTACATCTGCAAAGGAGCTTCCCTCAGCCACACTAGCGTCTCCTCTTTGGTGTCCTCTGCACTGCATTACAGCTAGTTCCTTGGGCAGCAAAATGGCATCTAATAGGTTCAGAATTTCTGAATGATGTTTTATAGGGGAACCCTTAGCAGTTAGGACTCCTTGTCCCTTCCACATAGCAGCACGAGCACGAAGCACCAGAAAGGCATGTACTTCGAATCGGTGTAAATGTTGACTCTTAAGTCCTTTCCCAATGGCAGGGCTCTGATAAGAGCTAATAATTCTGCCTTTTGAGCTGAGGTAGAAGCTGGCAAGGCCTGAGAGTCAATCACCTCATGTTGACTGACAACAGCATACATAGCCTTCCTGTTTTTTGGTGCACAAAGCTACCTCCACCTGTAAACCATTCCGCCTCGGGATTATCTAGAGGCTCGTCCTTTAAATCCAGACAGCTGGAGTAAGCTTGCTTCATATCTTGTACGCAGGAATGATCTAGGGTGCCCTGTGGGTCCAGGCAAATAGGTAGCTGGGTTCAGCGTCTGGCACACTTTAAGTGTTATATCCAGAGCGTCTAGCAACAAAGCCTGATATGTCAATGTGCGTCCCCTGCCATCCACCGGTGTCCTTCAGCTTCTAGGACTCCTCGTACTTGATGTGGGGTTAAAATCCCCAGATGTCGTCCTAAAGCCAGTTTATTGGCTCATCTCCTAAAAGAGCAGTTGCTGCAACAGCCCTGAGGCATCCAGGCATGATAAGAAAGGTATGTGGGAAAACCAGTCTCTGAAGAGCAACTTAGGGGACAGGGAAAATGGCATCCGTGGGCTTGCCCGTCTGTCTCCCTGACCATACAGTTTTGGGGTGACAGAGGCCCATTATAATGGGTCAAAACAGAGTAAGCATTCTAGAAGGAAGTTAATATTCTTACTGGCCATGTCCAGGGTTACCCGAGGCTCCTCCAAAGATACGGCTAGTTGTCCAATTCTGGGAACCGTGGCAGGTCTCAGACCTGTCACTCCTGGGCTTGTCTGGCTATTTTGGCCATCACTGGTTCGGGTGCCAATGGTTCCCTTCAGAACGCTGGGCAATCCCTCTTTCAATGGCCAGTTTTCTTACAGTGAACATGCTGACTCACCAAGGCACAGTGACTCTGACGCCCAGCTTTGGGCTTCCCCCATTTCAGCTTCCCTCATCCAGGCCAGGAGCAGAGGATTTTCAGGACAGTGAAACTATTTGTATGATACTATAATGGTGGATACAGGACATTATACGATTGTCAAAAAAAAAATACACATTAGAGTTCAACAGAGAGTGAACCCCAGTGTAAACTCCGGACTGTACTTAGTAGCAATGTATCAATACTGACTCATCAATCACAACAAAAGTGCCACACTAATGCAAGATGTTAGTAATGGGGAAAGCTGCGGAGGTGATAGGGTGTGTGAGAACTCTCTAACTTCCTGCTCAACTCTTCTGTTAACCTAAAACTGCTCAAAAATCATCTATCAATTTTGTAAATACACACATACCTTGGCACATCTTAGTAAAACTGCTGAAAGCCAAAGAGAAAATATGAAAAGCAACCAGAGAACCCCAGTTACCGTGTACCACAGAGATTCAATCTGGAAAACTAGAAGAGGTAGAGCTGTTCAGGACAACCAGCTGGTTCTCAACAACAAATCCCACCCCCAACCAAAAAAAAAAAAAACAAAACCAATGAGGTGGAGAGGGAACCCCAGACAACCACCCAGCTCTTGACAAATCCCCAGAAAAACGAGGTGGACAGGGAACCCACAGAGTGAAAGGAAAACATAAAGACACAGCAGTTGATCACAATGTCAATCAATCACAATGTCAATCAATCACATCAGTCAATCGCAACGTCAATCGCAATGTCAATCAATCACATCAATCACGTCAATCACGTCAATCACAATGTCAATCAATCACAATGTCAATCACAATGTCAGTCAATCACAATGTCAATCAATCACATCAGTCAATCGCAACGTCAATCGCAATGTCAATCAATCACATCAATCACGTCAATCACGTCAATCACAATGTCAATCAATCACAATGTCAATCAATCACAATGTCAATCACAATGTCAGTCAATCACAATGTCAATCAATCACAACGTCAATCACAATGTCAATCAATCACAATGTCAATCAATCACAATGTGTGTACTTCATTTGGATCCTGATCTTTTTTAAAAACTGGAAATAATTTGCATCATGAGACAATAGAAATAGGAATTGTAATTCCTTAATATGATTAAATCCATACTCATTGCTCATTTTTAGGTATGTTAATGGTATTGTGGCTGCAGGCTTTTAAAAAAGTCCTTATACTCTGTGATCCATTCTGAAATATTTACAGATGAAAGAACATGACAGGCCAGGCACCGTGGTTCACACCTATATTCCCAGCACTTTGGGAAGCTGAGGTGGTCAGATCCCCTGAGCCCAGGAGTTCAAGACCAGCCTGGGCAACATAGAATGAACCCATCTCTACAAAAAATATGAAAAAATAATTAGCCTGATGTGGTGACACCTGTTGTCCCAGATACTAGGGAGGTAGAGGTGGGAGGATCACCTGAGCCCAGGAGGTCGGGGCTGCAGTGAGCCATGATTGTGCCACTGCATTTCAGCCTGGGAGACAGAGCGAGACCCTGTCTCAAAAAGAAAAAAAAATGAATAGGGGGCTAGAGGACCAATGGGCTGTGGGCTGATGGGTTTGAGAGCTCCTTTTACTATTCTATCTAATTCTATGTAGACAAAAATTTTCTATAATAAAAAAGTTTATTTAAGAAAAAGTCAGCTCAGTCCAACTGATAATATTTTGAAGGTATTCTGACTTCTCAGTGGAAAACAACAAAGCCAGAAGACAATAGAATATCTTTAAAATCTAAACGAAAGTAAGACTCAATTTAATGTCCACCAAAAATATCCTTCAAGAATGAAGGAAAAATAAAAAACATTTTCAGACCAAGAAAATCTGAGAGAATTTGTCACCATCATTTTCTCAGCAAAGGAAATATGAAAGGTGCTCTCAAGGCAGAAGGGAGATTGTGCAAGATCAAAGCATCGAGATTTAAGAAGCAGAGAACTAATGGCCGGGTGCAGTGGCTCCTGCCTGTAATCCCAGCACTTTAGGAGGCCGAGGCAGGTGGATCACGAGGTCAGGAGTTCAAGACCAGCCTGGCCAAAATGGTGAAACCCTGTCTCTACTAAAAATACAAAAAAATTAGCCGGCATGGTGGCACGCACCTGTAATCCCAGCTTAGGCAGAGAATTGCTTAAACCTGGAGGGGTGGAGGTTGCAGTGAGCCGAGATCGCGCCACTGCATTCCAGCCCGGGCGACAGAGCGAGACTCCGTCTCAAAAAAACAAAACAAAAAGGAGCAAAGAACAAGAAAAATGGTAAAGATGTGAGTACACACAAATTCATATTATCTGGACAAAACAACAGTAACATCTTGGTGGATTTAAAACATATGTCATTGGCCAGGCACCAAGGCTCACATCTGTGATCCCAGCATTTTGGGAGGCCAAGGCAGACAGATCATTTGAGGTCAGGAGTTCAAGACCAGCCTAGCCAACATGGCAAAACGCTGTCTCTACTAAAAATACAAAAATTAGCCAGGCAGTAGTGTCATGCACCTGTAATCCCAGCTACTCAGGAGACTGAGACAAGATAATTGCTTGAGCCTAGGAGGCAGAGGTTGCAGTGAGCCAAGATTGCACCACTGCACTCCAGTCTGGGCAACACAGTGAGACTCTATCTCGAAGAAATAATAAATAAATAACTACATAAATAAATACATAAATAAATAAAATATATGTCATTGTTGTCAAGTATTTGACTTCCTTTTTTTTTTAATCTTTTCTTTTTTTTTTCTTTCTTTCTTTTTTTTTTTTTTGAGATGGAGTTTCTCTCTGTTGCCCAGGCTGGAGTGCAGTGGCGAGATCTCAGCTCACTGCAACCTCTGCTCTCAGGTTCAAGTGATTCTGGTGCCTCAGCCTCCCAAGTAGCTGGTTACAGGTGCCCGCCACCATGCCCAGCTAATTTTGAATTTTTAGTAGAGATGGGGTTTCACCATGTTGGCCAGGCTGGTCTCGAACTCCTGACCTCAAATGATTCACCCAAATTCGGCCTCCCAAAGTCCTGGGATTACAGGCGTGAGCCACCGTGCCCACCTGACTTTTACAATCTCATTTGCCCTCCAACCCTATATGAAGAGTTCTAAGTCTCTCGCATTAGTAACAAAAAGAACAAAAGTGTTGATTAATAGAAGAACTTAAGACACCAAGTCTGTGTGTTGGGATGTCTGGTAGCAACTAAAACACTGTACAACAATGTCCTTCTTGCAAGCCAGCAGAGGGGGAAACGGAATAATTAAAACTATTCAATATCCAAGCAATTTAAATGAAGGCATAAAAGAAAGAAAAAATGACCATAGAACCAGAGAAAGTTCCTTTTTTTTTTTTTTTTTTTTGAGACGGAGTCTCACACTCTCGCCCAGGCTGGAGTGCGGTGGCGCCATCTCGGCTCACTGCAAGCTCCGTGAACTTGGGTGACATTTTTCCATTTTTTCCATTGGGACATTTTTCCATTTATGTTTTGTTTAGTTCTTGATGTCTTTGGGTTTAAATCTTCCATCTTACTAAGAACTTTCTCTGGTCGGGCCGGGCGCGGCGGCTCACGCCTGTAATCCCAGCACTTTGGGAGCCTGAGGCAGGCGGATCACAAGGTCAGGAGATCGAGACCATCCTGGCTAACACGGCGAAACCCCATCTCTACTAAAAACACAAAATTAGCCGGGCATGGTGGCGGGCACCTGTAATCTCAACTACTCGGGAGCCTGAAGCAGGAAAATTGCTTGAACCCGGGAGACAGAGGTTGCGGTAAGCCGAGATGGTGCCGTTGCACGCCAGCCTGGGCGACAAGAGCAAAACTCTGTCTCAAAATAAATAAATAAATAAATAAATAAATAAATAAATAAATAAATATCATGTATCGATGCTGGTTCACACATTGTAACAAATGTAACAAACTAACACAGAATGTTAATAATAGGGGAAAGTGGGAGGCAGTGAGGAGTCCCGCCTGGGAACTCCCTGTACTTTCTGATCAATTTTTCTGTAAACATAAAACTGCTCTGAAAAAAATTAAGTGTACTAATAGTTTTTAATTGACCACATGCTGGGCCTAGTGTAGGTCTTAACAAAGAAAGGAAGCCATCATATTAATGTCCTTAGGGAACAAAATTTCCAGATTAATCTCGATATACTCAGCAGAATAGCTTTGCAGGGACTGGCCGTTTTTCCTTGCAGTCCCTCAGCTTTAGTTACAGTTCAGTTATGTGTAAGGAACTTTGTCACATCTCTCAGCATCTGATAGACAAATACACAGAAAAATAAGAGCCTGAAGGATTTGAACCCTACCCTTCATTGGGTTAGGGTGGTTATTGTCTAAGACACACACACACACACACACACACACACCACACACACGGAACATTTTCAAAGATTGACCACATTAGAACAGAAAGGAAACTTCAACTACATCTAATAAAATGACCATCATGAGAGCCATGCTCACTGACCACAATACGAAAAATTAGAAAATAGCAAGAAAGGCCAGGCACAGTGGCTCACACCTGTAATCCCAGCACTTTGGGAGGACGAGGTGAGTGGATCACCTGAGGTCAGGAGTTCCAGACCAGCCTGGCCAACATGGTGAAACCCCGTCTCTACTAAAAATACAAAAGTTAGCTGGGCATGGTGGGCACCTGTAATCCCAGCTACTCGGGAGGCTGAGGCAGGAGAATTGCTTGAACCTGGGAAGTGGAGTTTGCAGTGAGCCAAGATCGTGCCACTGCACTCCAGCCTGGGTGACAGAGTGAGCCTCTGTCTCAAAAAAAAAAAAAAAAAAGAAAAGAAAAGAAGACAGTAAGAAAGGAAAGCCCAAAAGGCATTCATATACCCGCATATTTATCTAACATTTATTTACAAAATTTAGCACTGTCAGAATGGCTGTTACTTAAAAGTGAAAAAAATAAATAAATAACAGATGCTGGCAAGGTTGCAGAGAAAAGGGAAGGTTTAAACACTGCCCGTGAGGGTTCAACCAGTGTGGAAAGTCGTGTGGTGATTCCTCAAAGAGCTAAGAACAGAATGACCATTCGACCCAGCAATCCCATTACTGAGTATGTACCCAAAGGAATAGCAATCGTTCTACCATAAAGATTCACACACACATATGTTCATCACAGCACTAGTCACAATACCAAAGACATGGAATCAACCTAAATGCCCATCAATGATAGAATGGATAAAGAAAATCATACATATATATCATGGAATACTATACAGCCATAAAAAAGAATGAGATCCTGTCCCTTGCAGGAACATGGATGGGGCTGGAAGCCATTATCCTTAGCAAACTAACCCAGGAACAGAAAATCAAATACTGCATGTTCTCACTTATAAGTGGGAGCTAAATGATGAGAACACATGGACAATAGAGGGGAACAACACACTCTGGGGCCTACTGGAAGGTGGAGGATAAGAGGAGGAAGACAATCACGAAAAATAATTATGGGTACTAGGCTTAGTACCTGAGTGATGAAATAGTCTGTACAACAAACCCCCAGGACACAAGTTTACCTACGTAACAAACCTGCCGTGTACCCTTGAACCTAAAATAAAAGTTAAAACAAAAACAATAACAAAATGTAGCACTGCTTTCTTACAACAAAATCTACTAGGCCCAGCGTGGTGGCTTATACCTGTAATCCCAGCACTTTGGGAGGCCGACACAGTTGGATCTCTTGAGGTCAGGAGTTCGAGACCAGCCTGGCCCACATGGCGAAACCCCATGTCTACAAAAAATACAAAAATTAGCCGGGCGTGATGATGGGTGCCTATAATTCCAGCTACTCAGGAGGCTGAGGCACGAGAATCACTTGAACCTAGGAGGCGGAAGGTGCAGTGAGCCGAGATTGCGCCACTGCATTCCAGCCAGGTGACAGAGAGGGACTCTATCTCAAAAAAATAAAAATAAAAATAAAAATAAAATCTGCTAAGAGCATTTCATTTTAAACAAATTTGAAGGCTCCACACCTAGAAGCAGCTGGGCAACAGCGATGTGACTAGACAGAATTGCCAACCTGTGGCTGCTCCGGTCACTGCTGTAGAGAAGAGCAAGGCTCAGCAAGGTCTTGTCCTTTGTTGGGGGAGGATGTTGACAAGGCTTCCTGGAGGCAGAGATGTGCTCAGCCCTGGGGCTATCTCAGCGTGGGGATGGCGAGGGCCAGGCACAGAGGTCGTCACTGCATCAATGCGACTCACCTCACTGCCAGGAGTGGAGGTCACAGGGGATTTGCCTCACGGCGGGAGATAGGCAAGAAGTGGGACCCGTGCCCTGTGGTGACGAGGAGCTGCCCGGCATTTCCACTGGGAAGAAACCCAGTCGGCCAGGAGCCTGTCAATGATGGAGATTAGGGAGCGTCGCCAGGGCCCCAGCTGCCCACACCAGAACCTGGGTTTCTCCCCTGAGTTTTCACACCTGTCAGCACCCTGTCCTGTCGTCTCTCTAGGTGACATTTATTACTGCAAGTAACAGTGGTGCCACAGAACACAGATGCAGTGTGGGGGGAGAAACCACTCCGTGTTGACGCCCACTGTGCTGCCCGCCAGGACCCTCCCTGGGGACCCGCCAAGCAGCACTCCCTGGGGACACTAAAGGTCCCGTGGGGGGACATGAATTGGCAGGTGGTGGATCCCAAGGGGCTGTCTGATATGTGCCCCACATGACATTAAAACATCCTCTCCTACAGCGTGGATGGCCCTAAAAGGCATGATACTGAGTGAAAGGAGCCAGCCACCAAGGGCCACCAATGCACGATTCCATTTACATGCAATGCGCAGAATGGCCAGTCCACAGAGCCAGGAAGTGGGTCTGTGGTACCAGGGGCTGGGGGAGGGGAGATGGGAATGAGGGTTAAGGGATGCAGGATGCTTTTTCTGGGGGATGAAAATGTCCTGAAACCGATTGTGTGATGGTGGCCTAATGCTGTGAATATACTAATAATCTTTGAACTGCATGCTTTAAACAGGTGAAGCGTGCAGTACATGAATTATGTCTAAATAAAGCTGTTCTTGGCCGGGCGCGGTCGCTCATGCCTATAATCTCAGCACTTTGGGAGACCAAGGCAGGTGGATCACCTGAGGTCAGGAGTTCGGGACCAGCCTGGCCATGGTGGTCATGCTGAAACCCCGTCTCTACAAAAAATACAAAAATTAGCTAGGCATAGTGGCGGGCGCCTGTAGCCCTGGTTCTCAGGGGACTGAGGTAGGAGGATCCCTTGAGCCCAGGTGGCGGAGGTTGCAGTGAGCCAAGACTGAGCCACTGCACTCCAGCCTGTGCAACAGGGCAAGATGCAGTCTCAAAAGAAAAGAAAAGAAAAGAAAAGAAAAAAGAAAAGGAACGAAACAAAACATCTTCCTCTCACCACCCTGGAATGGCTCGTCACGGTGCTGGTGGTGGGGGCGAGGGGAGTGGGGGATGAAGCCGTCTGTAAACTGTCAGGTGCTGTGATGACGTGACCTGTTTGGTGGAGCTTCCACTAACAACTTGAACGAGAACAAAGGGGTGAGAGCAGCCCCTTCTTCGTCTTCCCCAGGCAAAGTGAACATCCACGGAGTGGCACTGGGTGGGCGCAGCCACATCATCTCCTCGGTAAGAATGCGGGGGGCACAGAGGGCGCTCCAGTGCCACTGAGAGACGCTCAGCAGGAGACACCAGGAGTCAGGTGTGGGAAGGCTAAGCAGCCCCCCAGGGCTGGGCCTCCGTCCCTGCTCAGGCACCCCCTCCCCACCTGACACTCACAGCAACAGTGGGGGTAGGGGGCAGAATCACCCGCAGTCTCAGTGAAATAAGCCAGGCACGAAAGGACAAAGATTGCACGATTCCATTTTTTGAGGGACTTAGCACCTTAGCACATTTCACAGAAAAAAATCACAACCCAAACCCAAGTTTGGGGTTGTAAAACCATATCAGTAGAAACATGAGGAGGTTGAAAGGAAATATTCTTCAGGCATCTTTCAGACACTATCTGCGCTTAAGCCGTCCCATGTCCAACACCGGCCATTACAGCTTTTTATTTTTATTTATGATTTTATATTTCATTTCATTTATTTATTTTTGAGACAGGGTCTTGCCCTGTCACCCAGGCTGGAGTGCAGTGGCACTATCACGGCTCACTGCAGCCTCGACCTACTGGGCTCAAGTGATCCTCCCACCTCAGCCTCCTGAGTAGATGGGACCACAAGCACACGACACCACGCCCGGCTGATTTTTTTGTTTTAGTTTTTGTAGAGACAGGGTTTCACTATGTTGCTCAGGCTGGTCTCCAACTCCTGGGCTCAAGCGATCCTGCCTCCTCAGTTTCCCAAAGTGCTGGGATAACATGTGTGAGCCACCATGCCTGGCCCATCGATGCATTTTATGTAAATATGCTATTTGTTAGTGATGTTTGACAAGAAAACTGTTAAGACATGATAAGTGACAGAAGGAATGATACCCACCGTGTCACTCACAGGAACTCTAATACAAACTTATCATCACCATGAAAAGGAGGAGTTATACACTGAAGGCAAGATGCTCAACACCATTAATTATTAAGGAAACGCAACATCAAAACCACAGTGAGATGCCCCTTCACATCCAGCAGGATGACTGTTATTAAAAAAAGAAAAGAAAAGAAAAGGCCGGGCGCAGTGGCTCACGCCTGTAATCCCAGGACTTTGGGAGGCTGAGGCGGGCAGATTACGAGGTCAGGAGGTTGAGACCATCCTGGCTGACACGGCGAAACTCCGTTTCTACTAAAATCACAAAAAAATTAGCCGGGCGAGGTGGCGGCGCCTGTAGTCCCAGATACTCGGGAGGCTGAGGCAGGAGAATGGCGGGAACCCGGGAGGCGGAGCTTGCAGTGAGCAAGATGGCGCCACTCACTCCAGCCTGGGCGACAGAGCGAGACTCCGTCTCAAAAAAAAAAAAAAAAAAAAAAAAAAACACACACACACACACACATATAAAATAACAAGTGTTTGCAAGAATACGAAGAGATTAGATTAGAGCCCTTGTCCATTGCTGTTGGAAGGTAAGGTGGTGCAGCTGCTGTGGGAAGCAGCGTGTGGCAACCTCTGAAGACCACGTGAGAACTCCCTGAAAGAAATGAAAGCAGGAGCCGGACAGGTGCGCTCATCACCCCCACGGGCCAAACGCTGGGAATAAGCCGGACGTGAAGGTGCAGAGACCGCATGAGGCCATTTTCTGAGGTACTTGGAGCAGTCAAATGCAGAGGTGGGAGGCGGAGTGGTGGCTTCCAGCGGGTGGGGGAGGAGGGGAGCAGGGGTCACTGGGGACAGTTTCAGTTGGGGAAGATGCAAACATTCTGGGGATGGATGGGGGCGTCGGCTGCACAACCCGGCGAATGTGTATAATGCCCCCGGGCTGTGCACCTGAAAATGGTCACAGTGATCAACTTCATGTGATAACATATGACACAGCACATATAAACACGAAAGAAAAGGTGGAGTCTTCAAATCCCAGGGCCTGGGCCTTGTCCCTAAAAACCAAAGAGTGTGGGTCCAAGGGTTGGGGCAGGGCCTCAGGTAGGATTTCTTTCCTCCTCCCTGTTTTGATCTCTAGAAGACCCCACCTCCTGTGAAAGGGGAGCATTGAGGAGGCGCCGTCTCTGGGAGGGGCAGGGTGGGTTGTTCCAGTTACTGGCGCCATGCCCTGCAGGCAAGAAGCTGGCTGGTCCAAGACCACCCAGGGAGGCTCTCCCCCACTCCCCCCACCCAGTGGGGGCTCCCTCCCTCTTCCTCCACCCAGGGAGGCTCTCCCCCACTCCCCCCACCCAGCGGGGGCTCCTTCCTGCTCCCTCCACCCAGGGAGGCTCTCCCCCACTCCCCCCACCCAGCGGGGGCTCCCTCCCTCTCCCCGCACCCAGCGGAGGCTCCCTCCCTCTCCCCCCACCCAGCGGAGGCTCCCTCCCTCTCCCCGCACCCAGCGGGGGCTCCCTCCCTCTCCCCCCACCCAGCGGGGGCTCCCTCCCTCTCCCCGCACCCAGCGGAGGCTCCCTCCCTCTCCCCCCACCCAGCGGGGGCTCCCTCCGTCTCCCCCCACCCAGCGGAGGCTCCCTCCCTCTCTCCGCACCCAGCAGAGGCTCCCTCCCTCTCCCCCCACCCAGCAGGGGCTCCCTCCCTCTCCCCCCACCCAGCCGGGGCTCCCTCCCTCTCCCCCCACCCAGCGGGGGCTCCCTCCCTCTCCCCGCACCCAGCGGGGGCTCCCTCCCTCTCCCCCCACCCAGCGGGGGCTCCCTCCCTCTCCCCCCGCCCAGCGGGGGCTCAAATCCCACCCAGCCTGACCACCTGGTGCCCCCACTGTGCCCCACCAGACCACCCTTCCCCAAGTGGTGACAACCCAATCCCAGCAGCACGGACAGCAGTGACGCCCACAGGGTGCTCACTCGGGCCACAGCACACCCTGGTCATTGGGCACCCCCAGGGCCAGGGCGCGGTGGGAGCCAGGGTCGGCTGCAGGGACGGCTGCCTCGCCACAGGTGCTGTCTCCTGGGAGGGCGGGGGAACCACTGGTTCAGAACAGCCCAGGACAAGTGAGTCCGCAGTTGCAGACCCACTCCACAGGGCCGTTGGTGGGCCGTTGCTAGAGCACACGGGTTGAGGACAGACCCCACTTTACAGATGTGGAAACTGAGGCCAGAAAGTATGAGCAGCTGGCCTGGTAAACGCCTACGAGCCGCTTCCCGCTTTCCACAGTCTCTGACCACAGGAGATTCGAGAACCTGGCCAAGGTGCGGGGCTGCTTCATCAGCTGGGACCCCCGCTCAGCCCTCAACCCCCCAGGCTCACCTGCTCCTGTGCAAACGTCCAACCTCAGCTCGGAGGGGCACTCGAGGGCGGAGACGTCAGGTTCCTCCAGCTCCCCTAACATGTGGGCGGGCGCCTGTGAACGAGCCCCCAGCGCCCACCTGAGCAGAATCCGGGAGGGCCTGGGAACGCGCATTTTCACCCCTCCCGGCCCCTCTGAGAAACACGGGATCTGAGCCGCTGGGGTGCAATCTCCCAGGCAGCCAGCAGGTGGCAGCGTCGCACCGAAAACGCCGCCTCTGACGCTCGCTGGGCTGAAGCCCGGAATTTGCGGTGGGTCCTGCAGGGGCCGCAGCAGGGGCCTCCCCCGGGTGCCGCTTCGTGCGCCCCATCCCTTACCCGGTGCCCATCCCTGCCTCCAACCTTCTGAGCCAAGGCCGATCCTATTGAAGGTTCCTGATTAACTGGGCCTGGGAACTGGCCCAGAGCCCTGCTCCCTGCTGGGGAGCTCGGACCTCCCAAAGCCCCGGCCCAGCCCCAGCCCCAGCCCCACGGCGTCAGCGTCTCTGGCTTTAATGAGGACCCTGCTCCAGCCGATGCTTTAAAAGCTACTCTCACCACACTCGTGATGCCAATTACCGCATACCCCTCCGAGGCCTCCCACCAGCGCTGCCTGCACCTCCCCTCGGGGGCCTCCGACATTCTCCGGGTCCATAGCTTCCCCTCCTGGTCAACCCCATCCTCCCGCTCCTCCAGCTCCGGGGACCTGTGCAGCCACCTTCCCCCACGGCCCCCACCAGCCCTGCAGTTCAGGCCCAGGAGGAGGCCCCGCAGCCCCGGACGGCACCGGCAGCAGCGCCAGAGTGGCTCTCCGAATGGCCAGGGCGCCTTTCTTCCCATAAAGACCAAACTCCCCAGTGATTCAAACGCTCCCACAGGCCTGGTCCCGGCCCCACCTGGGCCCCTCACTGCCCTCCCCTGTGCCAGGCCGCCTCTGGCCACCTGAATGCTCCCTGGACCCCAGCCCGTGGCCACAATGACACCCACTCACCCTTCAGACCCAGGCCCAAACACAGCGGCCTCCTCCACACCAGGTCTCCCCAATTCCTGGTCTATGCATCAGCCCCGAAGGCGGTGTGGGGCCCAGGAGAGGGCCTCAGACAGACGCTTCCGTCCTCGGGGCCCCTGCGCTCCTGGCCGGCGTGTGCCGGGGGTGAGGCCGGTGCCACAGGACGCGCAGCCAGACAGGCCGCCAGCCCCGCAGAGGCTGCCTCAGGCCCAATCCCCTCCGCCAGGACAAAGGCCTGAGTTTCCCACAGCGACTTATCCATGCATCTGTCTCCTCACACCCCGAACCCGGCAGGGAACCACGGGGCAGGCCGGTCACTGCTGCGTTCCCAGAGCCTTCCAGACAGCACATCCACCCCACACACGTGCAGCGCCCACTCCCCTCCCGGGGCTGCACACACAGCCCCATCTCTGTGGCTCCTCCTGGGGCGGAACCTGGAGAACAGAGAGGGTATGCGGCTCTGCCCAGGTCACACAGAAGGGCCCGACGGGCCGCTCCACCTCGTGCCAGAGGCCAGGGTGGCCCAGTCTCCCACCCAAGCGAAGAGCGGAGAAACCATTATCCCTCAGCACACTCTAGCCTCAGCACTTGGCCGGGCCTGCAGGCAGGTTCCCACCTGGGAGAAGCGCTGGGGTCCTCGTCTTCATGTGGGGTTGGAAGAGGACTGAAAAGGCGAGTCCGAGGCTGGCCACATTCCCATGCATTGTGGTTGGACCCCAGGGGATTGGAAGCTCCGGGAAAGCCCACCAAGCCCCACGCGTTTCACTGATAGATGCCCAGGAAGCGACTGGCAGGGAGGAGGCCGTCCTGCAGCTCACAGAGCCCCCCACCCCACCCCGCCGCCCGGGGAGCTCCAGGCCGCGCTGCCCTCCACCTTCCTGCCCTCCCCTGCCTGCAACGCTCGTGGCGTTTTTCAACAGGTTCTAGAAACTCTCTTACTCCGCCCCTCAAGCCTGGCCACAGGGCGCCCCGAGTGGGGAGTGCGCAGGCTCCGGGTACACGCTGCGCCGCGGCTGGACTACAGCGCCCACGACCCCAACCCCGACCCGAAGCGGCCCCTCAGCGGGACAGGGTGTTGGCGCTGGTGCTGGTGCTATTGCTGCCCGTCCCCTGCTCTGGCCCCTGCGTGTCGCCGGGAACTCCTGCGCTAGGGTCGGACTCAAAGACTGACCAAGGCAGGTGCCCACGTGGGACGCGTGCGTTTGGTGCGGAATCCCCAGGGCGGCCGGAGGTGGCAGCCGGGGCGTGGAGAAGCAAGTAGGAACGCTCCAGGACCCCGCCGCCCCGCGCCGCCCCTCTCCAGAGCCTCTACCCCCGGCCTATCAGCCTGCAGCGCTGGTGGAGCCCAGCTCCGGGAAGAGGCGCTCACCCGGTCCCCCCTGATTGGACAGCAGCGAAGTCCCACCGGGCGCCTCCGCGGCTTAAAACCGAAACGGGGGCGAGTGGGCGGTAGAGCCAGCCCCCTGCGCACCGCGGCTGGGAGGCAGAGGAGGTGGGAGAGAAGGAAGAGGCGGAGGAGGCAGCGGGCTCCGAGGCTCTGGGACTCGCAGGCAGGCCGGACCGACGCGCAGAGCCGGGAGCCGCATCGCAGCTGCAGCGGCGGGCTCGGGCGGGCCTCGGGGGTGGTTCACCCGCATGAGCATCCGCCCACCCGGCGAGCCTCCGAGCCCAGGCGGCGCGGCCATGGCCGAGCTCAAGTCGCTGTCGGGGGACGCGTACCTGGCACTGAGCCACGGCTACGCGGCGGCAGCTGCGGGTCTCGCCTACGGGGCGACGCGAGGTCCCGAAGCGGCCCGCGGCTACGGCGCTCCGGGCCCGGGCGGCGATCTACCAGCGGCGCCCGCACCTGGCGCCCCAGCTCCGGCGGCGGAGAGCAGCGGCGAACAGAGCGGCGACGAGGACGACGGCTTCGAGCAGCGGCGGCGGCGGCGCGGGCCGGGGGGCGCTGGGGACGGGCGGCGGCGGCCGCGAGAGCAGCGGTCCCTGCGGCTCAGCATCAACGCTCGCGAGCGGCGGCGCATGCACGACCTAAACGACGCGCTGGACGGGCTGCGGGCAGTCATCCCCTATGCGCACAGCCCGTCGGTGCGCAAGCTCTCCAAGATCGCCACGCTGCTGCTCGCCAAGAACTACATCCTCATGCAGGCGCAGGCTCTGGACGAGATGCGGCGCCTGGTGGCCTTCCTCAACCAGGGCCAGGGCCTGGCTGCGCCCGTGGCCGCCGCGCCCTTGACGCCCTTCGGCCAGGCCACCGTGTGTCCCTTCTCGGCGGGCGCTGCGCTGGGGCCCTGCCCTGACAAGTGCGCCGCCTTCTCCGGGACGCCCTCCGCCCTTTGCAAACACTGTCACGAGAAGCCGTGACCGCGCGGGCCCGCGCCCCTCCCGCACGCGTCCTCCGATCTCCCCTGTGACTGTCGCTCTGCCCGGACAGGAAAGGCCTGGAGGGACCCTGCAGACAGGGAGGAGGCGGCCCGACCTCGCTTCCAGCCTGTGCGCGGCGAACAGTTTGGCGCAGCGGGAAGCGCCAAAGCCATCGGGACGCGTGATTGAACTCCGGAGCCGGACGCTGTGCTCTGCGCCCCGGAACTCGTGGCACCCACTGGGCATTGTCGGGACCCAGCAAGTCTAGGAACGGGGTGGGTACAGCATTCTTCGGGCACTGCCGTTCGCCCCTAAAAGAAGACCACCGCAGCGTCCCAGGGCCGCGGCGAGGACCGGCACTTGTCAGATTCCGGACAGGAGGTCCTGACCTGAGGCGCACGGAGGGTGGAGACTAAGCAAAGTCGGACTTAGTGGCTCGTGATCCTCTCGCCGTGGGCCTCGCGCTCCCGCTCCAGTCGGCCCTTCGTGCTAAACTGCAGGGCAGTGCTCTGTTCCCGAGGACGCGCGTGGCCGGCACCTCCCACCTCGGTGACTCCGCGACTCCGCAGCCCTGAGGAGAGCCCACGATGGCCGTTTGCAGAGGAGCTGGACCGCGGGCGCAGGAAGACCCCGGGCGAAGAGCTTTCGGCCTTTTCCAAGTAGGAGTTTGTTCTATTTATTTGGGAAGTGGACATCGGCGCTGGCTGCCTCGAAGTCTGCGGGATTTGTCCCCTAAACGTCCCCTGGCCTCCCGCACCGCCGCCGTCCCCTGCCCGGGACGTCCGCGCGGTGGAGTCGGATGGAGACCGCCTTGCGGGCCCTCTGCCTCGGAGGGCTGCGTGGAGGAGGGTCCTAACAGCCCGCGCCCTACTTAACCCTGGACGGTCAGGGGAGGGCCCCGTCGTCTAGCCCTGGTGTCCAGCAAAGCCCCCTCCCCATCGATCCCCTCGCGCTTCGGAGGGAGGAGGCCGGGCTACGGGTGAGTACGCTGCTGCGGGCCCCGCGCCCCCCGGATGCGAACGGAGATGCGCTGCGCAACTCCCAGCTCTGCCACCATCCGGGGTCCAGGGAGCCGGGCAGGGCGCCCCCGGGGACCCAGCTGTCCGCGCTTGTTTGCGGCCGCGCGCGCCGCAGTATCCGGCTTTATTAACCCAATTTCCTAGGCTGTCGGTAATGCCAAGGGGAGAGGGCCGGCGCCCTGCAACGCGCCTGTCTACAGCGTTTAACTTTAATTAATGCATTCCAGAAGGCCTTCTGTACTTGTAAAATGAAGTGTATGGTTAAGTCTTATTCATAAAGACATATGCCTAATACTGGTTTCTGCTAATTTCCACTTTTATTTCATTGTCTTTTTTTCCCCCCTCTAACGGACTAATATCAGTTTTGCACATTCGAAAAGCTGAGTGCCAGACAACGTTTTTCCCCTTTTAGATAAAGTGGGAAAGCTGGAAACTCAAATGTCATTCACTTCTAGGACATTTCAACGTGATCTTAAATAAATTACCTGCTTATCAGAATTCGAAACAGGGGTATTTATTCTGGTTAAAATCAGAGACATTGGTACGTCATTTATATTCAGAGTAAAGCATTTTATTTCCATTTATTTTATAAAAATAATATGGTTAAATTTTAATATCAAGTGAAATAGTGTTCATTTGTAGCTGAATTCACCATAATTTCATTTTTCAGAGAATTGTGTCCACTCTAAACCAGAGCCTGAAGAGTCTCTGAGATGCTAAAACTGATCCAAAAGCAACCACTTATTATAGCAAATATGTGAAATCATAAGGAAAAGGGCAGAGGAAAAAAAATCTCTCTTTCCCTCTTTGGGTGGAGAATAAGTTTATGAAAGAACCACTTCACTAATCAAAAATTATTCCGATAACTTAATTTAAATAAAAATTCAAGTTACATTTAAACTTTTCTGTACATGACAAAGCTGTTTTTCTACTGTTCTACAAAAGTCTGCATGCGTCTCACTTGGCCTGAGCAGAGAATAGTGTTTCAGAGAAGAATTAGCTCGCCTTCTCTGCAGTGGCTGCTCGTGAAGCCACCTGGGCTATCTCGGTGCCATTTGGCCTTTCTCAGGTTTGCCCAAGGATCTTCTCATTCCAAGACAGCCCTCCACAGCCCGTGTGCCCACAACTGGCACACAGCAAAATAGAACCCACGCGGGTGCCTGTGCAAGCCCATGGCTCCCGAGAAACGTGGGGGTCTGCTCGTCTTTTCTCTGACGGCTGTGCTCCTGCAGGTGTGTTGAGAATGGCTGGGGATCACCCAGAAAGAACTTCACCATCACCACCCACCAGGAGCCACCCTTCCCCCAACACTCAGGGAAGAATCGAACACGAAGGAGCTTTTCAAGACACTCACCCTGTTTTTGTTTTGTTTTGTTTTGTTTTTAAGACAGAGTTTCGCTCCATCACGGAGACTGGAGTGCAGTGGCACAATCTTGGCTTGGCTCACTGCAGCCTCTGCCTCCCAGGTTCACGTGATTCTCCTGCCTCAGCCTCCCTAGTAGGTGGGACTACAGATGTGTGCCACCACGCCTGGCTAATTTTTGTATTTTTTCGTAGAGATGGGGCTTCACCATGTTGGCCAGGCTGGTCTTGAACTCCTGACCTCAAGTGGTCTGCCTGCCTCGGCCTCCCAAGTAAGTGCTGGGATTATCGGCTGAGCCATCAGGTCTGGCTAAGATGCTTACCTTTAGATTCCTCCTAGTTGGAGATGTGCAGACCGTGGGAGGTGGAAGGCCACGTCCCCAGAACCGAGATGTTCACATATGCAGGCTGTGGAAGGTGGGAAGCCACGTCCCCAGAACCAAGGTGTTCACACCACCCCCGTGACCAGTGTTGCTGCACGTAGAGAATGTGGTCGTGTGTAGAATTTTACATTTTCAAGTGGCCATATTAAAAAAGGAAATAGAAGCAGGTGAAATTATTTTTATTGATAACTTAATACTTATCCCAACACATCCAAAATACAATGTCAGTGTGTCATCAGTATTTAAAATTATTCAATGTTTTACTTTCTTGGCACTAAGTCTTCAAGTTCCAGCATGCGTTTTGCCCTTAAAGCCCAGCTCTGTTCATACCAGCCATGTTTCAATGCGCTTCAGTGTTCAGTGATCACGTGTGGTTTGGCAGCCTCGGGTTTTGCAGCTCTCGGCTGTGAAAATGCCAAGCATACAAAGTGCTCCTTGCTTCTTTCTCTGTTTAATAATAACCGGGAAATGCCATGGACTCAGGGAGTCCATTCTAGAACTGGGCAAATAGGAAATGCCCCATCCTTATTTTTCTTCCAATCCTAATTCACCGAGCCTTTCTCCAAAGTACAGGCTGGGGCTGGGGCTGGGGCTGGGGCACGGGCCGGCGGCAGGAAAGGCAGAGGCTGTACCCACTGAGTCACTGGGTCCACACGCCCCTCCAGCCTCACACATGCCAACCACACCCAAGCCTAGGAAACAGGAGACAGCAGATTACAAGGCGAACTCCCCAAAGTCAGTCCACTGTGGTGACTGCCTCGGGTCCTCCAGCCCTGCCAAGGGGTTTGTCTGGGAGCCATGCTGCCTTCTTCCTCCTGTAGCCACAGAGTAAAGGTGTGGGCCCTGCTGGCTGCTGCTTGAGCGACTCACAGAATTTTTTTTTTTTTTTTTTTTGAGACGGAGTCTCACTCTGTTGCCCAGGCTGAACTGCAGTGGTGTGATCTCTGCTCACTGCAACCTCCGCCTCCTGGGTTCAAGCTATTCTTCTGCTTCACCTCCTGAGTAACTGAGATTATAGACGAGTGCCACCACACTTGGCTAATTTGTGTGTTTTTAGTAGAGGCGTCATTTTGCCATGTTGCCCAGGCTGGTCTTAAAGTCCTGACCTCAAGTGATCCACCTGCCTCAGCCTCCCAAAGTGCTGGGATTACAGGCATGAGCCACCGCACCTGGCCAAGACCCATTCTCTTGATGGCTTGGCCTCTCTTTGGAAAGGGGTCCTTTTGTGAAGCCTAGTTTGTGGAAGCTTGGGACAGGCTTCTCCGAGCCCAGTGGCTCTGTAAGAGTCCCTCGCTGGGGTCAGGAGACGCAGATTGCCTGACTAGGTCCCACTTGTGTCTTCATGCACTGATGGCCATGCCTGCTCCCTTGCTCCCCAAGGACTCTCTAGCTTGCTGGGTAAAAATAGAGGGCCCAGCAGGTTAAAAAACAAACAAGGGGTTCACAGGGCCTCTCCTTTTTTCATTTCTTAAAGAGACAGACGCTTCTCCTGCATTTCCGCACGTTTGGATGCCCCGTGGTCAGTATACCTCAGACAAGGCAGCCCTTAAAACGCAGTTTCCTGCCTGAAACCAAGGTGCCCTGGACTTTGCCACCTCCTGGGTGAGGCACCGTGGCCCTAGCACTTTTGGTTCCGATGGTGCCCAGTGTGTTACAAAGAGCTTTGCTTCCCCCAGTTAAGAAATTCACTCACCTGAAACTGCATCCCTGGTTTTCAGTAACAGGCAATTGGCCTCGTATCTCAGGGCAGAACTGCCCCAGCTCCAGCTCCACCCTAGGACCTGTCCGGTGCCACTGGGTCCATCCAGCCCACAGAAGTTCATGCACAGACCCTGGTCAACCAGGCACGCTGGCTTCCAACAGCTTCCTTTAGCTGATAATTTCATCCCAACGATGGGATTTTTTTTTCATGAGCGCAGCTGTCACTAGACTCGTTGGGGAACTTTGTTTTACCTTATGGTTAAGCCAATGACCAGCCGCCTGCTTTACAGACGCTTACGTTACCAAATGCGCGTGTCTGTTTCCCTTGCAGGAGGGGAACATGAGAAGAGGCACCTCTTCGTGAAGGACAAACACCGTTCTCCTGAAAGGATGGGTGAAATGCACAAACGGTCTCC
The DNA here is from genome assembly GCF_043159975.1 of Macaca nemestrina. Classification (NCBI taxonomy): domain Eukaryota; kingdom Metazoa; phylum Chordata; class Mammalia; order Primates; family Cercopithecidae; genus Macaca; species Macaca nemestrina. The sequence continues at coordinate 1,762,986 of NC_092139.1, forward strand.
AACCCCAAAGCCACTCTGGCTTCCCCATCGCTCTCCGAAGACCTCCTGTTGGAACCAGCCGCCAGAGGCTCCTCAACCCTGGTTAATCCAGCAGAGTGATTACAGCAATTTTCTAATGTGAATTTGCTTGTGATATGTTTTTAGTCTTTAATCGCTTTTGGCATCCCATTTGAAGAGATGGAAATAGAGGGATTTGTGATGTATTAAATTATTTCTCCAACAATTACCTCTTTGAACTCATAACCCTGGATACTGTGTTCCAATACTCCAACCAAAGTCTGTTTCGTAAAATTAGAAAGTTGATGTGCGTTTGCAAATTTAATCCCAAAGGGACAAAACCTGTGCTACCCCGAATGCAGAAGAGGTTCAAACAATTAGCAAAGTCACCTTTGATTCAACTGTTTTACTTGTTGTAAAAAGTGATTTATGCTGTATTATTTCCAATCTGACGTGCCTGAGGCACATTTACTCACATAAATGTATAAAAGCTGTTGTGTAGTAGCTGATTGGGAAGACAGTCAGAATTATCCTCGAAGTTAACATAAGAGGAGGAGCCCCTCTGAGGGGCATGGATGGAAGGGGGTCTCTGAGCCCACCAGTGTGCACTCTCCTGTCTCTGTCTTTCCCTGGTGTGTCTTTGCCCAGGCATCTGTGGGCATCCTCTGAGAGCCGCCCTCGCAGGCAAGCTGCCTCTGCGTGCGTTTCTGGGGGCCATGGTGGTCAGAAACAGCGCAGAGCGGCACACGGGCCTGCCAATGGTCTCTGTTGCCCTAGACACACATGGCCAGCACGCGTGCCTGCCCCACCTGGGACCCCAGGGAACGGGACCATGATCTTGGCTAAAGTGCGCCTCAGAGAATGTCTACACCTCTTCCTAGCCAGCCTCGTTTTGCCTCCAAGCTGGGTTTTGTCAAAAGTAATGAGCCCACAGTCAGTTGCTCCCCTGGGACCCCCTAATTCGCCCTGACGTGAGGCCAATCTCCCCATGCACGTGGGTGGCCCTTGCTGTCCTAATGAGGCCTCCACCAGTCCGGATCTGTGGCCGCAAACCCCGAGACACAGACAGGACCCACGGTGCTCTCTGATGGCCACAAGGCATCTGACAGGACGCATTTTTGTCGCCGTTGTCCAGAGCCTCTACGCGCTCTTGGCATCTGGAGCTGCTTCCGGCCCCCAGCACTTCCTGCTTTCCGACCACAGATAACACCAAATCTACCAAAGTTACAGGGTCAAACGGTCTCTGCGTTTCATGCACGGAAACAAAACCATCGTCCACAGCCAGCAGACTCCTGGGGCATTGCGTCCCGGTGGGTCCACGTAATGCAAACTGGTGGGAGACTCGTCGCAAGGGTGTTCCGTCCATGAACACACCCACAGCTTTAGGGACTGGGATTCCGAAACCCACTGACCATGAGCCAGTGAGTGCCAACAGGCCCAGGCTGCTGGTGGAAGAAACAGAGGGGAGAAACTCGTTCTCCAGACCCCACACTAACCAAGCCCCTGGGCAGAACCATCCCACCTGCCAGAGAGTGTCCCCATGGCCCTCAGCTGAGAAGTTGGTGAAGCCCTCGCTTTCATTTCAAGCACTACAGACAAACGGGAAGGTGTTCATTTCACATTCAGGAATCTGGGTTTCCAAAATAAGCATCTTCACCTACTGCCAGTAGGAGAAAAGCACGCCCCTGCTTTTACTCTGGATCCACCCTCAGGGTGGTGGCCTCAGCGGTGTGTCCAGAATGAGCAGATGCATCCAAAGCCATCTGCTCTCCTGCCCTCTACCTTAGCAGCTTCCAGAGCGCTAACAGAAGGAAAAGCATTGGGCTTGTTCTCCCCTGTTCCCCTCCCCTTCCCCTCCCGCCGCCTCCTCCTCCTTTCTCAATGTTCTCTGCAGAAGATGAGGTGCTTCTGCAGTGCACCCCCTCTTGTCTGAGTAGCTCTGCTCCCCTAACCATCAACCCATGCTTTTAAAAATATCCCAAATGTATAGTGAGTCTCAAGCCCCTGGTCACTGGTTTCATCTGGCTTGTGGGAGGCCTGGCGGGTCTGGAAAGAAAAGACTGGCTTTGGTGGGGCAACTGACCGCCTGTCGTCAGCCTAGTCTCGAGACAGGCAGACATCAGATGGGGCAAAAATTATCTCTGCCCAAGTGTGTTACCCAAACTTGTGTTTGTGTCTGTGTATGTGTGTCTGTGTGTGCTGTATGTGTGTGTCCATGTGGTGTGCCTGTGTGGACACGTGTGAATATATGATGTGTGTGTGCATGCGTCCATATGTGGTGTGCGTGTGTCTGCATATGGGTGGTGTGTGTGCGTGCATCTGGTGGTGTGCATATGTGTGCACGTGTGTGATGTGTGTGCATGCATGTGGTGGTGTGCACGTGTGTGCACGTGTGTGATGTGTGTGCATGCATGTGGTGGTGTGCACGTGTGTGCACGTGTGTGATGTGTGTGCATGCATGTGGTGGTGTGCACGTGTGTGCACGTGTGTGATGTGTGTGCGTGCATGTGGTGGTGTGCACGTGTGTGCACGTGTGTGATGTGTGTGCGTGCATGTGGTGGTGTGCACGTGTGTGCACGTGTGTGATGTGTGTGCATGCATGTGGTGGTGTGCACATGTGTGCACGTGTGTGATGTGTGTGCATGTATGTGGTGGTGTGCATGTGTGTGCACGTGTGTGATGTGTGTGCATGCATGTGGGGTGTGCATATGTGCGGTGTGTGCATGCATGTGGGGGGTGTGCATATGTGTGGTGTGTCTTCATGCATGTGCAGTGTGTGTGCATGCGTGAGGTGTGTGTGCATGTGTGAGGTGTGTGTGCATGCATGCAGGGTGTGTGTATGTGTGTGCGTATGTGTGGTGTGTGTGCATGCATGTGGGGGTGTGCATATGTGTGGTGTGTGCATGCATGGGGGGTGTGCATATGTGTGGGGATGTGTACTTGCAGGTGGGGTGTGTGTGCATATGTGTGGTATGTCTGCATGTATATGCAGTGTGTGTGCATGTGTGAGGTGTGTGTGCATGCATGAGGTGTGTGTGCATGCATGCAGGGTGTGTGTATGTGTGCACGTATGTGTGGTGTGTGTGCATGCATGAGGGAGTGTGCACATGTGTGTGGCATGTGTGCATACATGTGGGGGTGTGTATGCATGTGTGAGGTGTGTGCATGCATGTCGGGTGCTTTCATGTGTGTGCATGCATGTGGGGTGTGTGCACGTGCGTGCATATATAAGCATGTTTGTGGTGTGGTGTTGCATACAGCTCTCTTTCTGTGTGGGTTTCCAGCCCCCTCGCCTTCATCCTCTTACAGCACAACCCTGACCTGCCAGGACAGCCCTGCTGCCCCCACTTCCCTCCGCCCCCAGCCCGGAGAGATCTCTGGGGCCCTCCTTCCCTTTCTGTCGAGTTTGCCTTGTGTGTTTCACCGAGGTGAGATGGGAGCCACCATTCTAATTCCCAGGACACAGCCCTTTCAGTCTTAAAACCTGGAAAGCCCTGGCAAATAGAATGAGTTGGGTGCCCCAGAGGTCAGGTCCTGTAACCCTTTCTGGAAGGAGAAGAGAGAGTCAGAGCTTTGGAGGTTCCCGGGCTGTCCCCACCGATGAGTGTGCCCATCGAAGGGGTGAGCATAGAGAGGGAAGGGAAGATGGGAGCAGGCCAGTGTGTCCTCCTTGCCCAGCAGGAAGGCTGCGTGGCACCCAGGGCACACCCCACTCGCAGATGTCACAGCCAGAGGCACATGGAGCCTCCCTGAACCCAGACACAGAGGAGGGCGAGGAAAAGGGAGGATGGCGGCCTGTCCTCGGTGTGGGGGTCCTTCGGCCATGGCTCCCTTCAGGCTTTCTCCCCCCCGGAAGGGAAACTGGGGCGAACACCACAACCGGCCTCGGGTCACTCCAGGGCAGCTTTGCTATCAAACGAGTGTTTTTTTTAACATTTCCATTTTCAGAGCCTTTTGAAATGGAAGCTGTGGACTGGAGACAACAGGCCTGTGGGATTCCATTGACCATTTTTTCAGGAGAAACCTTAGGCTGGGAGAGAAGGTTACTCTTTCCAAAGCACCAAAGCTCAGATTTAAAACTTGACTGTCAGGCTGGGCGCGGTGGCTCACACCTGTAATCCCAACACTTTGGGAGGCCAAGGCAGACAGATCACCTGAGGTCAGGAGTTCAAGACCGGCCTGGCCAACATGGCAAAACCAGTCTCTACTGAAAATACAAGAAAAAAATTAGCCGGGCATGGTGTGCACCCATAGTCCCAGCTACTCTGGAGGCTGAGGCAGGAGAATCGCTTGAACTGGGAAGGCGGAGGTTGCAGTGAGCCGAGATCGTGGCCATTGCACTCCAGCCTGGGTGACAAAGCAAGACTTCATCTCAAAAAATATTAAAAATAAAATTAAACTTTACTGTCAGTCCCCGAGGCCACAGCTGTGCCCACTGCAGCATCGCCCCAAGACACACAGTGTAGAGATGTGGCCCGAGACCAAAGAGCATCTCGTGGCTGTGGCCTGGAGGAAATGGGGTGTCAGCCCGGGAGAACCGCCTGAGCCTCACACAGGGTGGGGTCACCTCTGCCTCATGGCTGTTCCGGAAGGTGGGCGAGAGCGTTCAGTGCAGACCGGAGGCGGAGGAAGGGCCGGTGCATGAGGTGGCAGCCACCTAGTCAGGATGGGAATGGCGGAATATGGCGAATATTGGCTCTGCAGAAAGGGATTAAGAACTAGGTTGGTGGGGCGGGGGTTCCATCCCCTGAGCCTCAGTCACTTCCTGGGTCCCAATATTTTACCCCTGGAAGCCTCCACCTGACCCGCCCTGCTCAGCCAGCAGCTGGGCCTCCTGGGCCATCAGATTTGACAAGAGGAAGAAGGGGGGCTTCCTGCAAGGGCCGGGAGTCCGAGGTGGGGCATGGGGGGGGTCGGCACCTTTCAGTGAGCATGGGTGTGGCAAGTCGGCTCTGATTTTCTGCTTAATGAGGCTTAAAAGGTAACTTTGAGGGGACATGGCTCCCCCAAACCTGCTGGTTATCAGTGAGGGACGCGTCTCCGGCACAGGTGGTGGTGATGCTGTGGCTAATTGATATTGTGTGGGAATGCAGCTGTGCGGACAGAGGAGGGGACGGGGACAGACGGACTCTCCAGGAGGCAGTGTCACTAAGCAGCCTCTATACAGCCTGCAGCAGCAAACTGTGTTGTGGAAAGAGGACGCTCCCCACACCTTGCCCCAATCATGTAGCTGAACAGGTGTTTCCAAAATAATTACAAATGAACAGACGCACTCAGAGGCTGGCGTGCTGGGGAGGGAGGGGCGTGTCCAGGGCCCTGCTGCTGTCCAGACACACTGCCTGGCAGGCTGAGGGTAAGGTCTCCACCTGGGCTCCAGCCTTGGCATTGTGCCCCTGTCCTTGGCAAACTCCATGCCAGGTGGCCGGCTGAGGGCTGCACCTGCAGGCTGGCCCTGGCTTCCCTCACCCGTCTGGCCACCTTCTCTGCTGGGGAATGACCGTCATTGAACTGCATCCTGAGGGTTAAGGGGGGATCTCCCCACTCCAGGCCCACATGAGCACTGCATCAGCGTCAGCTGCAGTCCCACAGACTCAGCAGCCTCCAACCGGACCAGAGTCACGCGGCTCCACGCGTATGGTCGTGATGCAGGCACCACAGCCCTTCACTAAAGAGCAGCAGCCGGAAGGGGCAGGTGCAGCAAGTTCTCGCTTGAAGAGTCTGCAGTGGAGGAAACGTGGGGCAGCTCCTCTGGGCGGCAGTGAATTCCCTCGAAGGCGATTGTTTTCTTTCTCCTGTTGTGGTGAAATATGCATCACCTGGAGCTCACCGTGGTAACCGTTTTTAAGTGTATGGTTCGGTGGCATGAAGGACACGCAGTGTGGCACAGCCAGCGTCACGCTCCATGTCCAGGACTTTGCTATGATTTGATCATTTGTCTTGTATATTGAGGTATAATTTATGTACAGTAGCATTCACCCTTCTGAGACACCACGGCCGCGTGGCCCCCACCAGTCGAGACAAAGAACACTGCATCACCCCAAAGGTCCTGCTGTGGCCCCAGTCCCAGCCCCTGGGATCCCTGGCTTGTGTTCTGTCCCGAGTTCTGCCTTTTCCAGAATGTCATATAAACGGAGTCACGGGACTGGGGCCTTCGAGTCTGTCTTCCTTCCCTCCCCGTGACCCGGACTGACAATCCGCGCTAACGTGGCTGCTCTGGGGAGTTGAGGAGCTGCAGGAGGTGCTTCCGTGAACCCCGGCGCGGCCAGGCCAGGAGTTGCTGTCATTCTTATTCTGCTGCCCCACTGGGGCTCTCACTGAAGCTCTGAAAGTCATATACTGCCTTGATTTTTGCAGGAGGAGCCCTGCATGAGCCTTTGTGACGTGAAAGAGACGTTTGGGGAATGAAGTGATTGGCCTGGCCTTAATCTTGCTGGAAAGATCCACGGACCTGCCTGCAGTTCTGGGCCACTGAGCACGGCACACGGAGAATCCACAGTGCGATGCGTGCTTGGCAGCCCTTCGGAAGCAGCCCAGCTGTCTCCCACATTTCCAGAAACACTTCTCCAGATTCCAGCCGCAGCGCAGCACACCGAGCGCCGGGTTGACGGGTGGAGACAGGCAAGGGGAGTGAGTTGGTCAGGCACGCACGGGCGAAGGGAAGGCTGCGTGGCGTGGAAAGGCCTGGGGTGCTGGGGGCTGAGGCCCTTGCAGGACTGACAGATTGAAACAGCAGCAATGGTCTGGAGGGGACGCCAGGGAGGCCCCTGTGAGCTCAGCCCCCAGGGCTGCTGCTAAGCTGCCTGTCACTTGGCATTAACCTGGAGACGTCCCCAGCCCTGACTGCAAACACTGCAGAATATAAACCAGTCACGAAACGGCTATGCGATCTTGCAATAAACCAGCAAATGAGAAAGGACCAGACTAGCAGCTCCTGATGTGGAACGGGCCCAGCCAGAGACACGTTTTACAGTTCTTTGTCTCTAGAAGGTGCGACACGGCGGGTGGGTTTTCCTACTCGGATCTTGTCTCAAATTTTTCTCTTGTATGTCTTGATGGACAGGCCTTTAATAGACCAAGCAGGTTTAGGGTGCTCCCACCAGGGGAAGTCACGATGTCAAGACATCAGCACCCCAAACGGAGCCTGGTGCATTGCTCCCAGTCACCTCCCAGGCCGGGCCCAGACACAGCGGGGCTGTCTCCACAAGCCCACATTCCTAATCCCCCTCTAGGCAGCTCAGTTATCTGTCGGGCACTGTGGGATGTTATGGATAAGCTCTGATTATATTTCCCCCGTAACACCCTAAGTCAATCTTCGCAATTTTCATTTTGCCGAGATTTAATGTAGATTGTGCCCTGTTGTTGACTCCCATTTTAATCCAAAATCGCTCATTAAATGGAGACCAGCAGGCGTCGGTGGGTGAGGCCTGTGGGCTGAGCCTTGGCCAAGAGAGACCAGAGCAAGTTCCAGATGGACAGAAGCAGCTGCCCTCGTTACGTGCTGGGCGCTAATCTGAAACGCTGACCCGCTTCTCTGCACATTATGGTTATTAAATGCAACCAAAATTCCAGGGATGACGTGGTCCCTGGATGCCTCTGGACCAGGAGCCTGCCTGGGGCTGCACTCCTGCCTCAGAACCTCAATGGGAGGAGGACAGGCAGGTCTGCACAGAAGCGGCTGTCCGGCCCCAGGGTCTGCTACAGGCAAAGGCCCCCGACTCGGTACCCACGGACAAAGCCCGCCTGGAAACTGCTGGGATTCCCTGCCCACCTGGCTGAACACCCCCAGCTGGGGTGCCAGATTCAGAAACAGTAATTAGGTCCCAAGTATTGCATGGGGCATATTTACCCTACAAATGTATTTATAGTCATCTGAAACTCGAAGTTAACTGGGGGCATCCCGTGTTCTTACTTGCTACATCTGGTCTCCCTCCCCTGCGTCCCAGCCTCCCCTGCTTCCAGCTTGTCCTGCTCCCAGCCTCCCCTGCTCCCAGCCTCCCCTGCCTCCCAGCGTCCCCTGCTCCCAGCCTCCCCTGCCTCCCAGCCTCCCCTGCTCCCAGCCTCCCCTGCTCCCAGCCTCCCCTGCCTCCCAGCCTCCCCTGCTCCCAGCCTCCCCTGCTCCCAGCCTCCCCTGCCTCCAACTTCTCCTGCTCCCAGCCTCCTCTGCTTCCAGCCTCCTCTGCTCCTAGCCTCCCCTGCTCCCAGCCTCTGCCTGCCTCCCAGCCTTCCCTGCATCCCAGCCTCCCCTGCTCCCAGCCTCCTCTGCTCCCAGCCTCCCCTGTCTCCCAGCCTCCCCTGCTCCCACCCTCTGCCTGCCTCCCAGCCTCCCCTGCTCCCAGCCTCCCCTGCCACACTAACCAGGTAAACTCCTGCAGCTGCCAGCACCTTAGATGCTGTTGCAGTTATTAAATGCAACCAAAATTCCAGGAGTGACCTTGCCCTGCTGCCCCTTCCTCCAAAGGATGATGTAAACACCTTTCCAGTGAGTTTCCTGGGGGCAGGACTGGCTACAGAATTTGCAGTCCCGGCACAAAATGAAAATATGGGGACCTTGTTCCAAAGCTGTCAAGGATTTCAATATGGCGACTTCGGAGAATTAAACCAAGCACAGGTCCCTGCTCATCACAGGGCCCTGGGCAGCTGCTCAGGGCATGCACGGTGAAGCCAGCCATGCCTGGGGAGGAGAGGGGTGTACCTCGAACCCCAGTCAGCCTGCACAGCAAGCTGGGCCCATGAAAAACCCACTTCTTACCACCCTCCTCTTCCTCCATCCCTCTCGGCCCCTTCGTCCCAGTACCCAACGGTCACATCCATATATGTGTGCACACGTCTGCACACACACCCTGGGGCACACACTTCCACACTTCCATCTGGACACTGCTGCCTGTGTGGGAGGTAGAGACAGGCCTGGTCTAGCTGCTGCTGCCCTCGCTCCCATCCGTGGAACAGCGTCTGTTCAATCTCCATTTGGAGAGGAGACGGGCAGTTCCTATCTCATGGGAGAGGCTCGGGTTTCCCTGTGGGATCTGTCCCTCAGCATAGGCAGGCCAGAGCATGAATCAGAGCATTGCTGGTCACACAGGTGACATGGCCCCATCTGTCTTCACATCACCTTCTCCTCTTTGTGTATTCGTCCCCAAACTCCCCTGCCTCTCTCTTCTAAGGATGCATGCAGGCCAGGTGTGGTGGTACACACCTGTGGTCCCAGCTACTCAGGAGACTGAGGTAGGAGGATCACTTGAGCCCGGGGGGTTTCGGCCGCAGCGGTGAGCTGCGATGGTGCCATTGCACTCCAGTCAGGGCAATAGAGCAAGACCCTGTCTCAAAAAAAAAAAAAAAAAAAAAAAGAAAAGGAAAAAAGCATGTATGTTGTATTAGTCATTCTCACATTGCTATAAAGAACTACCTGAGGCTGGGTAGTTTATAAAGAAAAGAAGTTTAATTGGCTCTGGTTCCCTAGGCTGTACAGGAAGTGTGGCTGGGGAAGCCTCAGGAAACTTACAGTCTACAGTGGAAGGCAAAGGGGAAGCCAGGGCATCCTACATGGCTGGAGCAGGAGGAAGAGAGAGTGGGGTGTGGGGGCACTACGCACTTTTAGACCACCAGCTCTCGTGAGAATTCTATCACGAGACAGCACGCAGGGATGGTTCTAAACCATTAGAAGCCACTCCCATGGCCTAACCACCTCCCACCAGGCCCCGCCTCCAACTCTCGGGATCACAATTCAACATGAGATTTGAGTGGGGACACAGAGCCAGACCATGTCACAGGTAATGGCATCAGGGGGCCCTCTGGGGACCCAGGATAAGCCCCTCTTCTTGGAACCCTTAACCTAATTACGTGTTTTGCCACATTCACAGGCTCTGAAGATTCGGGTGTGGACCTGCCTTCTCAGGGCTACCACTTAGGCCACTATGGATATTTTCTTCTGTGAAGAATGTTCCCAGTGGCGGAGGACAGTTTCAAATGAGACACAGCTCCAGGAATCAGGCCTCCCTGTCCTCCCGCCGGGACGAGCGCCTTCCTCCGAAGGTGCGCAGTGGCTGGTTTCTCATCTGCCTGCAGAGACGTCGTGTATCTGAGTAAATATCCCTTCCCTAGAAGCAGAATGACAGCCTGTTGCAAACAGGGCTTCTGGCTGCTTCCTTAGTCGACCTGGGAACTGTGTGCATCGTGTGTGTGACGGAGCCCGGCTCCTCTGAGCAGCAGCCCAGGGTTCCATCTCTGACTTCCTGGCCTTTGCCAATGGCTTGTAGTGCTGCGAGCCAGGACGGACGGCCACCACCAGATGTAGACAGAGGCAAGGAGAGTCCCCCTAGGAGGACTTACGCCCCGCCCACACCTTGATCTAGGACTTTTGGCCTCCAGGACCATGAGGGGATCCGTTTCTCTTGGTTAAGCTGCCCAGTTTGTGGTGCTTCATGGTGGCAGCCCCAGAAGACAAAAGCAGCACCTGCTGTGAGATCTCCTAAACCTGAGCCGCAGTGTGGGCCTGCGCCCCACGCCCTTTGGCATCCTCCTGGGGTGGCAGATTTCCTTTCCACTTGGGCCTGTTCACATCTTCCCTGTACGTTTTTTCTCCCAGAGGAATGAGAGGAGAGGGTGGGCAAACTGTCAGTATGAAAGTCCACCAAGTGTGCATGACAGCAAAGCTGCTCCCACCCCATATGTCAGGTCAGCCAGGGTGCCCAGAAATTGGGCACAGAGACCCTTGTGTGGTGCTGTGGGCCTCTGCAGCCCAGCCCGGGAGCTCCCACTGTGGAGGTGTTGGATATTGGGTGGGTCAGGTACTGGGCACTCAGGAGCCCAGGGCAGGAGCCCCCACTGTGGAGATGAGGTGGGTCAGGTACTAGGCTCAGCAGCCCCCACTGTGGAGGTGTTGGAGATGAGGTGGGTGAGGTACTAATTGCTCTATAGCCCAGCTCAGGAGCCGCCGTGTGGAGTTGTTGGAGATGGGGTGGGCTCAGGTACTAAGTGCCCACCAGCCGGCACACTCCCAGCTGGGACCTAATCACGCATTACCACATTCACAGGCTCTGAAGAGCTGTGGAGATTGGGTGGGTCAGGTCCTAAGCGCTCTGCAGTGCAAGCCACGAAGCCAGGCTCCCCTTCCCCTCTTGCAGATGGGGTGGTGGCAGGTGAAGGAGACCCAGGGCCTCCCGCTGCTTTCGGAGGAGCCGGAACCCAGGGTCCAAGGCAGCCGCAGGTGCGTCTCCCTGCTGGCCCCACAGAGGCAGCCCCTGCCTGGGGTGGAATGTGTGCGGGGAGGCAGCTCTCTGGCACACACACACGCTCTCGTGGTCCAGGCATTTGCGTTCTTGAGCAAAAGGTCATGCACCGTCCACCTCAGGATGCTCAGACCGAGGAGCACGGAGGGTGGGCTTGCCGGGCTCTCCTGAGAGTCGCGAGCACCTTGGGGGCCACCCCAGGAACGTTAGGAGAAGGCGATGCCAGCCGGGCCACCCAGAGGGGCATGTGCCAGTAGCTGGGAGGATGGCTTCAGTCCTCCGTGTCCACACCAGGAAACAGGTGTGGGGCCTGGGCTGACGGAGAGGAGACGAGCAGGGAAAGGGGTCCTGATCCAGACCCCAAGAAAGGGTTTTTGGGTCTCATGCAAGAAAGAATTTGGGGCGAGTCCACAAAGTGAAAGTAAATTAAGAAAGTAAAAGAATACAAGAACGGGGACTTCGTAGGCAGAGCCACCGCATGGCCTGCTGACTAAGGGCACTTACGGTTACTTCTTGATTATATGCTAAGCGAGGGGTGGATTATTGGTGAGTTCTCTGGGAAAGAGGTGGGCAATTCCAGGAACTGAGGGTTCCTCTCCTTTTTGGACCATATAGCATAACTTCCTGATGTTGCCATGGCATCTGTAAACTGTCATGGCCCTGGCGGGAGTGTCTTTTAGCCGCCAACATATTATAATTAGTGGGTAATGAGCAGGGCGGGTGAGCAGAGGCCAATCTTCTCACCATCTTGGTTTTGGTCATTTTGGCTGGCATCTTTACCACATCCTGTTTTTCAGCAGGATCTTTACGACCTGCATCCTGTGATACCAGCGTCCTGCCAACCTCCTGTCTCATCCTGTGACTCAGAACGCCTCACCCCTGGGAGTGCAGCCCAGCAGGTCTGAGCCTCATTTTACCCAGTCCCTACTCAAGATGGACTCGCTCTGCTTTGAACCCCTCTGACCACAGTATCGGAGGAACAGGAATTGGGGTGTGGCTTAGCTGGGCGGTTTTCACAGGAGGTTGCTGTAATCCCAACACTTTGGGAGGCCCAGGTGGGAGGATAACTTGAGACCAGGAGTTGGAGACCAGCCTGGCCAACAATGGTGAAACCCCGTTTCTACTAAAAAATACAAAAATCAGCCAGGCATGGTGGTGCGCACCTGTAATCCCAGCTACTCAGGAGACTGAGGCAGGAGAATCGCTTGAACCTGAGAGGTGGAGGTTGCAGTGAGATGAGATGGTGTCACTGCACTCCAGCCTGAGCAACAAAAGGAGACTCTGTCTCAAAAAAATAAAATAGAACAAAATAAAATAATATAAAATATAAAGAAAACCACCCAAAGATCCCTCCACACATATAAAAATAATGATGGGGTCTAAATTCCACCTTCAGATGAGTCTCCAGCCTCTGGAGTTAGCATCCCAAAAGAGGGGCCACGTACGAAGGAATGTCCGTCATCGACCCTTCAAGACCAATCACCGTCCTCTCTCGGGGGTCTTTGGTGACAGTGACCTCTGTCCTCAGGGCGAAGTCTGTGTGTGTCACTTCATCCTCACTGCTCCTGTCCGGCAGGTACAAGTAGTCGCCTCACACGCCTGGCTTTCCCGAGGCTGGATGGGTGTGTCCCCCAAGCTCTGTGTTCACCGCGTCCTCAGGGCGGGAGCAGCTGGGTGTGAGAATGTGATTGTTTTGCAGCTTTAGCAGGGCCTCTCCGGGCCCCCCAGCTGTCTCTGCTGAGTCCCCCATCCCCACCCCCCATGTGCCCACCCCTGCAGCTACACTGGCTCCATCAATCCCCTGAGACTATCTTTTATCAGCAGTAATAATGCTCACGTTAATTAACTTAACGAGCTTAACCCAGGTCATGACTCAATCACAGGAGAATTCCAGGTCTCAGTAAAAACTGTGACATCATTACATTTCCTCCGCATGTTTACGTTAAGCTTCTATTGTTCTGAAACAAAGCGGAGCTTCCACAGGAACGTTCTGGAGGGGACGCTGGAGCCACACTGCTTGCCCCAATAGAAAATGGAAGCACACTGGAGTGCTAAAATCCCAAACGTGCCCCCCGGCTCTCTCTGCAGAACCCTCTCGCCCCACCATGCTGGCCTGGCCCACAGGAGGGTGCAGGCTGGGATAGGAGACTGGGGCACCCCACAAGGCAGGGGCCAGAGCCTGAACCAATGCCCGAGAGACTGGGCAAGCCACTGGCCACCATGAGCCTCCGTGTCCTGGTCTGTGAAATGACACGGCTCCTGCCACCCTTGGGCTCAGCAGACGAGGCCCACAGACACCTAGGAGGGGTGGACACCCTCTTAAAAGTGAGAATGCACAACAGGACGGAGTTCGCAGACACCAACTGGCACCGTTTTCAGGAGGATAATCCTGTTCTAGGGACACATTTTCCCCTGTTAAAATCAGTTTCCTAGCTCCAAGGCTCTGAAGTCGCAGGGCTGGACATTTGCATTTGAATTAAGGGCAGAGCGGAGAATTACACCTACAGGCAACCGTACACCCATGCCTACATCACCCCCATGTCAGCCTCCAGCCACCTGCACCCCCACCCACCTGCACCCACGCCCGCCTACACCCACACCCGCCTGCAACCCCCCCGCCTGCACCCTCTGTCCACCTACACCCTCTGGCCCCATCGCCCTTTTCCCATCTGTACCCCACCCATCTACACCCCTGCCCATCTACATTCCCACCTATCTGCATCCCCACCCACCTGTGCCCCTGCACACCTGCACCCCTACCCACCAGCACTCTCTGCCCACCTGAACAGCGCCCGCCTGCACCACTAACCACCTGTACCCCCTGCCCACCTGTATCCCCTGCCCATCTGTACCCCCACTCACCTGTACCCCAGTCCACCTGCACCTCAGTCCACCTATCCTGTCCCACTGCCCACCTGTACCCTCTGCCCACCTGTACCGCCTGCCCACCTGTACCCCAGTCCACCTGCACCCCAGTCCACCTATCCTGTCCCACTGCCCACCTGCACAATGCCACTTGCACCACCGAGCAGCCCCAGGCTCTCCTCCATCCCAGCCTCATCCTCAGAGCCTGAAGTGCCTGCTCCTGCTTCCGGGCCCTCCTCCCCAGGTTTCCTCACTGTTGGTCATTTCTAGGCTTAGGAGAGGTGTCCTCAGGCCTGACAAAGTCCTGAGGAGGGCTGGACACAGGCTGGAATGTCTCTCCTCCCACAGCGCCAGCTCCTGTGAGGAGATGACTGTGGTGTCCCCCAGCCTGCCTGGGCAGTAACCAGGGCGAGGGACTTTGTCTGACAGAGCTGGGCCAAGCAAGTGTCAAGACCAACATGTTTGCATGAAAGATTGTGGTTCTGGGGCCCCCAGGGGCTGCCTGGTGCCCGTGCCTGCCTCTCCTGAGAACCTCACCTAAACAGGGGCCACCTCACCCCCAGGTCCAAGCGCCTATCAGGTTTTGTGTTCTAACATCAGGAAGGAGACGCTTGCATCCTTACACCCCAGGCAAGTGTGGGCAGGGGGCACTTCCCTCTCAGAAGGACGCTGGGACCAAGACGGGCGAGGAACCGGGGTGGCCTCACCCACGTCGGCCAGCTCCCAGGTCCAGACTGGACCCTGGCTCAGGTGCCAGGCCCTGGAGCTAAACGTGTCCCCGGAGTCCTTGCCTGAGAACCACGTGCAGTGGCCTTTCTCAGATGCTCCGATGCCGGGGAATCTGGGGCCAGCACTCCCTTGAGGCCAGGCCTTTTCCAGATGCTGGAGTCCTCCCCAGCCTGCCCAGGCCCTGCCTCTTAAGACACCAGTTCTCCGTGTGGTCCGTGTCAGGATGGAGCAAGATGATTGGAGAGGGCCTCAGGAGAGCACCGTAGACCCTGAGCAAAGCCCCTGTGATACTGGCTGAAATCAACAAATCAGAGTGTGATGGATGGACAGGTCAGACCACAAAGGACCGGCGTCTCTGCGTGTCAGTGATGTCCCCTGTCCTGGACTCACGTCAGTCCCCTGGGGCCTCCATCCACTTGGCGAGCATCGTGTGAAAATCAACCTCTGCATTTGAAAACAGCCGAGGTCAGGCTGTCCGTGGATTCAGACAGGTGTTCTCCCTGGTCGTTCTCAGCTTTTTTGTTTTTTGTTTTTTTGTTTTTTTGCAAAGGGTGAATGTGTGGTCCTGGGCCTCCCTCCCAGGGCCTCCCATCCTTCCAGGGCCTTCTCTCTCCCTCGCTTCCCAGTCTGGGGAGCCTCTGGCTTCGCATGGAGCCTGGGCTGACCTCTACCCCTCATCCATTCGAGAACTGTGGCCTCTGTACAGTCCTGGCCCGTTTCTCAGAGGCTCATAGGGATTCTGGAGGCAGAACTTGTTCCTCCCTGCCAGCCAAGGCCCAGAGTCAGTGCCACGGAGAGGTGTCCGGCCTTTGGCTGCCTTGTGCTCTCTGTAAACCCAGCCACGAAGGCCCAGCTTATGAATATTGATGGTGCCTCCTTTGTGGTGAGTGCGTGCCCAGCCACCCGGGCCTGATGCAGAGCAGCCACCCCTCGAAGATCGATCCGGCTTTGTTGAGTGTCAGGACACACGGCGGCGACAGATGGACGCTCGCCTTCAAGCCTCTGTGCGCCTGGGCCCGGCACAAAAGAGCCCAGGATGTTTTTAATATCACACACTTGCCTCAGGGCTTGTTTTAAATCCCCATTTACCAAGGGTTCCAGCTTTTTATCAGTCAAACGCCTTAAGCACTTTGTCAACCTGGACATCTGGCCGCACGTTTAAAAAATTTTTATTCACTAAAATATTTAGTAGTGTGGCAGGGGGGCTAGCTGGAGACGTGGGCGGCCACGCATATGCTCACACCCAGACACTCCTGCAAAGAGCTCAAGTTGCTTCGCCAGCTCGGGGCTTGGCTGCTCCAGCCCAGGATGGGGGAGGGAGGTCAGGAATTGGAGAGGATGAGCTCTGTCCTGGCAGGAGGGGCCTCCTATGGATAACCAGAATCTGCCCCAGTCGGGGGCAGGGTGGGCACTCTTGGGGAGGATTTGTAGCCCTCCCCACACACCAAAGACCAAAGGGGAATCTGCAACCTCAGGAGACAGTTGCAGCTGAAAACAGGGGATCGGCCAAAGCTGTACACGTGCATCTCGAGAACGGCAGAATTCAACGCGTCTTCAACAGGACACAGGAGCCACGCGGGGGTGTCCGGCCCAGTGCCCTCAGCCAAGGCCAAGGACAGATCAGTGAAACGCCGTCCTCCATGCCACGGTCCGCCCTTGCAGTGTAAGTGAAGCACGGATTCCTGCTACAACAGGGGCGAACCTTGAAAACTTGACGTTCCGTGGAAGAAGCCAGACACAAAGGGTACTTATGATTCCACTTTCATGAAATGTCAGAAATGGCAAAGGCACGGAGACAATAAGGAGATTGGTGGTTGCCAGGGGCTGGGGGCAGGGGGTTGGGAGTGATGGCTTACAGGTACAAGGTGTGTTTTGACAAATTGAAAAGATTCTGGAAGTAGATGGTGGTGATGGTTGCACAACGTTGTGAATGTCCTTAATGCCACTGAAAAGCACACTTAACAATGGCTGAATTTGCTGGGAGTGGTGGTGCGGGCCTGTAGTTCAGCTGCTCAGGAGGCTGAGGCGGGAGAATTGCTTAAGCCTGGGAGGTCAAGGCTATGGTGAGCTGTGATTGCACCACTGTAGTCCAGCCTGGGCTTGCCTCAAAAAAAAAACAAACAAACAAAACAAAACAAAACAAAAAAACAATGGCTGAAATGGTAAGTTTTCTGTTATGTGTATTTTGGCACCTTTTTTTTTGAGACAGAGTCTCGCTCTCTTGCCCAGGCTGGAGTGCAGTGGCGCGATCTCAGCTCACTGCAAGCTCCGCCTCTTGGATTCACGCCATTCTCCCGCCTCAGCCCCCCCGAGCAGCTGGGATTACAGGCGCCCGCCACACACCTGGCTAATTTTTTGTATTTTCAGTAGAGATGGGGTTTCACCGTGTTGGCCAGGATGGTCTCGATTTCCTGACCCCATGATCCGCCTGCCTCGGCCTCCCAAAGTGCTGGGATTACAGGCGTGAGCCACGGCGCCTGGCCTGGCACATTCTTTACAAAGATAATCACAAAGAAGAGATGGCGCTGGTGTCGATGGTCTCGGCCTTAACCCTGTCAACACTGACTGATGGTCACAGGCCTCTGCGTGCCCGCTGAGGACATGACAATGGACAAGAACGGCCTGGCCTCACCTCAGTAGAATCCCCAGTCAAGAGCAGGCACAGCAGTAACTAGCCCACTCAGCCTGAGAAGAAGGAAGACTTCCTGGAGGAGGTGACCCTTGGGGTGGGCATCCAGGCAGGGGAACAGCACATGCAGGGCCCTGAGGCAGCAATGAGGGTGCTCAGGGAAGGGGAAAGGGTGTGTGGGTGGGGGAGGGGGACTAAGACTGGGGAGGGCGGTGCCAGGTGCCTGGTTGGAATGGAGGTCAGGGCCTGGTGCCCTGGTTGGAATGGAGGTCGGGGCCTGGTGCCCTGGTTGGAATGGAGGTCGGGGCCTGGTGCCCTGGTTGGAATGGAGGTCGGGGCCTGGTGCCCTGGTTGGAATGGAGGTCGGGGCCTGGTGCCCTGGTTGGAATGGAGGTCGGGGCCTGGTGCCCTGGTTGGAATGGAGGTCGGGGCTTGGTGCCCTGGTTGGAATGGAGGTCGGGGCCTGTACTGGGGACAGGGAGGGGTCTGCTCTTTGCCCTGAGCGCAGGGGTTGCCACTGTAGGAAGGGGGTGGGGATGATGAGGGTAGTTCAAATATCTGTGATGGAAACCCCCATTCTGTGTGCCCGCCGGGGAGGCCACGGGCCTGCAGTTTTGGGGCAGGGCCCTCAGTCCTCTGTGAGGGCAGGTAAGGAGGCACCACCATCCCCCACCCTCTTCTCAGCCACCTTTAAGGACACCCATGGGTTCCACAGCTTCCCTATTCCCCATTCCAGGAACTACCCGGGTTCCCGCCCATGTGAGCCATCGAGGTGCAGCCGGCTCCTCCGCCATCCACTTGGAGAGGGCTCAGCCACCAGCACCGCCCCGGCCGGGTCTCAGTCCCGCCTGCAGAGCCTCTGGAAGCCCCAGAATGCACAGGCCATGAAATGGATTTGTCTTTGCCTATTAATTAACAATGCATTAGCCCAATCACAAAGCATTAGTTGGAAAGCCAGGAAGGACAAGAGTTACAGCCGTGAAATGGTCCCAGGGGCAGTGGCCGTGGGCCAGGCAGGGTGAGGTGGGAGGGCATCATTTGTTTTCAGACTTAAACCTGTGACCTCCTCCATGTTCCCTCCCCACTGCCCACAGGATTGGGACAGGGGAGATGGTGCTCAGCCCCAGGACTTGCCCCCAGGCCTGAGAACCTGAAGTCTTCTCATGCCAGATCCTGAGGGCAGGCTGCACTCCTGGCCCCTTGGGCTCACAGCTCTGGTGTCCAGCAGAGAAGGACACCCAGCTCTAGGGCTGTCAGGGACCCCCAGAGCCTCTGAGCACAGGGAAGACACAGGGCAGGGCACCCTCAGTGTGGAGAACTGGGTGGGGTCTGGAGAGATGAGGGTCCTCCCCAAGCTTATGGCCTGGCAGCTGTGGTCACTGGAAGGAAACCTCTGGGAGGAAGTGGAGAGAGGTGGGGAGGGGTTGGGGCATCTCTGCTGTTGGGGCCCTTCTGGAGGAGGCCAGAGCTGGGCACTGCTGGTTGCCTTCCAGGGTCCCTGCACTCAAGGCCTCACCAGCCTCAGACAGGCCCGGCCTGCTCCTGCTGCCTCCTGCTGCCCCTCTCTCAGCTTGTCCCCTTCTCCTGATGCCCAGGGCCCTCTGCTGTCCCCAGCCCAAGTGGAGTCCTGGTCCCCCAGTCTCTGTCCCACCAAGGGCCTGCTTACTGCTCCCCAGCAGGTCTTGGTGTGGCCGCTCCCTGGCCCACTGGACCCTGAGGCCTCACACCTGCACCCACGGTCCACAGGCTTCACGCTGGCGAGGAGACAGACAGCCCCGAGGCCTCAGGGTGGGTCACCCTCAGCATCGGAAGGAGCACACTGAGGGTCAGAAGATTCCAGAGGGTTCGGTGCAGCCAACTCACCCTTGGAGCCCTCGCCTGTCCTGGATTCTCACAAAGAGACGTTAAACCGCCGCCCCCAAACCCACCCAGCCTTTGCCCATACTGGTCCCGAAGCCCCGCCTGCCCTCCCCAGCTCTTCATGGCCTCTCTGCCCTGAGGACACCGCGCCTGGCTTCCCCTAGCCCAGAGTCCCACTTTCCCACTGCATGAGCGGATTCATGCAGTTTTCCGAACCTGGGAAGATGGCGGGACTTCCCAGCACCATGGACAGAGCCTGGGGCCGAGGGGAGCCCCGTAGGAACCCCAGAAGGGTGCACACGGCCCCATCCTGATGCACAGAAGGGACAACAGCACGAAGGGACTTTGAGGACGGGGGTGGCAGCGGCGCCCGCCCAGCTGAGCCTGCCCCAGAGGAGAGACCCACGGAGGTTGCTGGGGGGAGGGGGAAAGGGCGGAAAGGGGGGAGGGGGACGGGGGAGGGGCAGGGCCAGCCACCCGCCGCCACCCGCCGCCACCGCCCGCCACTCCAGAAGCCGTCTCCTCTGACACCGGCCCCGCTCATCGCAAACTTCTTCAAAGGCAACATTTGTTCTCCTCTCAAGGAGACAGGCACGTCCCCTCCCCTGCTTTCAAGTCCCGGCAAAGGCGCCAGTCAGCATGAGCGCTCTTGCCTGGAGCCTGCCAATTACGCCGGTCCCGGAACGCAGCCGAGCTCTCGTGTGACCCGCGTTTCAGCGACAGGAGGCTGCTGAGCCCCTCCCGCCGAGCGGCTCCGCGCCGGTCACCCCCGCCCCTGCCTCTCTGTGCGCCCCGTGCCGCGCTGTGCGGTGCCGTCTGCACCCCGTCCCCGGGGGCCCCGGGGGGTCTGGGCGCGCGGCCCCTCCACCAGCGACGCCGGACCCAGGCCGCAGGTTTGGACTGTGTTGTCTCCTTTACCTTTAGATGTTCAGCAGCATGAATATTCTTATTTTTTATTTAAAACTAATTTGGAGTTCTCGCTCTCCAAGGGGCTTCTAATCACCAAAAAGTGCCTCCGGCGAGAGCTGATTGACAGGCAGCCTGGCCACTTCTGAAGAGCAAATTGGCCACTGGCAGCACGACGCACAAAGGGAACGCGCAGTGCTTATTATTTATGAGCTATTAGGGAGAATGCGATTAGCATCTGCTTCCCACATGGGCAAAAACACCTGTCAGACATCAGGAAACCGTAAAACATTGCACGTTTAACAGCTACTTTGTTTAAAAAGTCATTAAAATTGAATGTCAGCTAAAACTTAGGAAAACATTTATACTTCAACCCCCTTTGAATGGTGCTGGTGAGCAAAGGAAGATGGGACTGATTTTGTCCGGGACAGACACCCATGGTTTGAGTGCAGAGAGGGCCTCCCCCTGAGCAGGCACCGCTGCCGGGCTGGGCAGCGATGGGGGGTGCACTTGAGCCTGAGTTGCAGGGTTAGGACTGCAGGACCCTCGCCCGTGGGGCTCAGACCAGAACTGGCAGGGAAGCCCCTGTCCCTGCCTGGGGCCGCTGGAATGAAAGGACCCAGTCAGATCTGGCAACTGTGGGCTGCATTCGTTCAGAGGCTATTCTCCTCTCTTCGTTTTTCTGCAAACAAACCAAGTTTCCTTGCCAGCTCTAGACAGCGTCCAGCCAGCGGGGTTGGGCAGGGCTGGCAGGCAGTCCTGTCTCCTCGCCTCCCCTGCAGGGTCCCCTGCACACTGGCTGAGACGGCAGCTCTCCGCCCACGGGGGGATGGCCGCTGCCCCTCACTCTTCTCTCTGAGAGCTGCCGAGAAGCCGCCAATTAGGGCAATCCTGGAGATGACTGGGGACAGGAGCCTGTGGCCCAGAGTGGGTCTGCACCGCAGGCAGGGACGCTAATGAAGGAGCTGGAGCAGCCTGAGCCACGCTGAGGGGCTCTCCATGCTGCAGTGTTGAGCATCTGTCTGTCCTCTCCCAGGCCCCAACTTGCCCAGGGACAGGGCGGGCCTGAGCTGCTTGCTGTCCATGGTCACTACTCCGTATGGACTGATCTATATGGAAAATCCAAGACCATCACGAGCTTTGTATTGCAGTGGGAGGCACAGAAAGCTCCATTATGGGCAGAACTGCTGTCACCTCAGCCTTCCTGGCAGAGGGGGCAGAGAGGGCCCAGCCAGACAGAGTCGCGTCCTTGGCCCTCGCTCGATGAGGGGAGGACCAGCCAGGGCACCGAGCTCTGGTCAGGCACAGGAGCCAGTATGTGTTCTCAGCTCTTATTGGGAGGCCCTGGCTCAGCTGTTTGGGCCCCAAACACTTGTGATCCAGGTTTTCGACTGCTTTTGCCTGGGGCCTGTGCAGTGCTGTTGAGCTCAGGGTCATGTTTGTTACCCACTAAAGGCCGATGGGAGAACAACCTCCACTTGACGTCAGCTAGAGCTTCAAACCTGGCCAGGAAAATGCAGGTGCCCAAGAGAGATGGGACATGATGATTGGCAAATTTTGACAGTGGCCAAGCCTTATTCTAAGTTTTCCACATAAAAAAATTAATGTTGGTAAAATCATTTCCTCCAATTAAACATGGAAATGGAAAATGTTTGAAAACTGGGTACGTGACTGGGGATCCTTGAGTTCCCTTGGCTTAGCAAGGGAATGTCCTGGAAAGTCCCTCCTAAAACCATCTTCTCCATGGGATGCTGGCAGAAACACAGAGACAGGTTGTCCTGGGGGCAGCGTGGGGGCAGCGGTCGGTCACGTGGTGCCTTCCCTAGCCTGCGTCCAGGTTGTCTATTTGGGGGAAAAAATGGGGGCGCAGGGAGCACATAAACAGCCTAAAGGGCGGAGGCAGCTCCTTCCCTGAAAACCCCTCGGGCCCTGTGAGAAATCCCAAAGGTGACTGAGTGTCCACAGGAAACACCCCGGCCTCCGAGGGTCCCCCCGTCCCTGGGTGGCACCGTCATCCACCAAGCTCCGCCCCCCAGGACAATGGGGTGAGGAAGTGCTGCCCGTGCCCAGCTCGTGCCCTGAAGAGGAGGGGCCTGGCTGCTCAGGGCTTGTCTCCAGCTTCCCCACGCTGGCTCAGGCCGAGGGAACAGAGGACGCTTGGGGACAGGAGGAGCTGCAGAAGCAGAACCGAGACTCAGAGACCATGGAGGGGGTGGAGGCTGAGTCTTCCTGGGCTGAGCAGGGGGAACTCCAGCCCCCAGTTGCCCAAATGAGCTTCAGGAAAGGCTCTGGGCCTTACTCAGGTGAGCAATCCTCTCATCCTTGCCTGGGCACTATCCTGGCTCTAGGGGAGGAAGGAAGGAGGACGGCCTGGGTATAAATGGCAGGGAGATGCCCAAAGGAAGTAGCCAATCCCAGATCCCACTCTCAGCCACCTGGGACAGTTGAGGTGGTGTCCGGGGTTGGAAGCAGGGAGCAGTTTTCTTGGCCTCTGGGGCTCACAGCCCCCTGGTGTGTGTCCCTGGTGAGGCCCAGGGAGGGGGTTGCTGAGCAGGGGTGTCTCAGCAGAGGGAGAGGGGGGTGGGACAGCCGCTGCCCTGGACAAGAGACCCTACGACCCGGCAGGAGAACGCTTCCCAGCAGGGGGCACAGGGGGACCACGGTGCACAGACATCCAGCATCTCGAAGGATACTGACCAAACCCCAGAGGATGACCGGGCAGCATTTCTTCCCTCCGTTCACTTGTGTGTTTCACCTTCTCAGACAACGGTATGCGGTTTCTGTGACGTCCATCAAGGTGACATCCTGAAACCAGAAAAAGGAAGTGCACCAGGAGGGGAGACAGCCCACGGGAGCTGTGAGACCCCACCCTGGCCTCGTACCCTCTCAGGGACTGGCCGCCCCAGCAGGGTGGTGGGGACGGTTCGGGGCCACGTCCACGTGCTCCGCCTTCACAGGGGTATCAGCAGCTCCCCGACACCAGGCGGGCTCTCGGGACCCTCTACGGCCTCAGCCCCTCCTGATCCTCCCGTGGATCACAGTTCCAGCCATTCTAGTGCGCGCGGCATCTGGTGGGGGTTTCTATTTTGTTTACGATGACACGTAATAACAGTGCATGTTGCAGGCACAGCGTCCCGTTGCACACAGGGCACAGCCATTGGAACAGCGCAGCTGGCATCTCCACGCCTCGGGCGGGTTCTGTGGGGCTGACAGACACTCCAAGCCCAGCTTTCCCGGCTCTGGAGCTTGTGTCACCCCGCTCACCACAGAGCCGCGTCCCCTGTGGCAGCACCGCCTGCCTGGACCCATCCCCAGGGCTCCATCTGTCCCCAGCTTCCTCCTGGCTGGACTGAGTCCTGTGGGATTGTGGCTGAACATGTCATCTGCTGTGGTCCTCTCAACCTGGTTTAGTGTTTCTTTCCTTATTAATATGGAGGGTCTGCTGGGAGCCCTCCCAGCAAGGGGCTTGGGGTCTTGCCTTAGGCCGGGCCCCCACAAACTTGATGGAGATGGAGATTTGCCAAGGGAGAGTTCTGGGGCGGGGGGGCAAGGCGGGGCGGGGGGGCAAGGCAGGGCGGGGGAGAAGTTAGGGTGCGATGCGGCCCTGACAGAAGCTTCTGCGGCCCACAGGTGCTCTGGAGCCTCCGCGGCTTCGGGGTTGATCCCCCGTGCTGATCAGTGTCAACTTGCCAGCGTGAGACCCAGGAGAGGGGCTCAGCTGTGAGCCGTCTGTTGCCACAACCCCTCAGTCCCCAAGGAGGTCGGGGCAACGCCAGGGCAACGCCAGGCTGTTGTACGCTCTCGGGCAGCCTCACTGCTTGGCAGGCCCTGGGTCCAGGACAGGCAGGAATGAAGCCTTGCTGTGCTGGGCCGAACCGTGTCCCTCCCGTTCCTGTGCAGAAGCCCTAACTCCCACCTCAGGTGCAGCCTCATTCGGAGTTAGGGTCTTTAAAGAGGTAAGGCGGGCACACTGGGAGAGAGCTCATTTCTTTTGTTTGTTTTTGCTTTTTGAGACAGGGTCTTGCTGTGTCGCCCAGGCTGGAGTGCAGTGAAACAACCATAGCTCATGGCAGCCTTGACCTCCTGGGTTTAAGCCATCCTTCCACCTCGGCCTCTGGAGTAGCTGGGACTACAGGCTCGCACACCCACACCTGCCTAATATTTCTTCTTCTTTTTTGTAGAGACGGGGTCTTGCCATGTTGCCCAGGCTAGTCTCAAACTCCTGGGTTCAAGCAATGCTCCTGCCTTGGCCTCCCAAAGTGCTGGGATTCTAGCCACTGTGCCCTGCTGAGAAAACTCATTCTTATTGTTTAGGCTGCCCTGTCACAGGGCCCTGCTAGGGCAGCGGAGGTTAACTCACACCACACCGTCAGATCCACCCCAGCACCAGCCTGTCTGTGTGAGAGTTCCGGATTCTGTTCACAGAAAACGTTCCTATAGGCAGCTCTAAAAATAGATGGCAAGGAGTGAAGGGGGCAGAAAGACCCAGAGCCTCCCTGCTGGGGGAAGGTTGGGGGGAGGTATGGGTGTGGGGCTGGTGTAGGTGGGTCTGGGGCACCAGAGGCAGTCCTGTGCCTGCTGGGGGAAGGCTGGGGGCAGATGTGGGTGGGTCTGGGGCACCAGAGGCAGTCCTGCGGCTCCTGTGCTGGGGTGGGAGCGTGCCCCCAAGACCCCCGCATCACAGGGGCACAGGGAAAACAGTAAAATACATTTCCAGCCTGAGTTCTAGCTGAAGGTTCTCCAAGCCAGAGGAAAGAGGGAAGATGTGAGCTACTGCAGGTTTGGAGGATGGTAATTAATGTTAAAGGCATTCAATAATTTAATGGGACAGGCTGTATTTTATCCCGCATGTCTCTGGCATTTTTAGTGGCCTCTCAGGTTTGTCCTTGGCACAGACACCATTGGCTGAGGACTTTTTCCTGAAGCAACTCTGAGGTCCAGCTGCCCACCTCAGGGGTGGGGTGGAGGTGAAGTCAGTGCTGGTCAGATTCTCTCTGAGCAACAAACAGCCATGAGCAGAGGCCAGATAGCCACAGAGGGCTAGGGCTCTCCGGGCAGCAGCTGGCTGGCACTGGCACTCGGGCCAGCACGCAGGCATTCCCTGCCCAGCACTCCCTGCCAGCCCCCTTCTGCCACCAGGGATCCTGGGACTGTTCTCTTAGTCAACAGCCTTCCCTCCTCCAACCAGCTCAGACACCCCCACCCCCACCCTAGGTGCATGTCCGGCCTCTCCCGGTGGCTCCTGTGTGGCGTGATTCAGCTTCCTCACAACATGGTGGCCAGGTCCTGAGAGTGAGTGCCCAGGAGATATAGGCAGAAGCTGCAGAAGTCACATTTAACTTCAGAAGCAGTCACAAGCCCCCACCCCCAGATTCAAGGGGAGGGGACACAGGCTCCATCTCTTGAGGGAAAGAATGTGGGCGCCAGTTTTAAAACAGCCTTAGCAGGGCACCCTCCCATGATGGGCACAAAGGTGCCCAGGCAGTGCTGAGATGGGAAGACCCTAGAATTTCTGCAAACCAATGTAGGAGACAAGTGTCCCTGGGTGCCCCTCAGACATTATACTTCCAACCAGCAGATAGATAAGTTGGCGGGGGAGCGGGGGCAGAGAAGAGTGTTTGGACCCCAAGGGGGGGTCACAGGGGCCTTGGCCTCCCCATCCATGGCTCTCTGGCCCAGGGCCCCTCCTGTACCCCACACGGCCACCAGGTTGTCCAATGGACTCCAAGGAGGACCAGCCAGAGCTGGTCTGGAAGGCGAGGGGTGCCCTGAGGGTGGACGGCCCCGGCAGCCCCCACTCCTTTGCATGAGCACAGCCTCCCTGTCAGCTTCTTTGAAAGTTGGGAGCGTCTTTTGTATTGCAAAGGCCAAAGGGCCAAGCACGCCTTTAATTAAAATGCACGTCCTTTAATTAAAGGCCTCATAACACATGAAGGGCATCCACTGAAATACGATGCGTGACATAGTCATTACCCTGCTGTTAATTACTAATTAATGAAGCTATTTCAATTAATAGCTTCCCCACCGCCGCTCCCCCTCGGACAGGCCCCGTGCTGGATGCGTTAGAATCCAGCTGGATGCGTCAGCTCCAAGCCAGCAGCCGGCAACACTGAATATTCATGCCTCGACTTCCACGCTTTTCAATTAAACACAATAAAGTAAATTCCCGTCAAAAGTGTATTTCCAACCGCTGCCCATCTTTCCTTCTGACCGACTTGGCAGGACCCGGTGGAGGGGAGGGGCCGGGCAGCCCGGCGGTACCCACTGCCGACAGGCAGACCGCGGCTGGAGGGCTCCTGAGAGGTCTTCCCAAGAGGGCATCCCCAGGCATCGTCCCAGCTCGGTGTCCCCATCCAGGGGGATGAATGTCCAGGGTCCCCAAGGGGGCAAGCGGAGACCTCCAGGTATTGCTGTCCCACAAATGAAGGACAATGGCCCAGAAATGGGAGGACAGACAGCCCAGAGCGGAGGAGGGGTTATTAACATACTAATGATGGCTATTAAGCTGCCATTAAAGATCCTGATTTAAAGAAAAGACGGAAAGGCCGGGTGCAGTGGCCCACGCCTGTAATCCCAGCACTTTGGGAGGCTGAGGTGGGCGGATCATGAGGTCAGGAGATTGTGACCATCCTGGCTAACGCGGTGAAACCCCGTCTCTACTAAAAATAAAAAAAATTAGCCATGCTTGGTGGTGGGCACCTGTAGTCCCAGCTACTCGGGAGGCTGAGGCAGGAGAAAGGTGTGAACCCGGGAGGTGGAGCTGGCAGTGAGCCGAGATCGAGATCGCGCCACTGCACTCTGCCTGGGAGACAGAGGGAGACCCCATCAGGGAAGGGAAGAGAAGGGGAGGGGAGGGGAGGGGAGTGGGGAGGGGGAGGGGAGGGGAGGGGAAGGGAAGGGCAGGGCAAGGCGGCTTACAGTGACCAGGAGGGGATGTGAGTAGGAGAGCCCTGGGGAGGCCGGCGTGGGGCTGTAGGAGCCTGGGGACAGGACCTGGGGGTCAGGGAGCTAGGGCAGGAGGGCAGGAGGGCAGGCACAGCCCCAGCCCTGGAGGGACGTGCAGGGGGTGGGGTGGGAGGACTCAGGGCAGTGGGCTTGGGGAGAACCGGGGAAGTGACCAGGGTGAGGCCTCTGGGGCTTGTGGGCTGCGAGGCCGGCAGGGGCAGTCGCGGCTCCACTGCAGCCCGCCGGGAAACTCGTTCTCCCCTCGACAGGCCTCTGTGTTTCCCAGTTCTCCAGACCGGTCATCACAATAGTCAACATTTCCAACAGGACTTCCCGTCACAGGGACTCGAAATCTTCGTGCAAAGTCCGGTGGGAAAGAGCAAGCGCAGAGCTGGGGGTGGCACTGCGGCTCCGGGACCACCAGAGCCGGCCCCGCCCGCGCGTGACCCCGCCCCAGCCCGTGGTCCGGAGCCGGTGCTGCACCCACAGCCCTGTGCCTCGCCAGCCTCCCCAGCGCCGCGGACCCGGAGCCGCTCCTTAGACGCTGATCGTCCTGGATGGGGCCGGGACTGCAGCCCCCGCCACGGAACTCCCACCCGAGCCGTCTGTCCACACTGCAGCCCTGCCCGGCCCTGCTGAGCCTGTGCTCTGTGAGGGGAAGGGCACGCGGGCGAGCTGGGCATGGGGAGGGCGGCGAGGACGGCCTGTAGCTCTGCCCTGGGCCAGGATTCTGCCCCTTGTCCTTTAAGGGGGAGGCAGGACACGCCGGGCACCCAGGGGAAGGACACGCCGGGCACCCAGGCTGGGGACGGAGGCGACGGTGAAATTCTCGCCCTCGGTGCATCCGGCCCCTGCGGCACCCCCAGCAGTCCTGCGAGGATCCAGTGCCCACGCCTGTCCCCCGCCACGTCCCGCTCGTGGGCCTCACCCTCTCCCTCCTCCCATCCCAAACTGGACGTCACTTTGCCCCCTGCCGTCCCCCAGGCTGTTCCTCCACCTCCTAGGTCTCCCTTCCAAGCCGTCCCTCCTCTGCCAGCAGAGCGGCCGGCGCCTCCCCACGCGGGCGCCTCCCCACGCGGGGTCCCGGGCAGGAGACGGCTGTGCTGGGAGCGCGGAGAGCGGGCACAGGCCTGTCCGACGGCGCCCTCTGTCGGCCCGACCGGGAATGACCACCGCGGCCGGGTCCTGAGGTTGTGGCGCACGGGCAGGTGCACACTCAGACATGAACACACAGACGCGCATGTTCACGTGCACACGCACATGCGGCAACTCGCACACTCAGGCACATGCACACTCGGATGCGTGCACACACGTGCGTGCTCACCCACACTCAAAACACAGGGCTACACACTCATAAATACACAGACACTATACACTCCCACACACACTCAGACACAGGGCTACACACTCATAAATACACAGACACTATACACTCCCACACACACTCAGACACAGGGCCACACACTCATACACCGACACGCACGCTCCCACACACACACTCAGACACAGGGCCACACACACACAGACACAAGCTCCCACACTCAAACACAGGGCTACACACTCATACACAGACACGCTCCCACACACACTCAGACACAGGGTCACACACTCATAAATGCACACACGGACACATACAGGCTCCCACACGCAGCCCCAGCCGGCCAGAGCCCCTGCTTCCAGGGCACGAGGGCGCCGAGGAGAGGTGCTGTGGGCCTGCTGCGTCCTCTTGGCTTTCAGCTGCCCGCAGGGCTCCAACCTAGCAGCAGAGTGGTTTGTCGGGCCCCAGAACAGTAGTGAGGGCCTGGGTCACCCTGGGGGTGGCACAAGAACTGCCTGGGGCTTCAGAAAATCCAGACTCAGAAATGGGAGCTCCTCGTGGGCCAGCATCAGGATCTAAGGTGGGTGGGCTTTGGGAGCCGGGTCTGATGCGGCACTGACAGCACGTCCTGCCTTCTAGCAAGGTCCCAGGCGGCAGGCACCAAGCACCAGGACCAGGAGCCTGTGTGCGCCTGGGGGTCTCCTGCCCCAGGCTGTCCTGTGCTGACCTGCACAGAGGCCTCCAGGCTCAGAATCCACCCAAGCAGGCCCTGACGCTCCCTCCGCAAATGACCGCAGGGCCTGGACGCTCCTCCCCAGCCTTCCCAGGCAGGTTCCCTCTCATTCCCGCCCACGTCCCAGCCCCTCTGCCCCAGCCCGTGGCAGGACTGCCACCCAAGCCTGGAGCTGACCTGGCCGAAGCAGAGTCAGCAGCTGTGGCCGCACAGCTCATGGAAGAAGGAGCCAGCACATGGGTGAATGGATGAGCAGGCTCTGCCACCAGCACTCACTCTGCGGCCGAGGAGCCTCCATCCCATGGTGCATCTTACTCCAGACCACGGGGCTCCCACAGCTCCTGCACCAAGATGCCGCAGAGCTGCCCCACAGGGTGCGGAGGGCATCCGGGCCTGTCTGCAACGACAGCAACGTGCAGACCCCACCATCCCCTCTGCTGGAGCTGGAGAACAGGCCAACCACCCACAAACTCCCGGACTCCCGACCGTCTCGGGTCCCAACATCCGCCTGACAAAAGGCCTGGGAAGTGGCACCAGAAGCCGCTGGGCGGGAAGGGGATGGGCCTGCCTGCTGTGCCTGGGCCTGGGCCCCCACATCCCACATGACAGCCTCCCCCGGCCTCCACTCTGCAAGGAAGTGACAGAAACTTGACAGAATCCAGAGGGCCTAGGAACCTTGGTCCTGCAGGACTGTGCAGCCCAAGGGGCGGCCCGCACTGCCCACCTAGTCCTGTATCCCTTCCGGGTTCTCCACTCCAGTTCCCTGGGCAGGGCTGCCTCCTGGCTCTCAGAGATTTTACAGCTGGCCGTGGATGTTAGACGGTGCTAACTGGTTGGGCACCGTGGTTCATGCCTGTAATCCCAACACTCTGGGAAGCCATGGTGACAGGATCACTTGAGCCCAGGAGTTCAAGGCCAGCCTGGGCAACACAGGGAGAGCTGGGCGTGGTGGTGTGCACCTGTGGTTCCAGCTGCTTGGGATGCTGAGGTGGGACGATCGACTGGAGTCAGGGAAGTTGAGGCTGCAGTGAGCTGTGATTGTGCCACTGCGTTCCAGCCTGGGTGATGGAGCAAGACCCTGTCTCCAAAAATAATAATAATAATAAAAGTTGGCTGGGGCCAGGCGTGGTGGCTCACGCCTGCAATCCTGGTACTTTGGGAGGCCGAGGCAGGTGGATCACCTGAGGTCAGGAGTTTGCGGCCAGCCTGGCCAACATAGTGAAACCCCATCTCTACTAAAAATACAAACATTAGCCTGGCGTGGCGACAGGCACCTGTAATCCCAGCTACTTGGGAGGCTGAGGCAGGAGAATCTCTTGAACCTGAGAGGTAGAGTTTGCAGTGAGCCGAGATCAAGCCACTGCATTCCAACCTGGGGGATAGAGTGAGCCTCTGTCTCCAAAAAATAAATAAAATAAAAATAAAAGGTGCTAAGTGCACACTCATGCTCATAGGTCCATCAGTGGGTGAACAGATACACAAAACATGGCTTATCCACACAGTATTTTATTCAGCCTTAAAAATGAGAAAAATGCTGACACTTGCTGCAAAACGAACAAAACCGGAGGACGCTCTGCTGAGTGAAATAAGCCAGACGCAGGCAAACCCAGCAGCCCTCCACTCGCACTGGTCCCCAGAGCAGCCACACTTCAAGTCGAGACACAAAGTGGAATGGGGCTGCCGGGGCTGGGGGAGAGCAACGGGGAGCTAGCGTTTAATGAGCACAGAGCTTCGGTTTGGGAAGATGAGAAAGTTCTGAAGGCGGAGGGTGGCGGTGGCTGCACAACACAAATGTACCTAATGCCACAGAACCGTGCACTTAAAAATGGCTAAAATGGTGAATTTTATGTTATGTGGATGTAGGCAAGAGGAGGAGGAGAGAGAGAGGAATTCATTCACAATGCACGGACCCCATCTCTGAACTCAGCCGAAGGTAGTTTCCTGGGCGTGGCTTCCCGGTCTCCAGACAGCAACTGCCAGGCTTCTGGAAGCCCCTCCTCCCCCGAGACCCCCCAGCGGCGTCCAGCAGGGCCGTCCCCAAGGCTCTGTGGGGGTGATGCTCTGGGCTGTACCCATGGTGCCACAGGGCTAGGGCTGACCGAACCTGATGGTGCCACAGGGCTAGGGCTGACCGAAACTGATGGTGCCACAGGGCTAGGGCTGACCGAAACTGATGGTGCCACAGGGCTAGGGCTGACTGAAACTGATGGTGCCACAGGGTTGGGTCTGACGGAAACTGATGGTGCCACAGGGCTAGGGCTGACAGAAACTGGGGAGATTGTAGGGGAACATTTGTGCTCAAGTGCAAAATTCCACCTTGTCTTTCCACAGCACACCTGGGCTGTCTGACTCCATGGGGGCCCCACATCTTGGGAAAGCTGGGTGGACAGCTGATAGCAGGGCACATCGCTGTCATCTGAGACACTCAGGACCCCTGCCGGCAAAGGAACCCCAAAACCCAGCCTGGCTCTGCTGGCACACTCATTTCAACACTCCCAGCCTACGAGTCTGTTCCTGGGGTTCTCCTTTGACCTGGTTCCAACGTGTTACAGGTTTCCTCAAGAATTAGTTATAAAAAGTCTTTAACATGGTGTTCACTCTTAAAAAACAAAGGTGTTAAATAAAGCAACAGTCTTCTTTTTGAATAGTTTAATAGTTGCTATTTAAATAAGGCTTTGGCGTGCTTTTCCACATTTTTAGGTTTTTTTCTTTACGTGTACACCTTGCAAGATGTATCATTAACTCATGAAACCACCAGCTCGTCAGGCAATGAAAAGGGAGGTAGAAAAAACGCCAGAGGCCGGGCGCGGTGGCTCACGCCTGTAATCCCAGCACTTTGGGAGGCCGAGGCGGGCGGATCACGCGGTCAGGAGAACAAGGCCATCCTGACACTGCGAAATCCCGTCTCTACTAAAAAATACAAAACAAAATTAGCCGGGCGTAATGGCGGCGCCTGTAGTCCCAGCTACATGGGAGGCTGAGGCAGGATGAAGCAGGAGAATGGCGTGAACACGGGAGGCGGAGCTTGCAGTGAGCAGAGATGGCGCCACTCACTCCAGCCTGGGCGACAGAGCGAGACTCCGTCTAAAAAAAAAAAAGAAAGAGAAAGGAGAGAGAGAGAGGGAGGGAGGGAGGGAGGGAGAGAGAGAGAAGAAGAAAGGGAAGGGAAGGAAAGGAAGGAAGGAAGGGAAGGAAGGAAAAGAAGGAAGGAAGGGAAGGAAGGGATGGAAGGAAGGGAAGGAAGGGAAGGAAGGGAGGAAGGAAGGAAGGGAAGGAAGGGAAGGAAGGAAGGAAGGAAGCCAGAAAGGTGGGTCTGTGTGTTCTGGTGCATGGGGCCCACCCCCGAGGAAGGTGCCAACCGTCCCTGGAGAGCAGAATCACCAGGCCTGGGAAAGCCATGCGGGTTCGAGAGCCTGTGCCACGGCAATGCTGGGCAGGGCCCAAGGGGTGCCCAGGCATCTGCCCACTGAGAACACTGCTAGTGTGGAGGGATCCACAGGAGGAGAGAGCGGCGCCAGGGTCCCAGAGATGGGCCAGGGTCTCTAACCCGCCACCCACCCACGCCCTGGGAGTCTCTGTCAGGCTGCTGGGAGACGCAGTGACTCTGAAGTCGTGTCTCGAGGGTGGCTACCTGGGGAGGCTGAGCAGAGTCTGGAGACATTTCTGGCTGTTGTCTGACTGGGAGGAGGGAGGGTAGGTGCTGCTGGCAAGGGGTGGGTGGAGGCCAGGGATGCCTTTAAGCATCCTACAGCGCACAGGGCGGGTCCGCCAGAGACACAGCAAAGTGGGCTGGGGTTGGGGAGGCTGCAGCCTGGTGCCGGCCTCACATTGGCAGGCGGGCGCTGCAGGAGGCTTGCGGAGAGCATGGCGGCTGCAGGAGGCTTGGCGGGACCCACAGCAGCCACGGGAGGCTTGGCGGGACCCACGGCACTGTGGGAGGCTTGGCGAGACCACGCGGAACAGATCGTGGTGGGAATGAGGCTGCGCCTACTAACAATAACTCCACTCACCCTAACGGCCACACCAGCCTGTGAGGAAGACAGGGCCGAGCCCGCTGGCAGGTGGGGAAACTGAGGCCCAGAGAGCAGCGAGCCTGGTCTGGACCCAGGCCCACCCCACCCTCCCGCCAGCTGGTGTGGACTTTCCTTAAGGAGCTTCAGGCTCTACAGTGGTTTGCGTTCCTCTCTGCTCATGCGTCTGACATGGAGTGACCAAGTCCCACACACTGAGTCCCCTCTGTCCCGGGGCTGCTGGTGCCTGGGTCCTCGGAGAGGCTGTGGGGTTGGAAGCTAGAGGTCCTCGTGGGTGGAGCTCAGGTCCACCCTCTGGGCCTGTCCAAATACCAGGAAGGTGCACAGCCCCAGGCTGCTGATGATGGCCACAAGGTTGAACAGGCAGGTCCAGGAGCCTGTGGTCTCGATCAAGTAGCCGCCCAGACACACACCCACGACACCTGCCCAAGAGAGGCCCAGGCGGGCTGAGCATTCCCAGGCAGCCCAGGCCCCACGCCCACCCTAGGTCCCAGGGTAGTGCCCGGGAAGGGCTGGGGGTCTAGCGCCTGATAGAAGCCCCCATGGTTCCCAGGGCTGAATTCGGTGTCCCAGCTGTGGGTCAGGCTCAGACTTGGAGGGTGTTGGAGGGGCAGAGATCTCAAAGGCCATCCAGGAAATGGCCTGGTAATGAGTCCCCCTTGTCCCGCTGAAGGGGAAATGGGAACCACAGGCCGACCCAGGCGAGGCTGAGCTGGAGAAGGAGCCCCCACCATCCAAGGCACTCAGCAGGGCCAGGCTGTGTCCCGGGGACCCTGGGCTACCAGGATTGGAACGTATTTGTGAGTCAGGGCAGATGGCGACCCTTGAGCCACCTGCTGTCAGCAAAGTCCAGTGGAACCTGGAAGGCAGCCACATCCTCCTCTCCTGGGCCTGCTCTGGGGTCTGTGCCCTCCCCTGACACCGGGACCCCCTCTGAAGGGAAGCACACCCCCACCCTGCAGCACCTCGGTGGGCTCAAACCCCACAGACAGGCAAACTCCTGGGCACAGAGCCCCGCCCCTCACCTGCCAAGGCCCCAGCTGTGTTGGCCACACCTGTGAACAGGCCGGAGCGAGAGAGAATACGGACGGTCAGCGAAAGCCCTCTGGGATCTCCCAAGGCCCACCCACCCGGAGGCCCAGTGGGGCAAAGCTGGGGTGGGCAAGGTCCTCACCAAACAGAAAGCCGGCGCAGGACGGGGCCAAGTCCTGGATGTTAACGGAAATGCCACTGCGGGGAGGAAAGAGGGTGGTGAGCGGCCCTGGCCACCACCGAGCTTGCGGCCCAGGACTGTCAAGGGGGAAGCGGGGAAACAAGGTCTAGTGGAGCCACGGGAGGGGCTGGGAGACACTCAGGCCTGCTCCCTGGCCAAAACACTCCAGCCCTGCACACCACGCCAAGCCGAGCCCCAGCCGCCCGTCTTCATGGAGGACCTGGTGCAGGAAGCGTCTCCTGAGAGTAAAGCACTGTGGGGAAAGCACGTTCGCACCAATCACGCACACGTGCTGCTCACTGATGGGAAGCGCTGGTTCCTATTGAGTCTTCGATGCAGTAGCTGCCCAGCAGCTTGGGAAGGGGGTGAAGTGTGAGGAAGAGACTCAGAGAGAGGCGGACAGAGACCCCTCTTCACATGCGCGGCCCTGGGGCATGCGGGCAGCATGGTGGCTCTGGTGGATGGAGCAGTCCGCCCTCACCTGTGGTTGAAGGTCTGGAGGCCGATGGAGGCTGATGCAAACACCACAGACTCACAGAAGCTGGAGGTGTGGCCCAGGCACAGAGCAAAGACGCTTGAGAGGCCAAGGCCCATGCCCTGCAGGAAAGCACCACTGTGACGGGCAGGCACCCGGCCTGCCTGCAGCTGGGCCCTCTCCTGACTCGGCCGCCCGACAGCTGCCCTGGGCACACTGCACAAGGGTCAGGTCAGCTGGGACCGAAAACTTCTCTCGGACCAGGACCCCTAGAGGAGATCTGGGAGGAGGCTCCCCAAGAATCAGCCCCGCTCCACGGAGAGGCCCTATTCGACGTGGGCAAGCCCAGGCCTGGGCCCAGAGGGGCACAGGATGCTGACCCCAGCCTGCCCCCCAACAGCTGTCTAAACAGCCCCCTCTGGACCCCAGGGCTGGACACGTGGAGAGGCCTGGCATTTGCCTGGTCCCAGACATCAGGGGACTTGGGGACACAAGCCTGTGGTCCTGGGAGACCCTGAACAAAGCAGGGATATCCAGAAAGAATGACTGGAATGATTCTCCTACCTGCATGAACTTCCGCACCGTGATGGCTCTGTAACCTGCAGGGGAGGGACGGCCGTGTAACCTACAGGGGAGGGACGGCCGTGTAACCTGCAGGGGAGGGACGGCCGTGTAACCTGCAGGGGAGGGACGGCCGTGTAACCTGCAGGGGAGGGACGGCCGTGTAACCTGCAGGGGAGGGTCGGCGGTGTAACCTGCAGGGGAGGGACGGCCGTGTAACCTGCAGGGGAGGGACGGCCGTGTAACCTGCAGGGGAGGGACGGCCGTGTAACCTGCAGGGGAGGGATGGCTCTGTAACCTACAGGGGAGGGACGGCTCTGTAACCTGCAGGGGAGGGACGGCCGTGTAACCTGCAGCAGGGGAGGGACGGCCGTGTAACCTGCAGGGGAGGGATGGCTCTGTAACCTACAGGGGAGGGACGGCTCTGTAACCTGCAGGGGAGGGACGGCCGTGTAACCTGCAGCAGGGGAGGGACGGCCGTGTAACCTGCAGGGGAGGGACGGCCGTGGTGTAACCTGCAGGGGGAGGGACGGCTGTGGTGTAACCTGCAGGGGGAGGGACGGCCGTGTAACCTGCAGGGGGAGGGACGGCCGTGGTGTAACCTGCAGGGGGAGGGACGGCCGTGGTGTAACCTGCAGGGGAGGGTCGGCCGTGTAACCTACAGGGGAGGGACGGCTCTGTAACCTGCAGGGGAGGGACGGCTGTGTAACCTGCAGGGGGAGGGACGGCCGTGGTGTAACCTGCAGGGGAGGGACGGCCGTGGTGTAACCTACAGGGGGAGGGACGGCCGTGGTGTAACCTGCAGGGGGAGGGACGGCCGTGGTGTAACCTGCAGGGGAGGGACGGCTGTGTAACCTGCAGGGGAGGGACGGCTGTGTAACCTGCAGGGGAGGGACGGCTCTGTAACCTACAGGGGAGGGACGGCCGTGGTGTAACCTGCAGGGGAGGGACGGCCGTGTAACCTGCAGGGGAGGGACGGCTGTGTAACCTGCAGGGGAGGGACGGCTCTGTAACCTACAGGGGAGGGTCGGCTCTGTAACCTACAGGGGGAGGCTGAGGAAGGGGCTCCCATTAGGCCTTTCATGCTGACACCCCAGACAGCGCCCAGAGGGGTCCCATCCTGAACAGCTGCAGAGGGGCAGCAGGGGAGGAGGAGGCTTGGGGCTCAAGACAGCTATCCTGTGCTGTGGGCAAAAACGTGTGCACACACGTGTGTGTGGCACAGCTATGAGGAAGCGCCTGTGCCCTTGGAAGCTTCCCAAGGCGGGGGTCTGGGCAGAAACACAGAACAGCCACACAGCAGTTACAGAGGTGGAAACAGGCGAATGGCCCCACTTCCTCTGCTGCTCCAGATTTTCTAACTTTTCCACAACGCGTGTGTATTCCTTTTGCAATTAGGAAAAACATGAATGTTCTAGGAATAGGCATACGTGTGTGGAGAGAGCATGTGGGCACGCGTGTGCATCTGCCTGCACCTGTCTGTGAGGACACTGCGCTAGGGGAAGAAACACGCAGCCCACTTGGGGCTCATCCCAGCGTGGGTCTGGAGCACATGGAACAAAGACAGAAGCTCTTCCAAAGGTTCAAGGATGTTTGCAACCTCTGGCCCCACCAGGTGCCTTCCCAGAGGGTCAGGGGCTGCATCTGGCCCCCAGGGGCGAGCTCCACGGTCACCGTGAGACCAGACCCTCTCACCACAGTCTAACCCCACCCTTTAAGGAGGAGGCCGAGCCTGGAAAGAAGTGCCCCTCTGTCCCAGCTCTCCATGTGCTGAAGCTGCACCCCTAGGAGAAGAGCATCTTGCCCCTCGAAAGTGAGGCGAATCAGGGTGTGGCCCCCGGCCCCGGTCCCCGCCCCAGGGCTCACCCTGATTGATGAGATGATCAGAGAGAAACCCGCTGAATAGACTGGCAGGAATCGCCACCAACCAAGGCACCACGTTGAAGATCCAACCCTGCAGGGGGGAGTGTGGCCTCAGAGGGGGCCAGGGCTAGCACCCGGCCATCTGGAAGAGGATACTCAGGCTGGACAGCCCCCACATGCCCACCGCTGCCCAGGAAAGTTCTCCGCAGAGCCAGCCCTGCTCCTGGGAATGTGCAGCTCTGGAGTCGACCACCACCCGGGGGGGCAGCAAGACAACCTCAGAGAAGGAACCGTACTGACCGCAGGTGACCCCTCTGTCCACATCCCGGGTCCTGCACCGGCCTCCTCGGGCCCTGAAGTCGGGCTCTGCAGGCCAGCAGGTCACCGGTGAGGGCTGGGAGGGCTGCAGCCACAGCCGGAAGGCACCGAGCGCCCACATCGTTTCCAGCCTCAAACACAGAAACCTGCCCCGAGCGTGGACTGGGTCCTCTCCAGAGGAAAAGCCTGGCGGTGCCAGGACCCTCGGAGCCCAGGAGGAGCCGAGGGTTCCACCATCTGCAGGCCAAGGACCCGCGGTGCCTGGTGCAGCTCAAGCCTCGTGCCTTCTGGGCGCTCCTTCACCCTGTAGGAGCCCCCCACTCACCTTGGCGTCGGGGAAGGTCTCCTTGAAGAAGGTGGGCAGCCAGGAGATGAGGACGAAGAAGGAGCAGGCTGCAGAGAGCTGGGAGAT
This sequence comes from Macaca nemestrina, assembly GCF_043159975.1. Classification (NCBI taxonomy): domain Eukaryota; kingdom Metazoa; phylum Chordata; class Mammalia; order Primates; family Cercopithecidae; genus Macaca; species Macaca nemestrina. The sequence continues at coordinate 1,801,066 of NC_092139.1, forward strand.
GACGGCTGCCCTGTGGGGCCCAACGGTGGACCATGACTCTGGTGCTGCGCAAGCTGGCCGGGCCTGTGGGACCCACCCTGAGAGACCTCCCCTGGGGGCTAGAGTCCCACCTCTCTGAGCCCTAGGCCCTGCTGGCTCGGGGGCTGTCAGATCCAGCCAGGTTCACACCCCCATGGTCACCGGCCCTGCCGCTGCTCCAAGGGGCGGCACAGGTCCCAGCTCACCAGACAGCAGGCTTCCGGAAGAGCCGTCTCCAGGGGACTCTGCTGTGCCTGGACACCGGCAGGCCTTGGGCCAGGACTCCCAAGGCCAGGACGAGATCTGAGGGAGCAATGGTTTCAAAGTGATGGCTATCAGGGCGGGAGGTGCCGTCTATTTCCAAAGGATTGGGTATTGGGGGTGGTTCCAGAGGGTCAGCAGCCCTCGTCCACACCTCAGGCTGCACACGGGCGCCGGCCTCCCGCTCACCCCTCAGGCTGCACACGGGCACCGGCCTCCCGCTCACCCCTCAGGCTGCACACGGGCGCCGGCCTCCCGCTCACCCCTCAGGCTGCACACGGGCGCTGGCCTCCCGTGGCCTTCCCTACCAGGCACCTAACCGCGCTCTGAACGACCCTCCCCACAGCCTCCTCCAGAGCCCCCTCCTGGCCACCCAAAGGCTCGGCTGCTCCTGCACCCTGCCTTGACCTGCCCAGCAGGTCTCCCTGGGTGTCTGCCTTAGCCCTAGATGGAACCTTCTAGACCGAATTAGGTGGCAGAGCCGCTGACAGCTCAGCACCTGAGCACTCTGCCTCACTGGTGGATTCTTTGAGAGGTCAAGGCCGCTGTCTCCGGGCTCCTGCTCCAGGCTGCTCAGTGGCTGCCACCAAGGGAGGAGGCACTGGGCGGCCGTGGGTGCCCGGAACTAGCCCGCCCGGCCTGCGTTACCTTTTCCACTCAGCAGGTACCTGTACACGTACCACACCCAAAGCAAGGTGAGGCCGCCGGAGAAATAGAAGACGCTCTGCCAGCCGTACCATTCCAGGAGCAGGGAGCCCACTGCCCCGGTCAGCAGCGTCCTGCAAAGACAGGGGGAGCGTGGCCAGGCCCCTCAGCGGCACCCCTCGGGTGAGGAGGGGCCTCTCAGAAACCCCACCTTGGTGCAGGCTGAGCCCCTGGAAAACAGGGTGTTTTCACGGCCTTCAGAGCGGCAGCTCAGAGCCCCCATCCCGGCCTGTTTGGTTAAGGACTCCGGACACTCGGGGCCAGGGGGGCCAGTCGGGCGGCTGCTGTGGAACTCATGTTGTTTTTCACATCTTGCTTCTAGGCCTTCACATTGGCCTACAGTTTGTCATGTGGATCCTTTTCAACTAAAAACGGCACCGAGGAGGAGACGGTGATGAGAGTATACTACAGTGAAACTCCACACGGTTTTTGTGCTTCAAACCTCATTGAGGATAAAATTCACAAAGATTTCTAGATGCAAAAATACCACGACGGCCAAATCCAACAGCCCCCATCCCCTGTCCCCATGATCTCATTGTCCCAAATAGCTCCTCAGAGGCTCCTTCTGGGTGCAACCTGGCTGGCAGCCCAGCCCCCATCTGCCGCAGAGACCCCTCCGCTGGCACCTGCGGGAACAGTTAATATCATGGCAAAAGGAGGAAGAGAGAGACCCAAAGCCGGGCCTGGCATCCAGATGGGGCCTCTTTCCTCCCGCTGAGCCTCTGCGGGGTGGACACAGCTCCTGCGGCAGCAGGGCTTGGCCTTGGGCGCCAGGGCGGGCTGGGGTAGCACTCTTCCTGCCCCTTCCAGTCCACACTTGACCCTCTCTCTGTTCCCCACCTGCGTGCAGAAAAACCGCAGGACACCCAAAGAAACCAGGTTTTGGAGAAGTGAGGATTCATTCTTTTAGTAGAAGTATATCCCCTCTGGTTTATCTGAAATTCACGTTCCTCTGGGCAGTCTGTTTTATTTGATGAATCTGGTCACCCTGGGCCTGCCTGGGGCTGCTCCTGGCCCCACCTACAGGGGCCGCCTCCGCACTCTGAACCTCAGCAACAGTAACATGAGGGCCCGAGCCCAGCGATTGGGAAGCCCCTGTCGGCTCCTGCACCTATCCACCCTGCTACAACCATTGGGAAGGTCTCCCTCCCCAGGCCTGGCCTTGATCCAGGTTGCCAGCATCGCTAGAGGGTCTGGAGCTGCCCAAGGAGTGGGCACTGGGAAGGAGGACCGATGGGCACAGGGTTACTGCCTTGTGGATGAGGACAAGCCGCCCTCCAGCCAGCTGATAGCCCACCCAGGGCTCACAGACTCTCCTGTGCTCCAGGGCTCACAGACTCTCCTGTCGGGGGTGGGGGCCAGCAGAGGGTGGGGATGGCATCTGGCTTCGTTAGCACAGATGAAAGAAAATGAGAGGATATGGCCACTCCCCCAACCCCTGTCCCCAAGTCCCAGCCTCATCACCTGCCAGCCACTCCAGAAAGGCAGAAATACGCACAAAGCAAGCGAGGTGCCCGGGGCTGGCACCTGCAGAGCACAGCCTTGGGCTACAGAGCCCAAAAGGCGCCTGCCGGACCCACCTCACCCATGGTGGCCCTGCAGGCCCATGTGGCCCATCCGCCACCCAGACCAGGGGCCACTTGGCAAGGGGCTCATCTGGTGGCCTCTCCTGGGCCCTGTCTGAGGCCAGGACTTACCCAAACTGGGAGCCGGCGCCCACGGTGCTGTAGGTGAAGGCTCGCTCACTGTCCCGCACCTTCTGCGACAGCAGGCTGGTCAGGGCGGGGAAGTAAACCCCTGCAACGAGTGGAAGGAGAGTCTCTCGGGGTCCAGCCAGGGAGGCTCATCCCGGCCCATCTGCTCAGGTTTGGGCTGTGATTCCAGAGGACGTCCACCTGTCCCTCTCGCTCACCTCGCCCACCCAAGGGACCAGCAGGGCAGGGTTTTTTGTGCCACTGAGGAAACAGACTCCTTTTGGGCGAGGCTCGCTCAGGGTCGTGCCACCCGCATAGCTGCGGGAAACACCCCTACTTTGAAGCCAGCCCTCCCACCCCACGCACACGCACACGCACATGCACATGTGCACACTCTCACCGACGGCCTCCAGCTGTGCCCTACAGAGTCCTGGCACCAACACACACACACGCGGCATGTGCACACGCACCTGCACACGCACGGGTCCACCAGCACACCACTTCTCGGCAGTGCTGCACGGTGCTCACACTGATGCAGATACACGCATACACACGAAGATACACACCTGCATGCACAGAAACCTGCCGCACGCGTGCACAGACACATACTTCCCCCAGGAAACCTGCCTTTCCCTGTTGTATTAACTGAGCTTCCTCCCGGGATTTCTTTTGGACCAAGTGTTCTCGGCCGCTTTAGAAGTTTGGAAACCACCTTACCACCCCATGCGGCCCCACAGCCAGAGGGCCCTGAGCCTGGCGCTGTGAGGGGAGGCACCACGGAGCCACCGTGACAACAGAAGCTTGTCCCCCAAACCCATGGGCCCTGTCTACAAGGCACTGATGCTACCCTGCAGGAGGGCATTGTCAAACAGACGGCCACACACAGGAAGCGCCTGCCTGGCTAGTGCTTGTAACTTCTAATCACAGAGCGCTCACTCACAGGCTCATGGCTCAGAGGCAGGGCCCATCCCTCACTCCCTCAAGGGAGGCTGGGGGCCGCCTGGCAGGGCTCCGTGGGGTTTCCTCCAGAAGTCTGATACCCCACAGCAAGAGCCACAAGTCTTGGGACACCCGGCGTCTCTACTCTGCCCGAGGACAGTGTGCACAAACACGGCAAAGCCAGCCGCAGGTGGTGCCCATGGTTACCATGCGGCCGCCATTGCTGCCCCCCAGACCCCCAGAGTAGGCTTGTGGGCACAGGATGACATCTGACATTGAGACGTGCCAGACTTTGAAGTTTTCTAGAAAACGGAATGTGCCACAGGTGCCAAATCATCATAGCACAACAAGCTGACCCCCGCAGAGGAAGCGCAGCTGGAGCTGGCAGCGAGCCCACAGGGTCTGGCTGCCTGCTGGGTCCTCAGAGCTGCCCACGAGGACAGCTGCCTGCCCCAGGGCCGAGGGTCTTCTCAGTGACACCTAGGAGGCATTGGTCAGCCCAGTCTGAGGCAGTGCCACTGTTTTCTTCACAGCTTCAGCCTTGGGACCCTCCTCCCTCACCCCAAAGACCCTCCAGTAAACAAAGATGAGGGCCCCCACCCCCCGACAGGCCTGTCCTCCCCTCCTCCTCCAGCTCCTGCAGTGGGACCTGGGCAGTGCCTGGGGAGGTGGTGATGCTGGAGGGTCTGGCTCTGGGATGGGGTCTCACAGTAAACACACAATCCTAAGTCCTCAGTCGCACTCACTGCACCCTCTTCTGAAGGTGGGCCATGCACAGGGCCCGGTGGGCACTGGTGGTAGGGCCCTTGTTCTCATGTGAGACCCTGTGACCATGACAGTGGCCTCTCTCCTGGGCAGACCCCCTTCCTCTGTTATAGAGAGAGTCCCAGGCAGCACCTTCCAGGCGTCACCTTGGGGAGTGAGGGTGTGGAGAGGGAGGAGAAAGAGACCTGGGAGTGAACTCCCCAAAGTCTCTGGACTTGGGGGAGAGGTAGGGCAGAGGTTCTAGGGGAGCCATGGCCAGGGATCTGAACCTGAGGCCGGCTCAGGAAGGTAGGGGGAGTCCTCAGTGGGGAGTCTGGATGGCCCAGGACACTGGGGGAGGAGTAGCCCGGCCGGGAACTGCCAATGGATGGGGCAGCCAGGCAGGCTGGGGTGGGACAGGCAGGCCCCTGCAGGCTGGAGGCCTAGCTGTTTCTCCAGGGGACCTCAGACAAGTAGGGGCCCCCAAAGCCCCCTTGGCCCCTCACCCACCTTGTTCTCCTGACAATTAAGGCGCTCCAAGGCCCTAGTATTGGAGGCATCATCGGCATACATGTGACCAAAATTCACAAAACCCAGAGTCCCACAGCAGGTCCCTTGCAGCTGGAATCCACCACTGAACTAAGGTGTTTGGTAACAAAATTCAGGGGCAGGAGCAAGTTCACTATGCAGGTGTCCCCTGTGACCCTGTGTGTCACTGCAGAGTGTGCACTTACAGAAGGCACATGCATGGCCACACATACACCTGCATATGGGCACGCTCACGCACATACACACGCATATGGGCATGCACACTACCTGCACACACACGTGCACACTCACACGTGTGCATGCACACATATGTACACACAAGCACAAGCACACACATACGTGCATACTGCTTGCACACACGTGTCTGCAGGGACATATGCACTTGCACACGCACACACACTGGTGTACGCATGCACGCAGGCATACCCATACACACACACTTGTACACCACCTGCATGCACGTGTGCACCTGCACACACATCCGTGCACACTCCCCTTGTCTCCCCACCTGGTGCCAGAGAGCGTGAGGGAAGCGCCTGAGTGCCCCTTACCTTGGAGCAAGCCCATGAGGATGCGTGAGAAGGTCATGAAGGCCAGGTGGGCACTGCTCAGCTGAGCGAGCAGCGGGGTGACGGCCGTGATGGAGCCCCAGGCAGAGGCTGACAGCAGGATGACCTTCTCACCCCCAATCCTGGAGGGGAGACAGAAGGCGGTGAGGATGTGGCTGCGCAGGACCAAGGAGCACCACCCTGACTCAGGGCTGCCCTCGAGTGGGTGCTCGGAGATGGGCCTGGCCTATCTGCCTCTACAGGGCCTGCTCATGACCCCAGAGCTGCCTCGTGAGGAGACCAGGTACTCCAGGGGAGCCGCCTGCCTCCTCTGCGGCCTTGCCACGCCTGGCCTCTCCCCTCCCAGCTCCCATCTTCCCCTGGGTGTGTCTTCTGCCCAAATGTATCCACCAAGCTCCTTCCCCGGGAGTTGCATCCTCTGTGCGCAGCAGCCCAGCCAGCCCACTGGCCTCTGGAGGCCCCAGGGGAGCAGCCCCCACCAGCCTGGAGACGGGGAAGGGGCAGTTACCGGTCCCCGAGGTGGCCGCCCACAACCTGCGTCAGGCAGTAGCCCCAGAAGAAGCTGCTGAGTACGATGCCGGCCTCCTTCTTATTCCAGCCGAAGTCCTGGCTCATGGAGACAGTGCAGATGGGCATGCTGGAGCGGGCGCAGTACAGCAGGCACGTGCCCAGCAGCAGCGTCCCTGTCCATGCCTGGCACTCGGACCTGAGGGAGAGGAGATGGTCAGGCCCTGGGGAGGCCCCACAGCCCTGCTGCTTCGAGTTCATCACTCAGAGACCTCCCCCAGAGCTGGGGGATGTGGGACTGAATGGAGACAGCTTCGATGGAAGGCAACTTGGCAAGCATTCAAACGCCTAATCACACCTGTCTGCTGACCCCTGGGAGGACACAGGCAGCCAGAAATGAGGCACAGTGACGGCTGGGAGCAGCCGAGTGGCCAGCACTCAGGCAGGTCACAGCAACAACTCATCCCCACAAAAGGTGCCTGGGCTGGGCTCCGCTTATTCCCCACGATGGGCGACCAGGCCACCAGGCCCCCAAAGCCAAGGACCAGTAGTACGTGGTGCCACATTCTCAAGCCTCCCTCGGCCCAGGCAAGCACCAGACAGGCACCAGGCAGGAATGATGGCTGAGAGCCCACTGACTGTAGGGGTGGGGTGTGGTGGGTAAGGGGCCCCCAGAGCGGCAGGGCTGAGGCAGCACAGGAGGTCTTCACTGAGAACCTCAAGGCAGGTGGGGCTGGGTGGCCAGGAGAGGACACAGTGCCAGGGGGATGGTTGGCCCCTTGAAGGAAGCTGGGCAGGGGTGAGGCCTTCCCAGCCAGGGCCTCTGAATTCTGCACATGGCTCCTGGCTCCTGTGCAAATGAGGCTCCTTGGCTGCTGTTGTCCCTGATCAAAGAGAGTGATAGGGAAGCTCCAACCCTGGGTCCTGTGGCTGAGCCAAAGGCACCCGCTGGGGGTGAGCTGGGAGGCTGCTGGGGTGTGCAGATGTGTGAGGAGAGGTGCACAGGCTGCAGGGCCATGGGGGTCAGCAGGACTCAGAGCAGCACACAGGGGCTGGACAGGGACAGTCCGCTAGATACGCAGACTCCTCTCTGTGCCGAGATGGATGGGGGCACTGAGTGGGGCCCAGATGGGGAGAGGGTTTGGAACTGGCTGAGTCAGATGCTGGAGAGAGGGCTTGGGCAGGGTCAGCACTGGATCAGCAGTGACTCTCACAGAGGAGGGAAGGGCCTGGGAGGCAGGATTCCCCCATCCCTGCCTCGAGCGGGGGGAGGGGAATTAGAGGATTTCCCACTGGCCACTTCCGATTTTTGTGAAGCAGGTGAGGATGGCCCCCTGAGAGTACAGGCTGTCAGGAGGGCAACAAGGACAAACAGCCACTGTGAGGTAGAGGTAGGGGCCAGGTCCTGATGGCACGCTGGGTGCTGGTCACCCCTGGGAGGCCGGGTCTGCACAGTGGGGAGGGGAAGCTGATGCCAGGGTCCAGCCAGGGCTCCAAGCCTGGGGCCTGAGTCCTGGCCAGCGAACCAAAGGGGTTCGAGGTATTAGTGCTGGGAGTCTTGATGAAGGGCAGGACTGAGGACCGGCAGGCCAAGGAGAGGAGAAGGTCAAGGGTGAGGGCCAGGGTGCCATATGGACAGCCCCTGTGGACTTCAAAGTCACCCAAGAGAATGGCAGGAGTCAGCCGAGGAGGCGTAGCCAGGAGCCAAGAGCCAGCATAGCCAGGGATAGGGGGACATCCAGGAGGAGGAGGCCGCATGGGCCTCAAAGAGAACAGGGCAGAGGGTGACCAGCAGACGAGTCGGACACTGGAGAGTCTCACCCCACCCTTCCCAAAAGGTCCTGTCTGCCCGTGCGGGCAGCCGGCTGCACTCGGGGGTGTGCTCCCAAGAACCTGCCAGAGTGGACGAGGGTGTGCCGTGGACAGAGGGGCAGGTATCTGGCCTTCCTGGTGCTCTCTGAAAGTCTGTGCCTGGACGCTTCCCACAGCAGAAAAGACCACCAAGTCAGGCACTTGGCGGTCTTGACCATGAGCTTGACCTTGACCATGCCTGAGGTCAGAGCCAGGCCGGCCAGCTCACACTCCCAGTCCCGGTGAGGGAGGCCCAGTGAGATCTTAGAGGCAAGAACAGCTCGCTCCAACACCTCCCGCTCTGCCAGAGGCTGTCCTGCTCCAGCCCCTCCCCACATCAGGGCCAACAATTAACCCCTGAAGTCTGGAGAAGGTCATGTGGGAGGAAGTGCTGTCTGTCCTGGAACTTGGCTGTGAGTGTGGTTTTGCCAGCATCATTTGCAGCCAGCTTCCACTCTGGGGACAACTGGCTTGCCCCATATCTGGCTGTGGCCTGGGTCTGGGGACCAGGTCTGCTCCCTGGGTTACCACAGAAGGACACAGTCCTCACTGCCAGCCCGCCTAACCCAGTACAGCCCTGGCCTCCACGCCCTGCCCTGGCATGGTTGATACCCGCAGCCCTGTTATTTATCTGGCCCCAGGCTCTCTGTAAACAGTTTTCATTGACTTAACGCAGGAGGCTTGCAGAAGGGACATGGGGGCCCCACCACTAACTTTCCACTAAAAGTCACACAGTCCAAAGGTGCCTTTAAAAAGGAGCTTTAGGGACAGGTACGGTGGCTTATGCCTGTAATCCCAGCACTTTGGGAGGCGAAGGTGGGCAGATCACTCGAGCCCCAGAGTTCAAGACCAGCCTGGGAAACATAGGGAGGTCCCCGGCTCCACAAAAAGAAAAACACAACTTTAAAAATTAGCCAGGGCTGGTCATGGTGGCTCACATCTGTAATCCCAGCATTTGGGGAGGCTGAGGAGGGTGGATCACAAGGTCAGGAGTTCAAGACCAGCCTGGCCCACATGGTGAAACTCCGTCTCTACTAAAAATACAAAAATTAGCCAGGCGTGGTGGCAGGTGCCTGTAATCCCAGCTACTCCAGAGGCTGAGGCAGGAGAATCACTTGAACCTGGGAGGCAGAGGTTGCAGTGAGCCGAGATCAAACCACTGAACTTCAGCCTGGGCGATAGAGTGAGACTCCATCTAGTGAGACTCCATCTCAAAAAAACAAAAACAAAAAAACGAAACAAAACAAACAAAAAAACAATTAGCTGAGTGGCTGAGTGTGGTGGTGTGCACCTGTGGCCCCAGCTGGGAGGCTGAAGTAGGAGGATCACATGAGCCCAGGAGGTCAAGGTTGCAGTGAGCCAAGACTGCACCATTGCACTCCAGCCTGGGTAACAGAGATTCCGTCTTGAAAAAAAAAAGTGGGGGGGGGGGGAGGAGAGGGACCTGTGTCCAGGTGGTACCTGCCCCGCACTGTCTGGCTGTCAGCTAGAAATGGCAGAAAGCTCAGTGGCACTGATTCTCACCCCCATCGAGGCCAGCACAGTGCTGAGAACACAGAGCCACTCCCTGGCCTCCTTGGAAGGAGGAAGTCAAGAACAGCCCTTCCAGGCAGGCAATCTGCCCTATGCTGCAGGCGGCAGCCACAGCCCCTTCTCTGAGCTGGGCAGGTGGTGCTGGCCAGGGGGGCACAAGGGCACCCTCCACAGCCGCTGGGAAGACAAGGATGTCAGGCTGGAGAGGTTGACCCATACAGTCAGCTGCCTGAGGGCTCACTAGGACCTCAAGCCAGGAATCCTCCATCCTGCTGGGGGCGCGGGAGGCGGGGGGGTGCCAAGAACCGGAAAGCTTTGGGCAGCCTGAACAGCTTCCTCCCACCACTCTGCACTCCCTGAGCCCAGCAGGCTGCTTCCTGTGAACTTTCTAGAGCAAATCGCCCCTGTGCAGAAGCAGCATCCACGGCTGAGCAAACAGGTGGTCACATGGCCCCTGATTCAGAAAAGGGAACTGTGCCGGGGCCAGGCCAGGAGAGCAGCAAGCTGGAGAGGACACTCGAGTGTGGGTGCCACCTCTCCAGCTCTGTTCTCGCCTGGCCCAGCCTCCGTGATGTGGCTGCAGGAGGGAGGGCTCTTGCCCCCGCAGAGGGCTAGGAAAAGGCGTGGGCGTGGCAGCCTTGACCCACAGGCCCCTCCAGAATCCTTGGCGCTACCCAGTAAGGGCCTGCAAAGGAAGTTGCCAGAGCTGTGGCAAGGGCTCTTTTTGAAACATCGAGCCCGGGAGGGACGCAGTGAAGGCGGAGCCACTCAAACCACCAGTGAGGAGGCCCCGAAGCCCCGGGGAGCTGGCCCTGCCTGGCAGGCCCAGATGAACGTGGGTGGGGGAGGAGGAAGAGAGCAAGGGGCAGGCCCGCCCCTCTAACTGGCGCCTGGCAGGGAGACTCTCGGGCTGTGATCTGGGCTGCCAGCTTTTCCCACGCAGCCAGCGCTCCCTTCATCTGGGTGCCAATGTCCGATGGTGGCACTGCCCCTTTGGGCCTTCCTGCAACTCTTCCCAGCACTTCCAGGGTCCTCAGCCCTCATAGAGCTGGGAACTGGTGAGGCCAGAAGGTACCACTATCTTGCCGTGGTCGGGGTAGGTACTCTGGGGACTCAGTGCGGGAGTCTGCTCTGGAACCCACAGGGCCTGAGTCTAGGCCCAGGGTCCAGCCACTTGAGGGCTCAGCCCAAGACCCAGAGCAAGGGGGTTCAGCAGTGTGGGGGCTGCTCTCAGGAGCCCTGGCAGAGGCCCTCCCCAGCTGGCCAACGGCCCGCGGTCACCATCTCACCCGGTTTCTGAGGCATCACCTGCCCAGGGAGCCTCCTACCGGCAGCAGTGCTGGTGGCCAGGCAACCTGCCCAGGCCCTGCTTCTCCCTACCACCAAATGCTCTGAGCGCTGAAGCCAGCGGGGAGCTCGTCCCCAGCACACAGCTGGCACATGGTGGCGGGACCCCCCGTCCAGCTGCAGGCTCCAGCTCGTGCCCCATACCCAGCCTCCTGACTGTCTCGGCACCTGCCTGTCGGGGTCATGCACACACAGGGTGGGCCCATCTGGCGGGGGCTATGCCTTCTGACCATCCAGGACAATGCCCCTGGCCTGGGGAACACAGACCTGCCTGGAAGAGCCCCAGGAACACTGGCTGCCATAGGGCACTTGCCAGGTCCGGTCCTGGAATCTGATGGCAGGGAGGAAGGACAGGGCACTCACCTCCTTCCACCTCCCAAAAGGAATACAGGAAGCCCCAAAGCCAGAGGAGCCTGCCCAGCTCAGCGCTCCCTGCCTAGCATAGTCCCACCCAGCAGCATCTCAGCTCCCTCCCCACAGCCCCACCCCGACTGCTCCCCCCCCACCCACTCCCCCGCTCCCCTCACCCCCGCCACACCTGGACCACTGGCTGTCCCCGGCCCTGTCCCTCCGGGCCTCATCTGGGGTTGGCTGCATCGGGCTTGGGGTGCTCAGACGGCGTGGGCACAGCTGTGTCCCGGGGCTGCCTCCCAGCCCGGGCCGACCCACCAGGGCAGCACCGCCCAAGTCCACGTGTCAGTCCCAGCGGCGCTTCCGTCTGGTTCTCCCAGGACTTGTCGCCCCCAGACGGCCACCAGGGCGGGCAGGCGGGGCAGGGCGGGGCATACCACTCGGGCGCCCGCCCCACCCTGCTGACGTCCCTCCCTGCTGCCCCATAGGAGCGGGGCCGACGGTCGCCCTGGCTGGTCTGACGCACCCTGGCTCAGCCCCAGCTGAAGTTAGTGTCGGAGCAGGGGGGGTTCCCAGCAGCAGGCCGCTCAGACTGGGGCTTCAGAGAAAGGCCCTGGTGGTGAGTCTGGTCCCAGAGGTGCCAGCCCATCCTTTGGACACCACAGGGAGCCATGGAGCCGTCTGTCCTCTGTCTATAAAATAGGGGGTGATGGCAGTCCCCACCTCACCGATCAAAGTCTTTTTTTTTTGTTTTTTTTTTTGAGATGGAGTCTTGTTCTGTGGCCCAGGCTGGAGTGCGGTGGTGCGATCCTGGCTCACTGCAAGCTCCGCCTCCCGGGTTCACGCCATTCTCCTGCCTCAGCCTCCTGAGTAGCGCCGCCACCAGGCCCGGCTAATTTTTCTGTATTTTTAGTAGAGACGGGGTTTCACCGTGTTAGCCAGGATGGTCTCGATCTCCTGACCTCGTGATCGCCCGCCTCGGCCTCCCAAAGTGCTGGGATTACAGGTGTGAGCCACCGCGCCCAGCCAGGAATAAAGTCTTAACCAAGTGTAAAGAGAGTAAAAGTCCAGGGTGACTGACTTTTAAAATGGATCTCTCGGGGCAGGGATGGGTCCACTCCTGAGCTCTTGGACAAAGCCTGGGAGAGCTGGGCAAATCCAGTGCTGGCCAGTGTCTTCAAGCAGATGCCTGTGCGGTTGTCATTGGCCCCTGGAATCCTGGACAAAAGGTGCCCTGAGCACCCATCACAGGCCAGGCTCTGGGCTCAGGCGCAGGGGTGATGGGGTGATCACAGGCCAGGCTCTGGGCTCAGGCGCAGGGGTGATGGGGTGGGGCCCCCACTCTGCATGCTCCTGCTGCCCTGCCGAGGACGAAGCCGGCAGGGGAAGGCCTCGACCCTGTAGCCTTTCCCCAGGAGGCGGCAGGGCCTGCTCCTCAGGCGTCACCCCCACCTCCACTAGGGCCCACCTCAGTCCATCCTCCACGCAGCAGCCACCACCCAGGGGCCGAGGAAGACACACCTAAGGTGGGGCCCTGCACTTACAACAGGACTCCTTCCCCCCACCCCCCAGCCCTCAGGTCTCCAACAGCCCAACCCACTGCACTGCAGAGCCTGCTCCCAGAGCCTAGTGCCGAACAGATTTTAAAGACACAAGCGCCTTAAAAAGCAAGGCCATGCTTTCATCCATCCTGATGTAGGGTAGGGTGAAAAGATGGTGGCAGAGAGAGGTTTATCGCCCCAAACAGCCCTCGCCCACAGTCAGAAAGTTTGGAAACTGTCGCTGAACGTATCACTGTCAACAGCATCCTCTTTGCAGTGATTCGCTTCCATTCACTCTGTGATGGTGATTTCCTACCAAGATCTGTGATCACACTGCAGCAGACATTTGCCATCTGGTTACCCAAAGTCCCCTTCCTCCTGGAGCTGATGTTCTGGGGCCGGTAGACAAAAATCAAAGAAGTGAAAGGGGTAGGGAAGGGGTGTTACTTCAAGTAGGTTGGGCTAAGGAGGCACCCCTGGACACCTGAGTGAAGGCTGGATGAGCTGAAGGAACGGGCCGTGCAGGGATGGGTGGGTGGGCGAAGGGTTCATCTCACAGGGACGTTATAAAGCTGGGTGTTGGTGGTGGCCAGATGGAGGCTCTCCAGGCTTCTGGTTGATTCTGAGAGCTGCCCCGCACCCAAGCACCTTTGAGGCCTAAGGTGAAAAATTACATACGGACAGTAGACAGTCAACACCTGGGTTTTCAAGGACAGTGGGTGACCTTGTGGACAGGGCAGTCACAGCCAGCACCCACTGGCCTCTGCTTCTGGAGGGCTGCGTTCCTCCCTCTCGTTGGTCTGGCCCACCTAACTTCCACTTGTTTATTCAAGTGCTGCTAAGGGGAGACGATGCTAGAGTTTTTTTTTTTAAAGCAAATTTATGCCTCACTACATGTGTGGCTCCCGTTTTTCGGCCTCTGCCTACACTCACCCCTGCAGAGGCCCCAGGAGAGCCCAGCACAGCCTTTTGTAAACCAAGACAAGCCAGCTCTGGGCCTGGGGCTCCTCCCTGCACCCCACTTAGCCCTGCACCCTTCCAGCCCAACTACAATTCTCAAGACAAGGAGTCCGTAAAAAGGAGACTGACAGATGACACTTTCCTCCGCCATGACTGACAGGCAGCAGCAAGAGGGGAGAACGCGGCACCGGACATCACATGCAGGAACTGCCTCAAAAGTAGGGGCACCTTTCGGGCTGAGTTAATCCTGTCAACAGCAGACTGGAATAAGACGAGGAACTGTGTGCTTGAAACCAGAAGATGGTGCTCGAAACCAGAAGATGAACTCTGTGATGACGATAAATGGACTCAGTGCAATGTGGGTGCTATACAGAGAATCATTCCTCAAGGTTCTGGAGCAGTTCATTTTTTTCAGCACCGTAAACTCACTGTTCGAATCTTACAAGCACTAGTGTTCAACATTTCTAAAACTGGAGGGCCCAGTGAGGACTGGATGGGCACACAAATCTATAAACGAGCAGGGACGAACCCTGGGCTGCTGTGACCGCCAGCACCTCTTCCCGATCCTCCAAGACCCTCTGTGGCAGAGAATCCTTGGTGACGGGTCAGCCTGCTTCACTTTCAAAGCCAGCTGGGAAAATTATCAAAGCTGTCAGTCACACACCGTGATCCACAGGAGGGAGAAAAGCTCGTCTGTGTGAGGAACGCCTGCGGATGTGTCTCCAGGAAGCAGAAGTCACAGCCAGGCAGAGACCCTGCCTGACAGGGCAGCTCAAGGCAACAGCAACTCCACCGCTTCTCCCTGGTTCCCAAGCTCATCAATTCCATCTCAAATACACAGAGACCCACACAGGAGGCACTGCTGCACCCAGCACTCTTCATCTCCAAAGTGAGCCTGTGGGGTGAGCAACTGCCTTGTTTGGGTGGACAGCCGGTGGAAGAGCCTGCAACGTGACCTGCATTTAAAAACATGGGAAAACCTGTGGAGGAAACCCACTCACCTTCGGTTGTTACTCCTTTTGTGAATTCTTTTGGTTATAGCTGTGCCTATGGGTCTACGGGCTTCACCTGACAAATGGTCTTCTGTACTACAGACAATCTGGACCCGTAAACCTGGCCTTCCAACTAGGCGACACTGAAATGTTGCAGACAAATCAGAATGTCACTTCCCTTTAAATATTCCCCACACACATGCACCAGGCTGACTGGTGGATACCGGGGTGTGAAATGAGAGAAACAGCCCCCAACGCACAGACGCGGGGACATGATTATTACCAATTAACCACAGGCTGCACTTCAGCTCCTGCGCACCAGGTGCCTCATGCCGGTGGCTCTGTAGCACTGGCCTGTTTCTCTCCAAAGCCATTCTGTGGCTTCTGGAAAAGGCAAACAAGCTCAGGACATTGTACCTCCAAGGAGCACATCTCTTAGAAGATTCTTGCCATAGCTAGTTACACCAAAGGCCCATTCAAACCCCATGTTCTACTTTTACAGAAGTGAAAAATTACAGGCAAGGATGGCATTCCAAAATAAGGCAGAATATCCAAGACAGGAAGGTCACGTGTGCAAGGATGGTGTGAGCCTCCAGACTGTAGTGTGGGAGCTCACGCTAAAGCATTCCTGGTGACGCCCACGTCCACCAAGAACTACCATGCTGCCTTCTGACTCGTGAGGCTAACGGACTGGCAGAACACTGTGACATGCCACTGCCACACAGGGAGGAGCAGCAGGTGAGGAGAGGCCTTCCCTGTTCTCTGATACCCAACAAACATCCAAGTGCTTGACGCCTCGCTCCATGATGCCCACTGCTCAGCTTCTGTGCACAGGCAGTTTCTGAATTTCACCTCAGGCCCTTGAAGTGGTCCGTCTGAGTCCTTTCCAAGAACCCTAAAACTGCCTTCCACTCATGAAAGCACTCATGGACCTGAAAGCATGGTAGCCACCCAGGAACAGACACCTGTGGTTATCTCCCGCCTGGGGCTCAGGCAAGTGGTGGTAGGTGTCAGGCTGACTGGTGGATACTGGGGTGTGCTGGCATATTCCCTCTGTTTTTAATATGCTTGGAAATTTTAATTAAGCAAGAAAAAAAAAGAATAATTACTTAGGCTATTCAAATCCGTTTAAAATCATGCAATGGGTAGCTCAAAAGTTCTATTTCCTTCATACCAAGGAAACTAGTTTATGAAACATTAAGTGCCCCAGTCTAGACAGCAGCTGATAGGTTTCAAACTAAACACACACAAGTACAGATTCACAAACTAAAAGGCGCGGCACTGTCAGAGCGGGAGGAGAGCCAACTACAGTTCCATGAGGCGAGCTTTCTTCTGTCCTTCCATTCCAAGATACCAACTTTCAATACAAATGCATTAGTATTTGTTATTAAAATATCCTTAGGAAAAAAGAGAGCTTCCAGATAACAGTTCTGAGAAAAATGTGAAAACTTTTACTGTTACATTAAGAACAGGCAGTAGAAGCAACCTATTCTGCACTTCTCAGAAGATACTGGGGGGCACATATGCCACGCTGGAATAAAGAATACAGAATCAAACATGTACAAAGGTACCACAGCAGGTTATGGTTCATACAGGACTTTAAATGACCAATGTTGACAATACAATTTGCAAAGAATATGAGAAAAGCAATACATATTTCTGAAACAAAAACACACCTGTTATAAAAAATAACACGCATAGTATCAGAATAGAACAGTCAACAGAACAGCAGTTACTGAAGACAGATGGCAACAGGCAGCTGCACCAACCATGGGTCTGCTGTGTGTCCACACCCGTGAGGCCCTATTGTGAACAACGCAACGTTCTCCATCAGCGGGGAAGCACACAGACCACTTGGCCACCATGCTTTCCGCCCGGTCTGTTCACACTCAGATTTAGCAGTAATAGCCCAGAAGGGAATGCAGCTCCACGCTCCCTAAGACATCGATGTCTTCAACACATGTGTAAGATTCTTTCTGGAGCCCCTAGCTCCTCCACTCTTCCAAACTAACAACATACAGAAATAGAAATAAGAAAGCAAAGACATCACATTGCCTTAGAAAAGCTGTCCTCAACTCATCTTCTCTACATGTTTTCAGATCCTATCCTGATGGAATGGAAAGAGCAGCTCCGCCTCCCCGAGGCTTCCGGGGACTCCTCACACACACGACCACCAGTCTTCAGTCACACACCATGGAGACTTTGGTCCCAACCAGTGTCTGCCTTTTCTAGAAACTGGAGACCCTGATTCAAATGGCAAGATTTGTTAGTTCCCATTTGCCTTGTAATAACCCTATGCTTCACAAAGATTCCAGACTAGGGGTTATTCCTCACCCAACTTCATGCATCAGGAACACAGAGTACCAGAATATTCACACATTTTATTTCAAGGCACTCTCCACCAGAAAGTATGAAAAGAATAAACTACTCTGTAAAATGTGACTACATTTTTATAAACACAACAGTGAGATCCAAAATGAGACAAAGTAGAATTATACTGAATGCTCATTATCCCAAAGTGGCTTAATTTCATTTGCTTGCTGCAAAGACAAAGACTGTAAAAAGGAGCAGAGAGAGAAAGCGTGCAAAGCACTTCCTTGGAAGATCTCCAGTCCACTAACAGATCGCGAGAAAATCAGATGTGTCCCTCACAGAAGGGACGGCAGGCAGTCACTTCGCAGACTTCCCAGGCTCCCCGACGGCTGCTCACGCTGGGTGCTGGCACCGGCGTATCAGCTACCCACTGGCTGAACTGGCAATCAACACGAGCACTTCACATGACAGCCAGAGTGACAGTCCAGGCATGTGATGACCCCACTCGTGTCCCCCAGTTTGTAGAGAGACTTCCCATTGCTGTGCTTCTCACACCCTCTAGTTTTAAGAATATGTCAAATTGATTATATATTATGCAAGTAAATTATCTTATATACATGAATAGTAAAAGGTAATTAGGAATATGCTGAATCATCTGCTGTTGTTGAAGAAAACATGCAGATGTATCTCTCTCACCTAACAGTTTTCTTCTAGCTTCCGCTATATTTCATCACCTATTAGTTACTCTCTCTCTCTCCAACTTCTCCTCATCCTCAAACCTCAGAGGAAATAATTGCAAAGGTCACATCTGGGAGAGCGGTAGTTGGAAGGCAGCATTTCTAGGGGGTAGGGAAGCACCACCTCCCCAGTACTGCATCCTCACAAAATCCAAAGGGCAGCCAATGAGTCGGTCTGGAGGCCACCAGGTTTCTGTAACAACTGCAGCAATTTTACCTTTGCATCTCTTACTGGACTACACAAGCCATCTAGGTAAAAGTAAATACTGCCAAAAGCTCCCACCTACTGGAAAGAGAAGTAGAGGGCTTGAAAACACAACTTCGACAGGCTTCAACGGAGAAGGAAGCATCATTCAGAGATGAGAACAATGCTATGGACACCTCGTGATCAACACTCAAGGGATGCAGGAGCTCAGTGAGGATGATTCCTCAGAGGCAGACGACCTGACCGGCTCAGGCACTGGCGAGTTGGCTACCACACCCAGACTGCGCTTGTCAAGATGCCTTGCTCCTTGAAAATAAGGCAAGATCCCAGATTCAAGTGCTAGCAGCATTTCGCCCCTCAGATGCACCTGCAGGCTCCACTGGCTCCAAAGGACGCCCTTGGATGGGTCAGCAATTCCATGAACATCCACAAAACCAACACTTAGCACTGCTCAGTGGGATCAACAGTGCCCGTGGTCTGCTGCAACGAATCCAAACACATCTGTGCCCAGAGCTACATGGCCATGTGCCCATCAACTGTCCCGACTCGCAGGCAATGCACACGGCCCTGCACCACTTCCCTCCTGCCCACCATGGAGCAGGGGACAGTTCTGTGAGTGAACAGAAGCAGGACATCCACAGAGCCGGCTGACGATGGAAGATGAGATGCTGCCGAGATGCTGAAGGGCAGATCACTGAGGCTGAACACGCGTTCCTTCTGCCAAGAGTCGCACACACCAGCTGGGGCCCTGCGTCCCCACTGCCCAAGGGCTGCCTCGTTCTAATGAAGGCTGCTCACTCAGCACAGGGCCAAGTGGCCTTTCTAGCTGCAGGTACCAGAAAAAGCCACTGCCACTAACACAGGGGAAGAATGCCCCAAAGACAAAAGGTCATTTGAGATGATTAACACCTTTTAGAGGCCATTTTGGTCATTCTTGAAATCAAAGAGAAACCTTTATTTTCAACAAAACTGCCCAGAAGAGATGGTTCATTGATCCACTATGAACAAGTCTTTCACCATACACAGCACCAAATATATATTTAAAAAATTAAAAACACATAGCCCCTCACACGCATCTCCCAAAAGCCACACAACCCAGACCAAAGGGAAAACAGATCAAACTCAATGCCCTCACACACACGCCGTCTTTGAATTAGGATTTACAAATTTATATATTCTTTCCTATGGAAGAAAAAAAAAACACACAAAAAACCACTGGGGTAAGGAAAAACTTGTAGGTGAAGGCCCAATGTCTGCCTAAGCTAACAGAAAGCAGAATCATGATTCGTGCTTTTCCTGTATTTTGAGTGGGATGCAGCCTAACAGCACAGCCCTCCGTGGCCAACCAAATCCTTCAGCAGTCAGAGGCCCCCGGAACGCTGGAAGAGCAAACCGCAGCCTTCCAGATTCTTCAGCGAGTGCCAGAGTGCAGGCTCTGCATCAGACTGCCAAAGAGACGGCAGCTTTCCTTGCAAGTTTTCCACTGCCTACAAAGGCCATTTTTCCCTATAAAAAAGATGCCAGGTCAAAAAAAAGTACAAGGGAGAAAAAGAGTTCTCTACTGCAGTGAGAATCTTGCAGTCGCAGGCTGATCTGAGGCAAGTCCCACGACGCAGGGGTGGTGCTGGGTCCACCACACAAGCGCAGGCGTTACTTGGGTTCCTCGATCACGCCCTTGCTGAGGTCTGTCATTTTGGGATATTTTACTTTCTTCTGGTCCAGCTCGTTCTGAGCCCAAAGTAGTAGTTTCAGTAATTTTGCCAGTTTGGGTGTTGACTCACGATTTTCATAATCTAGGACAGCTTGGTTAACTTCACTCCACACCTAGAATGTAAATACATCAGATAAAAACCACCACACACGCAGAGCACCAGTAGAGTCTATTAAAAATATGCAGTTTAAACAAAGATTAAGCTCTTAACTGCAAGACGCTCTCGGGACATGAAACACATAGTCCTTGCCTGGAGAAGCTCACAGTCTGGTCGGCAAATGTCACATCCAGCCTCGATGGCAGTTAAGTGCCATGAGCAAGGCTTGAACAAAGTGCTGAGGGGACTGTGGAGAGGCAAGACCAGCGTAGCAGGACATACCAGCACCCTCCTCACAAGCTTCAAGAAAACATCTCAAGTGGACTCTAGGACAGGCCATCCTTCCAAGACAGTGTAGGGAGGACAGAGCCCTAGGAGAGGCCCTGGGGGAAGAGGGACCTGGGTCTGGGAAGATAAGGAGCTGTCATGTTCTGCCAGACAAAAACAGCAGTGAGGAGAGAAAAGTTTCAGAAAACAGGATTTTAAATGAAAAATACTTGGGACCTAAACAGGAAGAAGGTTCAGATAAACATGAGAAATCAGCAAAGGGTGTGAATACTCTGCAACGGACACCAAGTCTGTTGCCCCTAGTTTGACAAAAGATTAAAAGCCAGAGACGGGCCAGGCACGGTGGCTCACACCTGTAATCTCAGCACTCTGGGAGGCTGGATCACCTGAGGTCAGGAGTTTGAGAGCAGCCTGGCCAATATGGTGAAACCCCGTCTCTACTAAAAATACAAAAATTAGCTGGGCGTGGTGGCGCACTCCTGTAGTTCAGTTACTAGGGAGGTAGAGGCAGGAGAACCGCTTGAACACAGGAGGCGGGGGTTGCAGTGAACCGAGATCTCGTCACTGCACTCCAGCCTGGGCGACAGAGCAAGACTTCATCTCCAAAAAAAAAGTCATGAGGGAACCACTTAGCATCCCAGGCACAGAAGCCACCTCAGTCCACACCACAAAGCCACACACTTGGTGTCTTTGCCAAGCCCTCTCGGAGCACGCTGGGAGTGGAAGAAAGCTTCCCTCTGGTGGGCCCCACCTTCTGCCTCTGCATGGTGTGGAGGAGGTCTCCGAAGGGCGACTCCTCGGGACTGTCAAAGGCCAGCAGTGCCAGCGTACGCTCCATCTCTGTGAGGCACTCTCGGCTCTCCTCGCCCTGCTCCGCCAGCTGAGTCTGCGCAAACTCCAGCGCCGCCTCTGTCTCCCGCTGGCGGATCAGCTCGATCAAATGCTGTTGCTGGAGGCAGAGACAGACAAGCTTGACCCACACACACCCAAGACAGGGACTCAGGGCAGGTGGTACCAGGGTCCCCATCAAAAGTACATCACAGAGGGAAGACTTTTCTTGCATCTCTGAGTTATCAAATTCGCATTTTTAAAACAAAAAATAGCTTCTGAACTACATAAAAGAGCAAACTCAAACCCCTCCCCCGCACATGCATTAAAATAATATTAAAGCAAATTAGCCTAGTTATTTCTCGATCATTGCAAATAACTTTAACTTATCAAGTATCCACAAACCAGATTGCTCTCTCCTGAAACTTACCTGCAAATGGAAGTAAAGATACCGGTTTGTGTCCAAGAGCTCTGGGTGGAGGCTGTTGATCAAGGCGATGGCCTCCTGAATCTGACCTTTCAGTATCATCTCCCGGATCTTGATTCGTTCATCAAGTGTTTCCAGATCCACACTAGGTTCGATCCCAGATTCCATTCGAAACTTCTCCGCTGCTTCCTTAAAGCCCTCTGAAAAGAAAAACCATCTTCACTGCTAGGAAAGTGAGCAAGGAATTAAGGCAAAGACTTTGTATCTCCAGAAACTCCAACTGCCTCAATTAATCACCTCTAATGTGAACCACACTTTCTCAGGAACCCGGTATTAATATCTTTGTAATTTACAAGTCATGCTCTCAAAATACATACAGAAAATGAGAAGAATATACCTTGTTATCCCATCCAAAAACTCTAACCTGTTAGCAAAGGGGTCAGAATGGCTGCTGACCTAGTGTGTTGGTGTGGGCTCCTTTGAGAGGACAGATAATAGGTCCAGATGCCAGCAGCTGCAGCTCTGGTGCCAGATTAGGCAAGTCACACTGGCTCAGCCTCCACAGCCGGCCCAGCCTCCACAGCCGGCCCAGCCTCCACAGCCGGCCCAGCCTCCACAGCCGGCTCAGCCTCCACAGCACAGGAGCCCTCCATGGCCAGCTCCACCTGCAGTGGCCTGGTGACTCCCACCTCTTAAGAGTGTCTACAATTTTTTAAAGCTAGCATGTGTGCCCCTTCCCCTGCCCCCGACATAATTATAGGCCTAAATTTCCTCATCACCTTTCAAAAATATTTTTTTTTGAGATGGGGTCCCACTCACTCTCCCAGGCTGGATGGCAGTGACACAGTCTTGGCTCACTGCAACCTCCACCTCCCGGGCTTAAGTGATCCTCCCACCTCAGCCTCCCAAGTAGCTGGGACTACAGGCACAAGCCACCATACCCAGCTAATTAAAAAATTGTTTTTGTAGAGACAAGGTCTTACTATGTTGCCCAGGCTGATCTCCAACTTCTAGGCTCAAGTAATCTTCCTCTGTCTCTCAAAGTGCTGGGATTACAAGCATGAGCCACCATGTTTGGCCTAAAAAATTTTCACAGAGATTAATTTGGGAGTACGAAATGGGGACTAACAGGAGGGAGATTTTTCATGTCATGCCTTTTAAAAACATCTATTTTCTCGCCATATAAAGCACTGCCCTTCCTCCAGCCAACATCAAGAACAGCCTGAGTCTTATTTCCCTCTGCACACTTCTGCCCTTCCCCATTCTCGTCCTGAGTTGGGCATACCTTCTGGAAACAGGCCACCATACTCAAGCAGACTGGCCAGAGGAGATCAACAATTTGGCTTTAAATATACTTACTTCACAACAGTCTCAGTTATCTTGACTAACTATAAAACTGTCAAAGGCTGAGAAATGGGTTTGTGTTAGGGATCAGAGACCTGGAATAATCTCATCTTCAGAAAAGGTTATCTTTCACATGATAATTTACAAACTTATCAGGTTAGCATTGTGTTTTTATAATGTCTGAACACAAATAACTACGTCATCAAACCTCACGGCTACAGCACTCCTTATGTGTTCAAAAAGGGAGAATCACATTCGCGCAACAACATCCTTGCTGTAAGCCATTACCTGTGACCAGGTAGTTCATGATGAGGCGGTTCATGTCTGCTCTCTGGACGTGCAAGTTATTGAGCTTTTCCATCCACTCATCTTTCGTGATTTCATCGGGTTTTTCTGCATAACTCATTCTGATTTATTTCTACAGGAAAAAAATAACAGCTGAGGGAGGGGTTTAGATGCTCCTCCAGGTGCAAAGGGTAGCGCTGGAGAGCTGTGAGCTAGAGAATCCCACACTGAGCATGCACTGAAAGAGAACGCTGCCATGGGACACCCACCGGACTGAGAACGCCAGTGCTTAGCAAAGAAGAAGTTCACTTGAACTTTTCTACTGCATTATCAGGAGAATGGACTATACTACGAAAACAATCTGGCATTCCTTATGAAGCTGAATATGTGTGCTCCTCACAACCCAGGAATTCTATTTTTAATACATTTATATTCTAGAAAAACTCATCAGGATGCACCAAACACAGACAACGCTGTTCATAGAAGCACTGTTCAAAGCGGCAGAAATGTGGAAGTCACCCACCTGAGCGTTCCTTCAACAGCAGCATGGACCAAGGGACTGTGGCACACAGAACAACTGTGTGTTTAAAACCCTTGGGCAGATGGGTTTTGGAATTCAGAATTCTTCAATGTACAACGATTATTTGGCACAATTTACCATATAACAGCCTCACTGGAGTTTGGGGGAGCTCCCCATCATCAGACATTATTTCTTCAGTGTAATGTGTTAAGTATCCATACTAAGTAGTAGAGGCTATTAAACTTCACCTGGTGAGGTTTTGGCCACCAAACAGGTTAAAAACAAAACCAGAAACTTTGGTTTTAGAGATGCTTAGATTTCAGCATTGCTGAGAAGGGACAGTGGTCATGTATTCACACAAGAGAATTTCATAAAGCAGTTAAAATAAATGAACATCACACAAAGTCACATGGATGACTCTCATAAAACAATCTGAATGAAAAAAGAGAGATGAGGGAGAGGCAAAATGTGGCCTGAGTTTTATTAGGAACAAGAAGACAAAATACATGATATGTGCTTTAGCAACAAATATGTGGCAAACCTATTTTGTTTTTAAAACAAGGGCATGAAAGCTGACACTCAGGAGGGGTATCTGTGGGAAGGGCAAATGACTGAAGCCCGAGGCAGTTGTTGCAGCTATGGGAGAATGAGCAGGTGCCTGAGACAGGCGGGGCACGCCACAGTCCGCTCGGTCTTTCTGTTTTGTCACTGATACATATGTTATACGATGCTACTTTATAAAAAGTACTGCTGAGGTGTTTCAATAAATTAAAAAACTTTGGTCTCTTGGCTGAAAATGGGATGAATGCAGGGTGGTGAGAGCTGAGCAGCAGGTCCATTAGGGAGACACCCAAGTGAGAGAGAACATCGTCAGAAGAGATGGGGAGCAAGGTGAGATCAAGACGCTTTGGCCGCAGAGTCAATGGCTGCTGCTGGACAGAAGATTACCGGACAAAAGAAAGGGAAGAATCGAAGATGGTCACAGGTTTCAAGCATGAGAGGCCCTGCAAGATGGGACCACAAATAAGGAGGAAGGACTGGAAGAAGAACAGGTTTGAGGAGCAGGGCAAGTTTGACGTGACTATTAGACATGCGGCTGGAGAAATCAAGCAGGTGCCTGGATTACAGATCCTGAGCTCACTGCTGAAAACATGAATTAGTGAAACGGGGGGGGGGGGGGGGGTGGGAGCACAGGGATATTTAAAACCAAGAATTCAGCAAAGACCATAGAGTGAGTGTAGATAGGGAATGAGAATCGTCATTACTTGGAGGATGCCATCCTTGAAGGTCAAGCAGAGAAAGTGGCACCAGCAGAAGAAAACTTGCTGCGGAGCGGCAGGTAAAGTGGAGGAGAAACCAGGAGTCAGTCGCTGTCACACACGAACACCCATTCTCTCATAATCAATTGCAAAACTCACTGAGACCAAATTTTTATTCACGACAATTAAAGGTAACTTAAGGACCCATTTTCTCTTTCCTTTTTCTTTTTTTGAGACAGGCTGGAGGGCAGTGGCGCGATCATGGCTCACTGCAGCCTCGACCTCCTGGGCTCAAGCGATCCTCCCACCTCAGCCTCCCGAGGAGCTGGGACAACAGGAGCGCACCACCCCGCCTGGCTAATTTTTTTATTTTTAGCAGAGACGGGAGTCTTGCTGTTGCCCCGGCTGGTCTCGAACTCGCGGGCTCAAGAGATCCGCCCACTTCGACCTCTGCCACCGCGCACGGCCCTAGGACCAAGGTTAAGAGGTCCCTACGAAAAGGCACCTTTTTCTCTCAGCCCATTCGGTGTTGGGCACTCACAGCGCTTCCACTCCGAGCAGTTACATGCGCCCATGAAAAGCAACAACTTTGTAGAACTGGCCCGTCCTGTTGTTAGCAGGAAGAGCTCGGTAGTCTCAGACTCCAGCATAACAAGATTCAACAGAAGAAAACCCTACTTTCCATGCCACACTTTACGTCCTCACCCGCTCGGTTTCTGCTTTAAAGCAGCAGATTTTGTTTAAAAGACCTCGTTACAGAGGTCGCTCCTCCACAGAGACAGCTACCGCCGCCCCTCAGGCTGGCAAGGACCGCCCCTGAACACCGGCGCCTGAGGCCGCGCGCCTGGAGGCTGAGCCCTGACTGCCCCCTGGGCACCGGCGCGGGGCGGCCGTCCGGAGCGGGACTCACTGCACGCCCCAGCTCCGCACCTGCCAGCGCCGGCGCTTCCAAGGCCCCCAAAACGCGGGCGGCGCGCACCCCAGCCGCATCCCGCCTGCCCGCCCGCCCCGGTTCCGGGAGACGCTCGGCCCGGCCGCCCGGGCCCGCCGCCGCCGCCATCTTACCGTGCGGAACCTGCCTCCAACGCTGCGCGGTCTGGGCGGCCGCGATTCCGCAGCCTCTCCTGGGCCGGGGAGGGGTGGCGGCGGCTGGGGCGCCCGAGTAGAAGGAGGCGGAGGCGGGGGCCGCGGCGGAGGCGGAGGCGGGGGCGGGGGCGGGGGCGGGGAGCGGGAGGGCAGGCGCACCGGCGGCCGCCCCTCAGCACCTCTCGCGACAGCACGAGAGCGCGAGAGCGCGAGCCGATGACCAATGAAGCGCCCCCGCGAGGAGGCGGGGCGGACGGCCTCCCGGAAGCGCGGGACCTAGTTTCCGTCCTTGCGCAGAACTCCCCTCGCGGAGTCGTCGCGCTACGGGTTGGCGCGAGAGTCAAAAGGCGTCGGCCGCCTCTGGCAAGATGGCTGCTGCGGAGGCGTTGGAGTGCGGAAACCTGGAGCCGGGATGGCGACGTCTACACTGAGTCGGAGGCGAAGGTCCCAGCTCTTTTCCTGTCGTTTGCGTGAGGCTGGACGGAGTGGGGCGGGGGAAAGGCGCCGGGTGTCCGCGGCCGCCCCTGAGACGGGGAAGGAGTCCCCTCCCGACCGGCGGCCTTCCAGGGCTGGTGTCCCTGAGGCCCAGGGAGAGACCGCGGACCCGAGACCGGGCTGGGCGAGAGCTGTGCTCTTTGCTCGTTGAAGCGAGTTCCTCGGCTTTACTCGAGATGTTATTGAGCGCGTCCTCACTCGAGGCCAGGTGGGGAATCAGAAGGGCCCTGCCCTCAGGGCGCCTCCCAGGGGCTGCGCCGAAGGGCGGGTCGCGGCCAGGGCGCGCGGGACAAAGGAGACCCCACATGCTTGCGGGGCGGAGTCCCGGCGGCGGCGCGGGGCAGGGCCGGGGGTACTCGGTCACTGGAGACCGCCGGGCAGGAGCGCGGGTTGAGGCCGCACTTGGGTATTTGCGCGTTTGCTTGCTTATTGCCTGTCCGCTCGGGAGGAATGCAAACTCTGTCATCGCAGGGTCCCATGTTTCTGTTGCTGGGAAGTAACTTAAAGTATGTAATAGAGCCGAAGGAAGAAATAGAGTCTTTGAGGGGCAGCCCCTGATTTCATCTGCGAGGAATTCACGGGACGGCTTCTTTCTGAAGTAGCAGTCGGGGGTGAGGTGGTTTCGTGTGTTTGCTTACAAGTGAGCTGAATAACGTGTAAGCTATGTCCGTCTGTCTACTCAGCGACAGTAAGTCCAGTTCGGCAAATAGTTTGGAGGAAGACTGGTTTTGGACATTTTCCGTTAGTCGAAGGAGCTAAATCTACAGGTCTAAAGTCTTGACAACATTATGCTTCATACACAGAGGCAGTACAAGCCAGTAATTACATCATTTGCAACTACCTAACCCTCTGGTCAACAGTTCTTGGTATTTATGTATTTGTTTATTTTAGACAGAGTCTCACTCTGTCGCCAGGCTGGAGCGCAGTGGCGTCATCTCGGCTTACTGCAACTTCCACCTCCCGGGTTCAAGCGATTCTCCTGTCTCAGCCTCTCGAGTAGTTGGGACTACAGGCGCGCGCCACCACGCCCAGCTAATTTTTGTATTTTTAGTAGAGATGGGGTTTCACCTTGTTCGTCAGGCTGGTCTCGATCTCTTGACCTCGTGATCCGCCCGCCTCAGCCTCCCAAAGTGCTAGGAATTACAGGCGCGAGCCCCGGCGCCCGGCCTATTTTTATTTTATTTTATTTATTTTTTGAGAAGGAGTCTCACTTTGTTGCCCAGGCTGGAGTGCACTGTCACGATATCGGCTCACTGCAACCTCCGCCTCCTGGGTTCAAGTGATTCTCCTGCCTCAGCCTCCCGAGTAGCTGGAACTACAGGCACCCGCCACCACGCCGGGCTGATTATTTTGTGTTTTTAGAACAGGCGGGGTTTCACCATGTTGGCCAGGCTGGTCTCAAACTCCTGACCTCAAATGATCACCCACCTTGGCCTCCCAGGGTGCTGGGATTAAACCACTGCGCCCGGCCTATTTTTATTTTTTAAGTTTTTTAGAGACGGGGTCTTGCCTTCTTGCCTAGGCTGGTCTCGATCTTCTGGGCTCAAGCCATCCTCCCACCTCGGCCTCCGAAGTGCTGGGTTTACAGGCGTTAGCCACCACGCCCAGCCTGAACGTCAACGAAAAAGTGTGCAAGGGGATGCAGGTGTGCAAGGGGATGCGTGAGCAGAAAGCTTGAGTGCTAGCGCCTTCAGGGGACATTCCTTAACATTCCAGGTCAAAGAGGCTTTCTCAGTGCTTGCCTGTGGGTCACAGGTTAATACCTCTCCTCCCAGCAGCCAGCCAGTTACCAAGTCCTACTTGAGCCCCCTCCTTAATCCTCTCTAGAAACTGGCTCCTTTGTGTTGTTTCCCAGCCTCTTCCACCATAAATGGAAACCATCATCTTTGCTTTTTGGACTGCCAGGGCGTCTCCATAACTCCTGTTGAGTTCCAGAAGTCCTGTCACTGCCTCTCACATAGCAGACGGGATGATCTCTCCAAAAGCCGTCACTCATTGACTCTAGCCTCCTAACATCCCTTGGGGACTCCCAAATTGCCTACGTAAAGTTAGCGCAGCTGTAAGTCTGCACCCCTGATCTTACTCTCTGCTCCAGCCATCCCAGCCGACTGGAGGTTTTCTCATGTCAGCAAGCTTTGTTATCGCTGTGCTCTCACAGTCTGGGCCCTGCGTGTAAAACACTTCCCTAGGCTAACTCCTGCTCACCTCCTCAGTAGAGACGAGGCTTTCTTGGGGAAGTCTTCCTTAAACAAAGCTGGATTGAGTGCCTTTCCTTTATACTTGCACACAATCCTAAATTACCTGTTGGTGGCTCTTAGCACACGGTCCGTGTGGTTACCACCTGATGGGATGTCATGATTCACCGTAAAATGGTAAGCTTCATGCGAGTTGATTATGGCTGAAGTCTAGTTCGTAATAGGAGCTCCATAAATATTTATTTGTTGAGTGATGAAGGAACAAATGAGAGAATGATTATGAGGATCTTAACTAGAAGCAATACTAGCAAAAATGGAAAGAGACCTTCAGTCAGGGGGGAAATGAGCAGTCCTTGGTGGGACTGCTAATTTGTGGGAGCTAAGAAGGAAGACCAGAGTGATGCAGGTGAGTAGCACAGCTAAGAATGATCATGAGGAAGAAGGAGGTGCAACAACGAGGGAAAGGTGGTGCGTTCAGCGTGGGCCTCATTGAATTGGAGGTGCCTGTAGGACACATCTAAAGCTCAAGGGGAAGAGCAGGGTGCGAGCTGAGAGTTGATGGGTACAGTATTCAGAGCAAGTCTGTGGAGACAAGGAGTGGATCAAGTCCGGAATGCAGAGCTGCAAGCTGTATTCGCTGAGGAAGAAGTTGCCTATGAACGGTAGCAAGAAGATGACCAGGGGGGTCTGACAAGAACCAGGGGCTTCAAAGGTGCTCCTTGAAGCCACAGGGTGTTGAGTTTCAAGAAGCTATGTTAGCAGTTTCCAGCAGGGAAGTCCAGGGTGAAGCTGCCACAACTCGCCTTTTGATAGTTTTTGGTGAGAGAGCAAGAAGTTGAGTGATGTGATGGGAATGGGAAACATTGGAGTGTGTTGAACAGGGGTGAGGTGAAGACAGCGTAGTATATTGAAGGCGTTCAGAAGCCATTCGGGCCACACACATAAGTACTGAGAAGTGAGCAGTGAGCTAGATGCCACCAAATGCTGCAGCAGCAGGTGAGACTGAGGAGCAGGGAGGGGGGTCAAGGATCATTTCTCAGCTTCTGGCCTATGAATGTATAGGGTGGTGGGACCATCCTCTGGATAGGGAACGCCAGAGAAGAGTCTGGATGTATGTAGTAGGGAGGTCAGAAGTCCTAAGCTCATTTTGCTTGTGTTAGATAGGTTTTGAAGTACATTTGAGGCATTCACGTGGAGATGCCAGGGGAGCAGGTGAATGATG
The DNA here is from genome assembly GCF_043159975.1 of Macaca nemestrina. Lineage (NCBI taxonomy): Eukaryota > Metazoa > Chordata > Mammalia > Primates > Cercopithecidae > Macaca > Macaca nemestrina. The sequence goes on from NC_092139.1 coordinate 1,830,639, forward strand.
GTGCCTGGATCCAGGCAGAGATAAAGGCACCTACAGCCAGGTGTGCATGAAGTCTCCGTGGAGAAGGTATGGGTGGAGGGAGAGGAGGAGAGCCTGGGCCAGAGCTCTGAAGACACCAGCATGGAGGGTCACCAAGGGTGCAGGAGAGCAGGAAAGAGGTAGGTGGGTCCTAGGACAGCTCGAGAGGGTGCAGGGCTACACCGGTTGACATCTGGGACAGTGACAAGGATTTCAGCCTGCTGAAATCACAGTCACAACTGCCTGAGCTTTCCTGTGACAGAGGTGGGCCTGTGGACTAAAGAAACCACAGGCTTGGCCCTTACCGTCAGCTGAGGGGCAACCACGTGTTCAGAGCTTCCAGTGTCTTGCAAGCTGAGGTGGTGGCTTTGAACTTGAGTTCTTTCATATTGAAAGAGATGAACAGAAAGAGGAGTGCTAAAGGTATATTAGTTGTAAAAGAACATTAATGAGTTTTTAAAAAGGGGAAAGCAGTTTGCCTAGGCTGGAGTGCAGTGGTGTGATAACAGCTCACTGCAACCTACACTTACACCTCCCAGCTAATCCTCCCATGTTAGCCTCTTGAGTAGCTGGGACTACAAGCGGAAGCCACCACACCCGGCTAATTTCATTTATTTTTTGTAGAGGAGAGTTCTCACTATGTTGCCCAGGCTGTTCTCAAACTTCTGGGCGCAAGCAATCCTCCTGCCTCGGCCTCCCAGTGTGCTGGGATTACAGGTGTAATTACGTAGAGTGTTTCCTGTACTCAAATCATAGAATGTTTAAAAAACCAGGATATCAGCCGTGTTTCAAAACCACATTATTCCCATGGATGTTTTGTTTTACTCTGAAAACCCAAAAGCATAAAATCAAACCCCTACATACTGGAGACTTCAGGCTTTCAAAGAGATTGGGCAAATCAAACCACCTTATTTTTCAGGATAGTTGATAAACCCATCCGTTGTTGATGCTCAGAATGATTGGCACAAGTAGGAAGGAAACACACAGACCTCAATTTTCATAGACTTCACTTTTCACAGTATTTTAAACAATTATTCTTAGACATGTTGGAAAGGGGTAAGGAACAATTTTCCTGTAGTCTGCTGCACCTATTATTACTATTATTATTATTATTTTTTTTTTGAGACAGAATTTCGCTCTTGTTGCCCAGGCTGGAGTGCAGTGGCGCGATCTTGGCTCACCACAACCTCCGCCTCCCGGTTTAAGCGATTCTCCTGCCTCAGCCTCCTGAGTAGCTGGGATTACAGACATGTGCCACCACGCCCGGCTAATTTTGTATTTTTAGTAGAGATAGGGTTTCTTCATGGTGGTCAGGCTGGTCTCGAACTCCAGACCTCAGGTGATCCGCCTGCCTCGGCCTCCCAAAGTGCTGGGATGAGAGGCATGAGCCACCACCCCTGCCCTGCCGCACATATTCTGACACCATGTGTTTGGTGAACCCAGACCCTGTAGAGCATCTTTAACTGGCGATTGTTTGATACAGGTGCCCTTCCCCCTCCCTCTATTTGCCTGATTTTATTTCCCTTTCTAGATTATACCACTCAGTCAGAAAGCACTGAATATTTTGTAAGTTTGTTTGGGTGAGAGCAAGAATAATCTTTTCTTGATTTTTTTTTTTTTTTTTAAACCTTTAACTGCTGCTGAGGTTGAGACATAAGCTATCTAGCATACTGTTACCTGAAACACACATGGCGGGAGGGAAGGTGATACAGTCCTGCCATTGCAGACCAGTGGGAAAGGCCAAAGAGTGTTTTGAGTAGCAATGTACATGGTCAAAGCATCATGTATGTACTATTTCATTTGAGTTTGATTATGCACTTTGAACCTGGCTGGTTAGGATTTGATAGACAGTTATTGGTTTGGGATTTTTTTTATGAAAATTAACAAAATATATATATAAATATACACACATACATGTGGATAGTTCTTTCTGTGTCTTAAGTTCTTTGTATGCATGCAGCTATTGTGATCACATGTCTGATGGGCAGGTAGAAGTAGACATAGAGTTCCTGTGTTTCCCAGGCTGGCCTTCAACTCCTGGGCTCCAGTTATCCTCCCTCCTGGGCCTCCCAAAGTGTTGAGATTACAGGCGTGGGCCACCGTGCCTGGCTCTACATTTACTCTTTAAATACTTTCCTATTGGAATGAAAGAGACAGGGTGGCTCACACCTATAATCCCAGCACTTTGGGGAGGCTGAGACAAGAGGATTCCTCGAGGCCAGGAGTCTGAGACTAGCCAGGTCAACAAAGCAAGACCTCCCTGCTGTTTCTTAAAAGAAGGGAAAAAATCTCAAGTTCCCATTGGGGTATCTTTTGGAAACTGCTGATAGCTCAGCCTTTGTTGCTATTGTTGGTATTTTCTCCAAACACACTCTCAGTTTTACCATTTTGTTTTTGTGAACTAAGCAAGAACAGGAATTAATTTATACAGTTAATCCTATCTGGACAAATTCTGGAAGGTTACTGAAGTCTCTTTCACTTCTTAAAGTGTTTTCATTTACGAAAAAAGTCTGTAATTGTAGTCTGCACAATTGTAGCCCTATCCCTCCCCGTGAGGTCCCATACTCTGGAGGCATTGAGGTTAGGCAGAAGGCACAGGAATGGGGCCAGGGCCCATTGCGTCTGGAACTGATGGCTGCCTCTGACCTCATGGACATCCCTGCACCTTCTTCCTAGTGCTCACCAGCAGGTGGAGGTATTCAGCCATCCATGGGTTCGTTTCCCCTTTCTCCGTGGTCTATATTCCGTGGTGTGAATAGCCTGTAAGGGCAAGTACCCTATTTGGGTACAACCACTTTACTCTTACTCTGTCAGAATCTGTGAAAGCGTTTTTTTGGCTTTCTTGTTTGCTGTGTTCCTTTAAAGATGGTTGAGATAAAACCACTCAAAAATAAATAGTTTTTTGCCTTATACTTACTAAAATATTAATTTATTCCAAAGTTGTCTTTATTTACTTTTCACTGACCTCATAGGGAAAACTTAGACAACTAAGAGAAACATGAAACATTCTCAGAGGAAGGAGTAATGAGCATGGTTCTGCATTAATGTGTTCTCTCCTTAGCAGAGGATATAGAACTACTGCAGCTTGGGCCAGGCGTTGTGGCTCATGCCTGTAATCCCAGCACTTTGGGAGGCAGAGGCGGGTGGATCCCTGGAGTCCGAGACCAGCCTGGGCAACATAGTGAAACCCCATCTCTACAAAAAATACAAAAATTAGCCAGGTGCGGTCACAGGCGTGCTGCGCCTGTAGTCCCAGCTAGCTACTCAGGAGGCTGAGGCAGAAGGGTTGCTTGAGCCTGGGAGGCGGAGGTTGCAGACAGCCAATATCACACTACTGCACTCCAGCCTGGCGACAGAGTGAGACCTTGTCTCAAGGAAAGCAACACCACAAACTGCAGCTCATTCTTTCTAAAGATATCTGGAAAATGACAGAGAGAGTAACACATCCAGATTCAGTTCCCTACCATGAGAAGTTCCTTTTGCCTTGTTTGTGGATATTGTTGTAAGTTCATTGCAGCTGCCTTGAGTGATGTACAGAGGCTAATGTGATCAAAGAAAGAGTCATCCCTTGTTTTTCTAGTTAAAAGTCATAGCACAGGTTTCTAGTAACATTCAAATGATAAGACACTGTCCGTAATGCTAATTACAAAAATGCAGTATGTATAGTAATTTGGTACAGCATTTAAGGGGGATGATGCCCTCCTCCCATCTCATTTCCCTCCCTTTTTCGTATTTCACATTTATTCTTTTGCCTAAAAGACAGAAAATTGGTATGATTCTCATATGCTGCATAGAACATGTAGCTCCATCACATCCCACGGCTTTCTAGAGGTCTTCGGGGTTGGAACACGAAGTGTAACTTCTGTTTCTGTTTTTCCTTGAATTCTTTTGTTTCCTGGCCCTTTTCCATCCTGTCAGTTCCCCTTAACTTACCACCCACTGTCCTCCATACTCCCCCTCTGTGTTGGTTGTCTCAAAACAGCATTCAGCGGAATTCACTGAGTGGGTGAATTCTAGTGAAGTTGCCTTTTCTGGCAGTGCTGTTGCTCAGTGATGCACAAACGTGGCATTTGCCCTTTGGTAGACAAAGATCTGGGTTTTTTTGTTTTGTTTTGTTTTGAGACAGAGTCTCCCAGGCTGGAGTGCAGTGGGTTCAAGAAATTCTCCTGCCTTATCCTCCTGAGTAGCTGGGATTACAGGCGCCGCCACCACGCGCGGCTAATTTTTCTATTTTTAGTAGAGATGGGGTTTCACCATGTTGGTCAGGCTGGTCTTGAACTCCTGACCTCAGGAGCTCAGGTGATCCGCCCGCCTCGGCCTCACAAAGTGCTGAGATTACAGGCGTAAGCCACTGCTCCCGGCAAATCTGGCTAATATTCTTTAAAGGAGCCAAAGGCAGTGCTTTACTGTTTGCTTTGAGGGGAAGTAGTGGCCGATCTGATTGTGACACCTTTTAGCATTGGTGACTTGATTTATCTAAAGTTAACTGTTAAAGTTAGCTGGCCTTATACAATGTAAAAGTAATGAAAATTCAGTTTCTCCAAAACAACAACAACAACACACACACAGCACACAGTGGCTGAAGTTGTTAGCAATAAGAAAACAGTAGGCATATATATATATGCATATATATATACACACACATATATGCATATATATACACACACACATATATATATTCCCCGCCACCGGGAATCCACGTTCTCCTCCTGGGTAAAGGAGAGGGTTGTATTTTGTGATTCCTTTTTCCTGCCCCAAGTGGCTAGCGATACAGCCCCAGCGCGCCGGGCACTGAGTCCCTGGAGCACGGCGTGGGGCGCCTGGCGCAGACACGACTCAGGCCCAGGTCGGTCTCCGGCCAGAAAGAACTATGTTCCGGCCGCGCGGGTCGCGGGCCGAGGATGCATCACTGCAGGCCTCCATCCTGCCTCGGCGGAAGTCTGCAAGAATCCTGCGGGCGTCCTCCAGAGCGAGCAGAGGAGGAGCTCAGCGCCGAGGCCCAAGCGCGCCGCGCCGTCGCCCCTCCCCGTGCCCCTCCGCCGCTGCTCCCCTCGCAAAGGGGAGACCTGGACGCTGCCCGGTGGCCTCGGCGGGGGCCCTGTGCTTAGCGGCTCTGAATCCCAAGTGAGAAGAATGAAACGTCCTGACGCTGTCCGGCTTCCGGTTCTTGGAGAGGGCGGGAACTCTCCGCCGAGAGAGCTGTGCGCAGCCAGGAAGCGCTGGCGCTCCTTCGCTTTCACGGCACTAAGCGAAATCCGACTTTAAACCAAGTAAAGCCGGCTGCCTGCTGGAGTATTTTTGTCATAGTATTTTTATTTTGGGATCAGGGTATTCTGCTGCGGACCCCGAGTCCCAATGGAGGAGGCTTATAACCGCGGAAAGCAATTTTTTTTTTTTTTTTAAAGAATTGCTGAGTTTTCCGGATTGTACTTTCAAAAACTTTCCTTAAACTTTGCGTGGCGTGTGTGTTGCAGAAACTGGTGTCTACACGTTACAAAAGTGTACTGTCTACACCTATTTGTGATGCACCCATCGTGTTTTTTTTCCATGGACCACCTATTAAACTTCCTGCTGGAGCGCTCTTGGCCCCCTTCCTGCTTTCGGGGCCACATCCTGTTGTAAATCAGTGCTACTTGTGGGGTTTTGTTTGTGGATTGGGAATATTTAAGGAACAATTTATCGAAACAACTGAAGACTTTGTTTCCTCCTTTGGGTTTTACTTTTTACATAAATTCGGTTAGGAAAAAGCATTCTTTTGCTAGTGGAGTTCAAATTCAAATACCCAGACTGTAGATTCTCCAAATGCCTTTCTCACCAGGGAGGGCAGCTCCCAGGTGTAGTGACGGCAGGTAAGCTGGGAGAGGCTGACTTCATCACCTTGTAGGTGGGGAAGGCCAGAGTGGATAGTCTGGCCAGGCCTCCACAGCTGAGCCAGCTTCTGGGTGGCGGGGGAGATGAGAACGAGAGGCAGGTTCCAGTATCCTCTGGACTTGCAGGAAGGCAGGCATTCTGCGTATCGCTGAGCACTGCGGTGAGCGTTCCGTTTACTCATGTATTCCTGCCTTTTTCTTTCTCTTGGTTCTCTTGTCCCTGAGCCGCCTTGTCCACTCTTTCTATTCCCTTAGTGCCTTTCCATCTGTCTCTCCTGAGTGCTCAACCTGAAACTGCACCCAAGAGTTAAAATCTCTTAAAATCTCACCGTCTTGCAGAAAGAAATTGAGGCTGGTTTAAAGATCCTCAGCAAAAGAGAGTGGGCTGAGGTTCCCCCATACCAGTAGGATTCAGAGAGAGCCTCTTGTAGGGAGGCCTCATGTGGTCTTCACCTGGACCTCAGCATGTGAGCCCTCCTTTAACAGAGAGCTCGCCCAAGACCACAGTGCTTGTTAAAGGTGGTCTCAACCCCGTCTAAGCTTCCCACTACCCCGTGTCTGAGGGCAAAAACCCCTCTTTGCAACCTGAAGACACACTCAAGATGGAAGACTGTCAAGGCCATCCCTGCCAGATTCCATTAATGTGGTCCTAATGGGCCACACCAGCAGAAACGAGCTGCGTTGTATTCCTTTGAAGAAAACTAAGTCCGCCTCAGAAACTGGCAGACCCTGTAATCTTCAGAGGTAGTATTTAAAAAAGCACACCTGCCTCAAAGCCCCCTGGTTCATCCACGGAAGCATCGCAGAAGCCTCTCTGTATTAGGGGCAGCTTTACGGCACTCTGGGCCCCTTTTGCTCTTGACCAGGGCCGACGCCAAAGGCTAGATGGTGCATGCTTCCAGGTAGCCTATCACTAGTGGTTCACAGAAGCGAAAGCAATGGGGCCACCTCCCCCTACAAGTCCCTGCCCTCGGAGCAAGTGGCCAGTGCCCATGGTGCCTCAAGGCAGCAGCTGCCCCTCCTGCCCCCTCCCAGTCTCTTTCCTGCAGTATCTGGGGACAGACAGGTGATGGGGTGTCACACTAGTTACTATTGAGCGAATTGAAGAAAATCCACATGGAAGGTTAACATCTACCATACCTCACTTTCCCCTGTCCTGATTGTAAATGTCTAATCGTTCCCTCCAACCCCTGTGGGCAAACATATCCATGCATTCTTTTTGAGTTCTAGCTACTGGTCAGTAGTTCTGAGTGTAGGATTGACATGGTGGGACACCGCCAAGGTCCCTGGGGCCTAGAGGTCCAGCGTGCGCGCCTCCTTTCCTCGCTGTGCTCCTTCGGCTCCCCCCACCCCACGCTCTTGGTTTCTGGCGCCGAGCTTGGGGTGGGGAGGCAGCTGGGTAGGGTCTTCAAGTTGGAGAGAAACCCCGCCCACGCCTGGACCCCGCCGCTCCCTGCCACTCCCAGCGGAGGCCGTCAGGGGCTTGCGGTTTGAGAAATACAATCTGAAAGAGAAAACTTGGGCCTTTTCTTCCATTATCCTCTGTCCCCGCCCCCCACACCTCTTACAAATTTAGCCCAGGAGCTTCCTATCCCCACCGACTTGAAGGGTTTATCGGTCTTAAGAGCGAAATCCTGGCGGAGTGCAGTCCCTCAGGGCTAGCATCCACGTTCCGCCTTTGCCCTGCCCGAGCTGTTCCGAGGGATCCCCGCAAGGGCAGCGCTCCAGCTTTCACCCTTGGGGTCGGGGAAGTAAGGCATCCACAAAGGATGCAACCACGTCATCGTCAGTGCAGACCCAAAGGACGCACCCGAAGTGCAGGCAGGGAAGGCGGGCGCATGCGCGCAGTACGGGGTTAGGCTTCCCAGCCTGGGGCGCCGCTCTAGCCCCGCAGCGTCTCGGTGGCCGGCCTCGTCCTCCGCCTGCCGCGCGGGGGCGCCGCTCTAGCCCCGCGCCGTCTCGGTGGCCGGCCGCCCACTCCGCGGCGTTCGGGGAAATGGCTGCGAGACCCTACAGGCCTGCGGCCTGCGGTAAGTGGCGTCTCGGGCGCCGGGTAGAGGAGCCGGCTGCCTCTTGGGCCGCCCTTGGGAGCGGGGCGGGGCCGGCATCGGAGCCCGGCCGGTGAGAGCCGCAGATCCCTCACAGGCCGCTCCCGCCGAGAAGATGGCGGCCGCGGAAGGGAGCGGGCGGGCGGGCGGGCGGGGCCGGTGAGACCAGCCCCGGGCAGGGGGCGCGGGCCTCAGACGCCGGCCCTGGTGGGCTGCGTCAGGTTGAGGCGACTGGCGAGCACTCTGTGGTCGCGGCAGGAACGGTTTCGAGGTTGGAAGTCTGGGAGGCTGCTCGCGGGGAGGAGCGCAAGACTGGCCTGGGCGAGTGCGGCCCTGGGCTCGGGGGGCTGCGCAGCTGATTTCCCTAAGCATCCCCGGGAGCCTTGGCGCTTCCTCCCGGGCCTTGGGTGCGGCCACCCCGTGGCCGGCTTAGCTTCTGGCGTGCCTTCGGGGGATTCCGGCACTGCGGGGCGGCTGGCGCTGCGGGAAGCGCGAAGAGCGGGGTTTCGCTTCCTAAAGAATGTGTCCTTACCTCCCCGCGCTGGTTTTCAGTTTTTTTGTGGAATCGTTTGTTGCGTTGGTGTGTACTGGCCGTATCTGTGACACATTTTGCCTTCCAGTGACCCTGGAAGCCGAAAAGGCCAGTTCCTGCGCTCGGCGGGTGGGGTGCCCGTACTGCCTCCGCTGCGGCGTCCGGGGCTCCTCCTCGCGGTTCTGAGACAGTGGAGGTCAGGGCCGGCTTTTCTGCTGTGAATAAAGCACCTTAATATTTAAGTTTAGAGTTTGGGCCATAGGTAGTAGTAACTTACAGAGTTACCACCAGTTATTGAAAATACTCTTTAACTTGTGCCTGGGCCATCGATATCCATGTCATCTGCCTGCTGATGGAATGAGATTTGAGCTTAGTGTACTCAGGGACTTAGAGAAGGGAAAGGCAGATGGGAACGCCTTTTCGGTATATTCACATAGCCTAGCTATACCTCGTTTTGCATGGTTTCCCTAGGGCCACGTATGACTTGGTTGAAATACAGTTCTCAGCAGTGAAAAGGTCCTTAGCAGTGCGTTTTAAGGAGTAAATACAGTCGTTTTATTAATGGACATTCATTGCATACTGTGTTAGCACGAGGGATACAGCAGTGACCAAGGTGGCCCCTGTCCCAGTCCTCCTGGAGACAAGTTCAGTGGGGAACTTGAGAGATTATTCCACCTCCTTTCTTTAAATCAGGTGTTGCCAACCCATTTACCCTGGACCCTAGGGCTCGTTAGTGGCCCTTTGGGTTGCTGTTTGTGTCTGTATGTGTGTCTGTGACTATTCCACTATTTTTCTATTTTAAATACAGTATAGACATCTCAGAAGTGTCACCCAGGAAGACAGACACAGCCCTGTTGTGAAACTCCCTGCCTAATGCACACTTGGTTTCCTACTTGCTGTGTACATGGGGAGGAGGTGTCTGTTCTTGTAGACTTGTTTCAACAAGTTTCATGAGTACGATACTGCTTATCTTGTTTTGGAAAAGCGTATATCTTGAATTTTCTTCAGGCTTTCCACCAGAGGCTGACCCTTATTAGTAGGTGGCTGAATTCAGACTATGTCAAGCAGAGCAAATTGTGCTGTGATGAGAAGACAGGGCACAAATAAGATAATTTGTGATTGACTGCCCAGCTGTACCCATGGTTACCAGACAGCCCAGCCCATGTTGCATGTGTATGTGTGAGCATCACAATGGCTTGTCTAGGACGTGTGTATCATCAGTTGGGCCTTGAAGGGTGGTGGAGTTTCTTCATGTGAGGAGGGAATGATTGGAATGGGCATTGGCTCCCGTTTTGTTTCGCGGTGAAGTTGGCAGGTTCTGCTGTTGATACTGTGAGTTTTTCTACAGCCTTAGGGTCATAATTTCTTAAGGTCAGTTCTATGGAGCCCAGTGGGGTGCTGCTTTTTGGTGTTTATTTTTAAGCTGTGCCACGTCTTCATTGTTTGGAATCTCTGTAAACAAGGCACATTTTTCCTTTTTGTATACCTGTCCCATGATACCAAGTGGCTTGTTTGGCTCTTGAAGAGCAAAGATTGCATGTGTTTAACAGGTGACTCTCTACTATCCGTGGTCCCTGCACTCTCCACTTGCCTGAGAGGTCTCATCTCTGTCTGGCAGGCTTAGACCACTAGGAAATTCTCTGTAAACAGAGTCTCTCACTTACCTTTCTTATTTAAATGATGGGGTCCCTTACAGTGGTGGATACTAAGATCAGCCTCTTTATGGCTACTATCAAATGATGTACGTTAACTGCATTACAAAGGTTCTATGATAAACAGTTAATGGAAATGTACTAATTGGGAAAGAGGAGGTCAAAGAACAAAGTCCGATTTGCTTATTTCATGTATGTGTAGACACTCATCTGTGAGACAGTCTGTGTTGTGTAGGCCTCATTTTATTTTTTGAGTAGTAATTTTGAGGGTAAGTTGTTATGTGAATAGGTAATTGTACATATTTTGATAAGAATTCTGTAACCATGACCATAAAACTTAATAGGTGGTAATAATTGTGTGTTAAATTGTAAAGGAGGCATTTCTCTCCTTGGGTATCACATTTTGATGCCGTGGTTTTGTTTTGCATATACTGATAGAGACATTTAAGTGGTATTTAATATACCTTTTTAATAAGATCAACTTTTTTTCCGAAATGAAGATACCTTAATGTGTTTGGTTACAAAAATAATACACATACGGGAAACTTAAACATTATGTAAAAATAGTAAAAACACCAGAAAGGGCACTGTCCTGAAAAGCTCCACATTACAGCTGTTTTGCACTGGTGAACGGGATGTATTGGAGGCTGTGGCCACTGCCCTGGCCAGCTTGTCCCCGGCTCTCAATCACGTGCCAGGGAGTTTTTCTCACGGCTGTGCATGTGATGATTCATCACCCTTAAAGAATTCCCGGCCGGGCATGGTGGCTCATGCCTGGTGTCCCAGCATTTTGGGAGGCCAAGACACTTGTCAGAAGTTCGAGACCAGCCTGGCCAACATGGTGAAACCCTGTCTCTAATTAAAAATACAAAAATTAGCTGGGTTTGGTGGCACCTGCCTGTAGTCCCAGCTACTTGAGAGGCCGAGGTGGAAGAATCGCTTGAACCTGGGAGGTCCAGGTTGCAGTAAGCCAAGACCGCACCACTGCACTCCAGCCTGGGTGACAGTGAGACTGTCTCAAAAAAAAAAAAAAGAATTCCCGGCTGGGCGCGGTGGCTCAAGCCTATAATCCCAGCACTTTGGGAGGCCAAGGCGGGCACATCACGAGGTCAGGAGATCGAGACCATCCTGGCTAACATGGTGAAACCCCGTCTGTACTTAAAAAAAAATACAAAAAACTAGCCAGGCATTGTGGCGGGCGCCTGTAGTCCCAGCTACTCAGGAGGCTGAGGCAGAAGAATGGTGTGAACCCGGGAGGCGGAGCTTGCAGTGAGCTGAGATCCGGCCACTGCTCACCAGCCGGGGTGACAGAGCCAGACTCCGTCTCAAAAAAAAAAAAAAAAAGAATTCCCTTAGGCCAAGCGTGCAGATGCGCTCTTGTAGTTCCAGCACTTTGGGAGGCTGAGGCCAGAGGATCTCTTGAAGCCAGGAGTTCCAGGCTGTAGTGAGCTGTGATTGTGCTACTGCTCTCCAGCCTGGGTGACAAAGCAAGACTCTGTCTACCCCTCACCCCCCCAAAAAAAAGAATTTCACTATATAGATGTTTCTTGATTTTTCAAAGTAGTGTGTTAGTTTGTATTCAGTTTGTCACCTTTCTGAGAAAAAAAACCTCGTAAGTTTGTGTGTACTTCCTGCTTATTTCTTCTGGGTCACCGTGAAGCACTCCCTGCCCTCCATGAAAACAGTATGTCTCCTGCTCTCTTCCCTGTGCCAAGCCCATATGGGGCTGTTGGCAAATATGTCGGACAAATAGACTCACCTAAGAGGGCATTTCTCCAAACCCTCGCCAGCACAGGCTGTGTCACTTTCTCAGGTGACACCTACCATCTGTTGCACACTTGCCACAGATGATTTGGCACTTGACATGTCGCTTCAGAAGACCTTGTAGGAAGCTGTGAGGTCATTACCATCCCCATTTCACAGACAGGAAAGTGCAGCCCTTAGAAGCACTGCCTGGTACACTGTGGGCCCCGCATTTGTAGACAGATGCACTGCCTGGTACTCTGTGGCCCCCGCATTTGTAGACAGATGCACTGCCTGGTACCCTGTGGCCCCTGCATTTGTAGACAGATGCACTGCCTGGTACCCTGTGGGCCCCTTCCCCCCTGCTGCCCCACTGCCGCTGTTACCATTTGCAGCTGGGGTCTAACCCTGCATTCATAGACAGGTTCCCCCTTGAGCCCCCCAACCTCCCATCTGCTTAACTGAGGACTTGTCCTGTTTGTAAATGTCTGGGTGGGGGTGGGCACTGCTGGCTGCAGCTGTCAGGACTGGGAACGCGGAACCTGCACCAAGGGGAGTGGGCCCCAGAGATACTCCCAAGACCCTGGAGACACAGGCCAGGTAGACACTAGCTTGGCCTCTTTGGATTTGCTAGACTGTAACTGAAAGATAATGTTTTCCCTTTCACATGTTTGAGTAGTAAAACACCTTTCTGCTCACTTCTTCCTACCCATGCAGCAGTGATTGGGGGCCCGGGAAGTTGCTTGTCATACATGTTTGACTCTGTCGAATCCAGCTGTACATGTAAAAATGGATACAGAAAAAAAAACCCTTTTATGTCAAAACTCCTCTTTGTCTTCAGCTGGGACCGTCCTCCTACCCCCTAAAACAGAACTAGACATTGGCCTCTCAATCCCGGGGAAAGAAAGGAAGATTCCAGCTGAAATACAAAGTTAATTCTTGACTTTTGAGTTTACAAGGTCCCCAAGCAGTAATTTTGCCCCTTAGGCTGTGACCTTCATGAGTTGGAATTCCAGGCTGGGTGTGAGGGCTGACGCACTTTGGAAGACTGAGGCGTGATGATCACTTGAGCCCAGGAGTTCGAGATCAGACCGGGCAACATGGCAAAACCCTGTTATTGGTTGGGGGGGGACTATATATATATATTCATATATCTAATTTATACATATATGTATAACTTATTTATAATTTATGTATTTTTATATATTTACATATAATTTATATTATGTATGTAATATATCGATGTACAACATTGATTTATAAATTTATATATATACAAATAGCCGGGCACTGTAGTGCATGCTTGTAGTCGCAGCTACCAGGGAGGCTGAGGTAGAAGGATAACCTGAGCCCAGGGAGATTGAGGCTGCAGTGAGCCCTGATCATTCGCTCCACTGCCCTCTAGCCTGGGTGGCAGAGACCCCATCTCAACAACAACAAAAAAATTGGCTGCAGCTCCAATTTGAGAAGCAAATTCATGTGAGAGAAGGGGTTTTAAAGAAGAAACCGCATTCTCTCCACCTGAACTTAGGTGGACATTATCTCACTTGGCCTTGTCAGTAATCACATGAAACTGAATGAGAATAGACGGGGTGTCTGGAACAACCGAATGTGAAAGCAGTACCTGTCACTGCGATGAGGATCCTGACTGAACCGGAACGGCCTCGGGGTTGCTCTTGTGAGTCGGGGAGCAGCCTTTCTGGCTCCAGCAGTGGAAGGCGCTGCTCTATGTCAGTGGATCCCAGACTGGCTGGACCCAGGACTGCTTTACACTCCTAAAAAGCGTGGAAGACTCCAAAGAGCTTTTGTTATATCTGTTGATAGTCACCATGTTTGACATTTAAAAATGAGTCATTTAAATGCTTAAGTGCCTTCTATTTAAAATTGTAAGCCAGCCTGGCACGGTGGCTGGTGCCTGTAATACTAGCACTTTGGGAGGCCAAAGTGGGCGGATCACCTGAGGTCGGGAGTTCCAGACCAGCATGGCCAACATGGTGAAACCCTTTCTTTACTAAAAACACACAAAAAATAACTGGGTGTGGTGGCACACGCCGGTAATCCCAGCTATTCTGGAGACTGAGGCAGGAGAATCCTTTGAACCTAGGAGGCGGAGGTTGCAGTGAGCCAAGATGGTGCCACTGCACTCCAACCTGGGTGAGAGCGAGACACCATCTCAAAATAAATAAGTAAAATTGTAAACCATTATATATTAACATAAGTAACGTTTTGTGGAACCTGTTTTCAATGACCAAAACAATTTAATGAGAAAGATGGTTTGGTTTTGTTTTCACAAATCTCTTTGGCTTAACTGACAGCTGCTGGATTTGCACATCTCCTTCCGAATTCAAACTTGGTGTCATCTTCGTTCAGCTTCTGAAATGCTCTAGCATATACTCAGAGACTGTGGAAACAGCACGGAATGTTAGTGTTGTGCAGACTGCTTTGATCCTGGGGGCCTCCCAAAAGGACCCCTGGACCACCCTTTTTGAGAACCACTTCTCTAGGAGTTGTAAAATAGTTGGCTGTAAACACTTGGGGAAATTGATGACCTCTAGGAAGATAAGCTGTGTCTTTGAACAGTTTTTAGTGGTTCAACCACGTGCTTGCCACTTGGGGCAAGTGTGGAATCAGTCTTCGCTGTCACCTGTAAAGCTGTTCCAGTACACACCTCTCCCTCAAAGTGCCCTGCACATCCGCTGGCTGAATCCTCAGCAGCAACTCCTGCAGCAGTGAAAATCAGGGGTTGGGTGGGAGGCAAGAGTAGGCTGTGCTTGGGGCCATGGAATTACACAGGTCTCTAAGGGTGTGGACCAAGGAAGACATAAAGGAACAGTGATTTAAACCCGTAATAAACAGATGCGCTTGAGGGGAAGCAGCCCACGCAGTACCCTGCGGGGATGACCTCCTGAAGCGCACCCTATCCCGCATGCTCTCCAGAGACTCACACTGCCACACATGTGGCATGAGGTGGATTTCTTCATGGGGACAAGAACCTGTGCCTTGTGGTCCTCACCAAGGCCCGGGCGGTAACCTTTTATTAGGCAGCCGGAATCCTGGTATATAGAATTGGGGCTGTATCTTAGTGTTTGAAACCATATTTTCTTTTTTGCTGAGAGGCAAGAGGAGCCCATCAAAGGTAGTAGTTTAGGAGACTTTATGTCCAGCCATTAACTAGAGAACAATAAACCTCACTTCTCCTTAACCTCGATAAATGATTTTATGTGACTGTTTCTGGTTCCTGGCATTCATTTGGAGAGTTGAAATTTCCCACCTGAGTTGCCCACCAAGGTCACAAGCCTGTGTTTTGCACGAGAAAGTGGATAGAGGGAAATGGCAGAATTGTTGCAAGCTCACACCGGGGAGCTTGGGAGCTTGGCAGCCTGGCTGTAGCCCAGGGCTGATCAAAGCGTTAGTCCTCAGCAGGTTTTTCAGTAACAAGTTTTGCTTTTTGTCTCCGTGTATCTATAAAAACACAAATACCCAAGAAATGTAAAACAACAATATAGGTTGTTTCTGGATTTTTCTCTGTATTTTCCTTGTGAAAAACATACTGTGTTGTGGCACCCTTGCTGCTTTTTTTTTTGAGAGGGAGTTTTGCTCTTGTTGCCCAGGCTGGAGTACAGTGGCACAATCTCAGCTCAGTGCAACCCCCGCCTCCCCGGTTTAAGTGATTCTCCTACCTCAGCCTCCCAAGTAGCTGGGATTACAGGCACCCGCCACCACACCCTGCTAATTTTTGTGTTTTTAGTAGAGATGGGGGTTTCATCATGTTGGCCAGGCTGGTCTCAAACTCCTGACCTCAGGTGATCCACCTGCCTCAGCCTCCCAAAGTGCAGGCATGAGCCACCGCACCCGGCCCAGAATAATTTTTATAATGACAGTGTTACTTGGTAAGCAGCAAAACTTTGAATTTGCCTTCTGAAGGATTTAAATGTAATCTCTGCAATTGAGTCAGAGTCTGCATAGATACTGAAGTAAATGAAAGTTGGGCTCCTCCGTTTCCTTGTGGGCCCAGATCTCTCTCTCCCGGTTTGGTGAGTGCGGCACAGTTTCCTGCTGCAAGCTGGTGAAGCTTTGAGTGGGCCGTCGTGGTACAGCAACGGCTGCTGCTGGTGACTGGAGAACACATCGCATTTGGGGATGTCTAGTTTTTAGGTATATCCTCCTAGTGACTGTTCTATTAATGAAAACTGAGCTATCAAGAGTCTTTTATTGGGTAATCTTTCCTTCATTTGTGGTAGTTTAAAGAACTTTTAGTTAGTGTCTTCTCTTTCCCTCCTCATCTGCATAATAAACAGATTGATGAGCCAGGAGGCCCTTAATAGGCAAAATAGAAATAAACGGAAACTTTGGCCTCTACCCTGTGAGAGTTAACAAAATAATGAAGTTTAGAATAGTGAGGTTTTACTGTAGCGTTATAATTTCTGACTGGTGGGTTAAAATTGTTTTGAGTATTGTTTCAGGGGAATATGAGGTTTGAAGAAACAGAATGTTTGCCACCAGGCGAGGTAAAATATGCATTTTTGTTTTATCTTTCTGCTTAGAAGTCAGAGCTCTTTTCTTGGAGGTGTGATGTTATGAAAATAGAAACTTAATTATGGTCATATGTCATATGTTAAAGTGTCTTGGAGATTAATTACTCAGAAACTAGTCTCAGGTTTTTGGAACTGAAAATCTTTAGGTGGGGGCTGGGCACCGTGGCTCACATCTGTGGTGTCCCAGCTCCTCAGGTGGAGGCGGAAGGATTGGAAGGATCGTTTGAACTTGTGTGGTGGAGGCTGCAGTGTGCCCTGATCATGTGGCTGCACCCCAACCTGGAAGTGGGCATGCTTGAGTTGATTACTCCAAGCAGATTTTAGAGTAGTACAAGTTGAGTGCACAGATTTGCGGTGGTTGCACACCCATGCTTTTGTAATAGTTGTAGTTGGGCTTTTTAAAGTAACATAGAGCTGACCTTTCGGGAGGATATTTTTATTTGGTTTTTAAGAAATTTCACTTTTGGCTGCTTCCTGTTTTGGTGAGTTGGGGAATCTGAGGGGAGATTAACAGGTAGTTATAGAACACTTGTGGAGGGAAATGTTTAAAGTCTCTTCTGATGTCTGAAGCATAGATATGTATTATTGCTTTGCACATACCCAGTGTCCTCCTAAACTGGTAGAAATGGCACGCTGCCACAGTTCTCTGTGTTCCATGGACCCCTGAGGGGAAGTCCTTGAAGACACTGCTGGGGCTAAGAGGTGAAGATGACTTCTGCATAATAGTCATTTAATAGTACAGGCCTGTTCTGTTGAGTTTGACATTTGCGCCAGTGGCACAGGGCAGATTGGAGCCTCTTCAGCACCGTGCATGGGCACCAAATGTTTAGAATATGCCAATTTTCCCAAATAATGTCCCTGATGATGCAGTAAATATTAATTTTATTCATTTGGAACCCCCAAACATACATCTTTTTAACTTTCTGTGTGATTAAATGTCAAGTCACATATAAAGCTCCTGCTGCATCCCCACGTGGGTAGTGTCCACACACAGCCCTAGGGGATTGAGCTGGGAGCTGACAGAACAACAGACGGAGGACAGTTTTCAGACTTGGCATGTGGCAGGCGTTTTGTCCAAAACGAAGGATGTCTCAAAGAAAGAACGAACAGTATTTGTTGCTAAGGATAAAATTTGAGCTTTGGGGTGAAAATTGGAAGTTTAGAAAACTTGTATCTGCCATCGTAAACTTGATGGCTTTCTAGTAACTAAAGTCTTCGTGGAGATTGGACCTGACATTATCGGCCAGGTGAGGTGACTCACACCTGTAATCCCAGCACTCTGGAAGGCGGAGGTGGATAAGTGCTTGATCCCAGGAGTTCGAGACCAGCATCAGCAACATAGTAAGACCCTGTCTCTACAAAAAAAATGTAAACATTAACCGGGCATGGTGGCATGACCTGTAGTCCCAGCTACTGGGGAGGGTGAGGTGGGAAGACCGCTTGAGCCTGGTGGCAGTGTGGGTTGGGGAGGTGCTGAGGCTGCAGTGAGCCTTGCTTGCACCACTGCACTCCAGCCTGGGCAGCAGAAAAAAGGAATGTTTGTTTTATGCTATCTGATGAGATGTGTGGACATTGAGAATCTCTGTCTGCAACTTGAACCCGTGTCATCCAGGTGACCAGCATGCACATGGGTCCAGAGTGCAAGGACGTGTTCAGAGTAAACACAGCAGTCAATTTTCGAGTAAGAAACTGCTACTTGGCGAGAGTTGGTGTAGTATCAGTGCACATCCACAGTTATGTGAACATGGTTACAATACTCCATTCTAAAGACTTGTCTGCGTGAGGCGAGATTTTGATGCCGTGTTTTAGCTGAAACACTCTGTGGGAGCAGATTGAAGGCAGAAGTAGACATGAACGTGGAGCTATCTTCTGTTAAGCCAGAGATTCGCAAAAATATACAACAGGGCCACCCTTCCTGTACGTTTTTGTTTTAGAAGTAACTTTCATTAAAGATACTGTTAATGTATTAATAGGTTTGTTTTTAATACATATTTAGAATTTTGAAAATAGCAATATATTCCACATAAACAATAGCTCTTTGGTGTTCTCAACTTGTAAGGGTAAAGGTGTCTTGAGGCAAAAGGTTTGAGAGCCACCACTCAAGCATTCGGAAATCAGTGTGTGTCCTCTGCTTGAATCACCACTCATCAGCTACTTCCAGTTAATAGGAAATGAAGCAGTTTTCAGCTGGGGGAAAAGATGTGCTTAGAAATGTAGAGAAATACTAAATTTGGTACATTCTGTTTTAACGTGTCGTTTGTTCACTTCCCAGTTTCAAGGATACACACAGTTTTCTTTCTGGGGAAAAGTCGTTACTGATACAATGTGGTTGCAGTTTTCTGAGCACATTCCCTCTGCGATGTGCTGTGTGGTGTGTAGAATCACACACTAATTCCGCACACCCACAAGTTATGTTAGAACACGGTGTTTTTTGCTTGTGCCTTGATATACATGTTTTTATTTTACAAGCTGACTGAAATGTTATAGTACGTTTTCTTTATTGAAGACATTATGAAAATAAATCAGTTTTGTAAATGGAAAGTGATCTGATCTTTTCTGAAGGTATATCCTTCATTGAATTCTACTTAACAGAAATAACTACGTTTTTCTGATTACTCAGAACTCAAATCTAGTAGCGTGTTTATTTTGCAGATTAATGTAAATTGAATTTTTAGAAATCAGTTTTCATTCCTGAGAACTTCTTAATTTGTTTGCTTTTATAAATGTTCAGTGTTGGCTGGGCACAGTGGCTCGTGCCTGTAATCCCCAAAACTGTGGAGGCTGAGGCAGGAGGATTGCTTGAGGCTAGGAGTTCAGGACCAGCCTGGATAACATAGCAAAACCCTGTCTCTAAAAGAAATTTTTTCAAAAATTAGCTGGGCATAGTGGCACGCATCCATAGTCCCAGTTGCTCATGAGACTAAGCTGGGAGGATCACTTGAGCCTAGGAGTTTGAGACTGTAGTGAGCCATGATCGGGCCCCTGCACTCCAGCCTGGGCAATGAAGCAAGATGCCAACTCTTTAAAAAGTGAAATAAAATAAATTAAATGCTCAGTGTTGCGAAATATAAGTTTATTTCCAGTGTTTTCTGAACAGTCATTTCTGAATTCTTGAAGTAGTTGTTTTGAGTATGATAGTTGTACCACATTGAAGAGATAGTGACTATGAAGATGCCATTTGGCTCATCAGAGGGAATGTCTACGTGATCCTTGTCTTATTTTTATTTTTTGTAGAGATGGTGTCTACATGCTGACATGTTGCCTGGGCTGGTCTTGAACTCCTGGGCTCAAGCAGTCCTCCCAAGCAGCTGGGATCTCAGATGCGAAATACTGTGCCCAGTTGTCACTGTCCCTTTAAAAGGAGGGGAGTTGGAATGTTTGTCCCTTGTTCTGAGGTTGCCAGGGAGACCACAGAGGGAAGGCAGTTGGTCTTGAGGCTGAGGAAGAGGTGAGAGCGGGGGCTCGGCTTGGGAGTGTGGGCTTTGGGGCAGGGAGCTAGCTAGAAACCAGGCACCTGGAACCTTTGAGTGTTTTGATATGACTATTTGAAAGAGGATACAGGAGAAGTGTTTTTTAAATACACGTGGTGAACTGTATCGTGCTGATTTTCGTAAGTCAAACATTAGTCTTCTAAAATTTTTCTTGAGTTTTTAATTAAAATAATACAGCTACGATATTAAGAATTTTCAATAATTACATTCGTATATAATTTCGTTATTCAGTCTTTTCACTTTTTGTTCTTGTTCTTCTGTTTTGTGGTGGATTTTATTGAGTGGGGTCCATCTCGGACATAGGCTCCAAATGGAAAAGAAGCTGATGCTTGGCAACTCATCTCTGGCCCTGGTCTGGCTGTGCCTCTGCCTGTCTCTCTGGGGCAGACCTAGGACTCCACTCCTTCTTGCGCTGCCCCAACCCCTTTCTCTCAGGGGTTGGTAGCATCTGCTGTCCTGGGTAGAAGTCCTTAAGGACACTGCTCGCATGCTTGTTTTCAACCCCCTAGCTGTCTTTGTGGGTCACACAGTATAACTCAAATAATAGGTTACTCGAGAATTCAGTGCTCCCTTTTAATTGTTGTTGGTACGTAATTTACTTAAGATATGTAAAATATTTTCTTATTTTCTTTTAGGAGCTTACTCCATGGGAACAGCCTCTAGATAATCCGAGTTGTTGAAAATACGAAGCCTGTTACTCGTGAACAGTGGCTGACAACAGTGTTGTTGTGAGCCTGGCTGTCTGCTTGGACCAAGAGGTTTCGTCTGCCAGGGTTTTTTGGTTGTATTTAGGATTTCAGGGAAAAGTGTCCAAGCTTTCAGTGTTGGAGCAGGTAAGGTATCAGTACTGTCAGTAGCAACAAAATTTTAACTGAATAAGTCTGTGTTTGCTATTTATAAAGTGGCATTTGTAAAGAAACTGATGGAATGTAGTACTTGTATTTATTTGAAATACACTCAGCCATTTGTATCAGCAGTCTCTGTAGCAGCAGATTCTGCATCTATGGATTCCACCAGCTGCCGATTGAAAATATTTGGGGGGCAAACAATAAATAACAATAAAAAATAAAAATTTTATGAAACAGTGTAGTACAGCAACTGTTTCTATGATGTACTCTAGAGGTGATTTAAATACTTGAGAGGTTGTACATAGGTCATATGCAAATAGTCTGTTCTCTCTCTAATGAGAATCCAGTTTTATAAACTAGAGCTCTTCCCATAGAAAGCTACCAGCATGGAGGCACCAGCCCTTTTCAGCTGGGTTGGAACTTCATAGGCCCAGAGGCAGAGGGGACTGCAGCTTTGTGCCCTTCTGGGCAAAGGCTGGTGCGAGCCCTTCAAACTCCATCTTCAATAGAAACTCCAAGTGTTGCATGAAAACATGGGCTTGACCCTCTTTTGAGATGACTGTCACATTTCTTGCAAATATTTTGGCTTGCACAAGCAGAAAAACTTTCCCTAAATGTAAAATTTCCAATGAGAATGAATAAGCCATTTTAACTGATGTGGCTTAATAATTGCTCTACCATATATATTTGTAAGCAGTATTCTTTGCTTTGCCCTTAACCTTTGAGGTCAGCGTTGCCTCCTGGATCAGAGCAGTTCCTTGTGACTTGCCTGGAGTCACCTGGCTGGTGAAGGAAGCCCCCTTTCTGTTTACCACCATCTCTAGTGCCCCCCTCACACAGCAGCCTCCAGAGTTTGCACCCTGACTTGGAGTCGCTGCTGGCACCCTGATCGAGTTTAGCTGTGTCCTTTAACAATGGGGTCAGCTCAGGCGAGCAGAGAAGTGATGGGTCCCTTATCTCCAAGGCTTCTGTGGAGTGACCTGGGGGTGTGGGTCACATTTACAGAGCATGGAGGCCATGGCCAGGCAGCATCACAGGAAATGAGAAGTGACAGCATTTAGAGGGAAGCAAAAAGAACAACACAGGTTGCAAGTAATTTTCCATTTTGTATTTTTTTTTCTTTTTTTTTTTTTTGAGACTGAGTCTTGCTCTATCGCCCAGGCTGGAGTGCAGTGGCGTGATCGCGGCTCACTGCAACCTCAGCCTCCCGGGTGCAAGCGATTCTCCTGCCTCAGCCTCCCAAGTATGTGGGATTACAGGCGCCCACCACCATGCCCGACTCGTTTTTGTATTTTTAGTAGGGACGGGGTTTCACCATCTTGGCCAGGCTGGTCTCGAACTCCTAACCTCCAGTGATCCACCTGCCTCGGCCTCCCAAAGTGCTGGGATAATAGGCTTGAGCCACCAGGCCCGGCCCCATTTTGTATATTTTTTAAGGCTTTCATTCTATGCCTGTCCTTCCCCCAGGATGGAACATGGCATAAAATCAGAGACATCATTCGCATTTACATATAATTAAAACTTGGACAGCTTGGAAAAGAATTCTCAAAGTATATACTATCTTTTTCAGATTTTTGTCGTTTCAACAAGACTAAAAGTTTCACAAATAAGATTCTTTAATAATGTATTAGAATGAAAGTGAAAAAGAATACAGAAAAGTAATGTATTGGCCTGGCATGGGGGCTCACTCCAGCCTGGGGACAGAGCAAGACTCCGTCTCATAAAGTGATTGCCTTGACCCTATTTTCTAAGTGCCCCAGTTGTATGTTGCTGCTAACAGTATCTCCAAAGCTCAGTAGACTAAGACAAGCTTTGTTTCATATGACACAGTCTGTGGGTTGGGAGTCGGGCAGTTCTCTCACGTTGTGCCCATGAGGGTCAATGAGGGCCATTCCCTTGGCAGCAGGGCTGGCACGCAGGGTCCCAGATAGTGAGAGCATCCTTCCTGGCCCCAGCCCCTGGTTGGGGAGCTGAAAGTCGGGACTCAGCTTCTTCATACCCTCTTTTCAGCATGGTAGTGGCCAGCCCATGCTTGCAAAGTCCAGAACAGACTTGGGTCCCCTTGCAGGCCACGTCCAAACTGGCACAGCGTCTTGTTCACTGTGCTTGTGGTCAGAGCAGCCCATCTGCCTGCAGAGGTACTGAGGAACTCGTGCCGCCTCTGAGCTACCCCACTGTACTGTCCATTATTTCATATTTATCCCTGCTACCTGGCTTGTGAAGCCTTTTCCTAAGCAGTTAAATGATGAAATTGTACATTTGATTTGCTAGCTGTATTTTTGTCTAAACATTAGTTGTTTATTAAAATTATCTTTACGAATCATCTCGAATCATCTCACATAGCACACATTAGGAAACACTGGTCAGAAGGACTTGCTTTGTGTTTGGCGGCAATGTCATCTTCTGTTCGGTGGTCGGTTGGTCACGATGTGCTTACACTTTTCCACTAGGTATGGATGACAAAGGTGACCCGAGCAACGAGGAGGCACCTAAGGCCATCAAACCCACCAGCAAAGAGTTCAGGAAAACATGGGGTTTTCGAAGGACCACTATCGCCAAGCGAGAGGGTGCAGGGGATGCAGAGGCTGACCCACTGGAGCCACCGCCCCCACAGCAGCAGCTGGGCCTGTCCCTGCGGCGCAGTGGGAGGCAGCCCAAGCGCACTGAGCGTGTGGAGCAGTTCCTGACCATTGCGCGGCGCCGCGGCAGGAGGAGCGCACCCGTCTCCCTGGAGGATTCTGGTGAGCCCACGTCCTGTCCCGCCACAGATGCTGAGACAGCCTCCGAGGGCAGCGTGGAAAGTGCTTCTGAGACCAGAAGCGGCACCCAGTCTGCTTCCACGCCTGTGAAGGAACGACCAGCCTCTTCTGAAAAGGTGAAAGGAGGGGATGACCATGACGACACCTCCGATAGTGACAGCGACGGCCTGACCTTGAAAGAGCTTCAGAATCGCCTTCGCAGGAAGCGGGAACAGGAGCCCACCGAGAGGCCCCTGAAAGGGATCCAGAGTCGCCTGCGGAAGAAGCGCCGGGAGGAGGGTCCTGCTGAAACTGTGGGCTCCGAGGCCAGTGACACTGTGGAGGGTGTCCTGCCCATTAAGCAGGAGCCCGAGAATGATCAGGGGACTGCGTCCCAGGCTGGGAAAGACGACAGAGAGAGTAAGTTGGAGGGAAAGGCGGCTCAGGACGTCAAAGAGGAGGAGCCTGGAGACTCGGGCAGATCGAAGCCTGAATGTGAGGGTTATGACCCCAATGCCCTATATTGCATTTGCCGTCAGCCTCACAACAACAGGTAGGTCATGTGTGGGCACGCTGCCTCGGCTCCCACAGAAATCCCAGGGTTGCAAACAGAATTTTCCATTTGTTTTCATTTTAAAGGGCTATAGAGCTGGGCTGGATGAGCCATTTGTTAAGTTGGAAACGATGAACAAGTCATTGTCAAAAAAGAAACATAGAGTGGCTAAGGACTTCCTAGAGCCACCTCTCCACCCTGGTTGCCACCAGCCACACATGACTGTTTCCAGTCAAGTGAGGAGATGAATAGCTCCCCACCCCAGTCACGTGAGCCACATGCAGCCAGTGGCTCTGTGTAGACGGCACGGAGGAGAATGCGTCTGTCACTCGGGCGACTGTCTGTCTGAGACCGTTCCTCTAGACTGTCCCTTGGGAGACTTAACAGAGGGCCATGTGCAGACTGCAACTAGCCTAGTACAAACATTTGGGGTAGCTCAAAAGACCTCTGCTAGGACTGGATGTCAGATGGTGATAGGCAGCCTGTTGGCTTGGTGCTGGGATAAAGGCATTGGTGCAGTTTTGAGGGGAGACTTGCTGAGGTATTTGTGGTGGAATGCCTTGGAGTTCGCTCCTAAAATGCCCTACTCTTTTTTTTTTTTTTTTTTTTTTTTTTAGACGGAGTCTCGCTCTGTCGCCCAGGCTGGAGTGCAGTGGCCGCATCTCAGCTCACTGCAAGCTCCGCCTCCCGGGTCTACGCCATTCTCCTGCCTCAGCCTCCCGAGTAGCTGGGACTACAGGCGCCCGCCACCTCACCCGGCTAGTTTTTTGTATTTTTTAGTAGAGACGGGGTTTCACCGTATTAGCCAGGCTGGTCTCGATCTCCTGACCTTGTGATCCGCCCATCTCGGCCTCCCAAAGTGCTGGGATTACAGGCTTGAGCCACCGCGCCCGGCCAAAATGCCCTACTCTTAAAAAATGGTGAACCAAATTTGATTGAATGTTAAAATTAAGGGAAAGGCATGAGGACGTTCTTATTCTCTACTTTGTATATTTGCATTTTTTCATAATGTCAAAACCAATTGGCTTATTAATATGTTGAAAAGTGCTTGTCACTACCCATTATTAATACCGTTATTTTATAATTTCAGGTTTATGATTTGCTGTGACCGCTGTGAAGAATGGTTTCATGGCGATTGTGTGGGCATTTCTGAGGCTCGAGGGAGGCTTTTGGAAAGGAATGGGGAAGACTATATCTGCCCAAACTGCACCATTCTGCAAGTGCAGGATGAGACTAATTCAGAAACCACAGATCAGCAAGAAGCTAAATTGAGACCTGGAGATGCTGATGGCACCGATTGTACAAGTATAGGAACAATAGAGCAGAAGTCTAGCGAAGACCAAGGGATAAAGGGTAGAATTGAGAAAGCTGCAAATCCAAGTGGCAAGAAGAAACTCAAGATCTTCCAACCTGTAAGTGTCCGCTGAGACAAGCATTCAGCGGTCGGCCTCGTGGGTTTCCTCGCTCTCGCTCTCGCTCTCGATAGGAATTCCTCCCAGGACGGGAGCTGCACCCATGTGGGGCAGTGCCTCTCCTGGGTTCCTGCCTCACTCCACCTGGGTGAGGCCTTTCTATTTTTATTATTACCCTGTCTACCTCCTCTACTATTAATGACTTAATTTTTGAAATCAGCCCATCTTTGAGGATTTGGATGTTGCTTATATGTTTTGTGTGCACTAGTGGAATTGTTTCTGAACGATGGGAGTGGCGGTACTCCTGGGTCACCTGCCATCTCCGGCTTCCTCCTGGTTCTGGTGCTGGCTCCTCGGGGTGTTTGTGTTGAGAGTGTGGTTTGTCTTGTGGCTGTGTTGACTTAATTCTCTCCCCCTGGTGTTTATGACATTTCCCACACGCTGTTGGCTTCTGATGCTGTCTTGTGCTTGCAGTCTCCATTCCAGTCCCCACAGGGCAGGTCTGACTTGGTGTGTTTTCACTCTGGGCCTTCCCGGGTCCCGGACATGTCCCCACCCAGCTACCTGTCCTCTGGCAGGTATTGGAGATTGACGTGTCTAGAAGCATCTCTGCCTTCACACTCTTGCACTGGGTTAGCTGCAACGTGAGGATGTGGGAAGGCCGGGCTGTGCACCCAGGAGCGTGCCCTGGAGGCATGGAAGGGCTGAAGGCTCATGCTGCAGCGCTGTCAGGGACCACATCTAGGCATTCAGAGATGAGTGGAAATGGGAATTCATGAGAAAAGTCAGTGATTTTATGTCTTTCTTTTTAAATGTATTGATTCTATTTTTTGTGCAGTTGAGGCTTCGCTCTGTTGCCCAGGCTGGAGTTCAGTGGCACAGTCCCAGCTCACTGCAGTGGGCTTGAGTGATCCTCGCACCTTAGCCTCCCAAGTAGCTGGGACTACAAGCACACACCACCACGCCCAACATTTTTTTTTTTAATTGTCAATGTGCTTGACATAACCCTGCACAAACCTAAATTGTATTCTCAGTTAAACTGAGATTCTGTGGAGGAAAACCAATTCTGTTAAATATTTAATTTGAGAAATAAGGTTTTGCTTATGTATGTGTGAAGGACACGTTCATGTGTGCTGAGGCCTGATCATGGAGACAGACTCTGTAAACAGCAGCAGTCGCGCTGCCTGTGGTACGTGAGTGTCCTCCTGCTGCGTGGTGAGTGACTGCAGTCCTGGCTTGAAGGAGCCCACGTTTATGCCTCCATTTCCATAGGAAGCCTGGGCCTGCTGCTCAGGTCTTACAGGACTGCAGTCACGGTGCAGCGGGGGCTGTGGTCTCGAGAGGCTTGGCGGGGGATTCCCTCACACTGTTTTTACTAGATAAGTGTGTCTGTCTGGGTGTTGTGGCTCACACCTGTAATCCCAGCACTTTGAGAAGTCAAGATGGGAGGATCACTTGAGGCCAAGAGTTCAAGACCAGCCTGGGCAATGTAGTGAGACCCCCATCTCTACAAAAAAATAATTAGCTGGGCGTGGTGGTATGTGCCTCTAGTCCCAGCTACTGGGAAGGCTGAGGTGGATCAATTAAGCTCAGGACATCAAGGCTGCAGTGAGCTATGATTGTGCCACTGCTCTCCAGCCTGGGCAACAGAGCAAGACCCTGTCTCACACAAAAAAAGTATGTGTCATGCAATTTGGGGGGCATACTTTTTTTGTTTTTTTTTTTGAGACGGAGTCTCGCTCTGTCCCCAGGCTGGAGTGCAATGGCGCGATCTGGGCTCACTGCAAGCTCCGCCTCCCGGGTTCACACCATTCTCCTGCCTCAGCCTTCCGAGTAGCTGGGACTACAGGCGCCCGCCACCACGCCTGGCTAATTTTTTGTATTTTTAGTAGAGACGGGGTTTCACCCTGTTAGCCAGGATGGTCTCGATCTTCTGACCTCGTGATCCGCCCGCCTCGGCCTCCCAAAGTGCTGGGATTACAGGCGTGAGCCACCACGCCCGGCCTTGGGGAGCATACTTACACTGAAAAATTACTCATTGTTTATCTGACATTCAGATTTCATTGGCATCCTGTATTTTACTTGGCAACCTTGCCCTCAGATCCTAGCTACAGGTAACTCTCTCAAAGCAGGGAAGCTTACTTCAAAACCAGCTCTGAAGTTTTCTCTCTTCACAAAAGACCCAGTTCCTCTTTTAAGGGTTTTTACCTGATTAAGTTTGACCCATTTGACTTGCAGTCATCCCAGTTAGAGCAAAAGCCCTGCATGAGGGTCCTCTAGCTGAGCCTCTTTGTGGATGTGAGGTCCCGTGGGCCCCGCGGGCCCCGCCCACCCTCGGAGGTGCACCTAACTGAGGGCGGGAGTCCAGGGGTCTCCTCAGACTCCTGCCCCCTGCGGGGCATGACGGGCAGTGACAGTGTGAATGCCTTACCTGGAGCAAGGGGATTTTCATAGCTTGAATAAACAAAATAAATGTTTCTTCATATTAAAAGTACTACTAGTATCTCATTTTAAAACTCTGGCCTTGGTACTATAAGTGGTGATTTTACAAGACACACACTTAACTGCTTAAAATTGGCAAGTACATTGTTTGAAGTCATCTGTTTCGCTCTGCAGGTGATAGAGACGCCTGGTGCCTCAAAATGTATTGGCCCCGGGTGCTGTCAGGTGGCGCAGCCCGACTCCGTGTACTGCAGTAATGACTGTATCCTCAAACATGCCGCAGCGACAATGAAGTTTCTAAGCTCAGGTAAAGAACAGAAGCCAAAGCCTAAAGAAAAGATGAAGATGAAGCCAGAGAAGCCCAGTCTTCCAAAATGTGGTGTTCAGGTGAGTGAACCGGGACCACCGCCCGGGCGGTGGATGCATGGGCGCGAGAGCATTTGTTGCAGACCTGTTGGTTTGTCGACCGCGTGCGTGGGGGTGGCAGGTGTAGGAGGCGCACGCGTGGTGTCGCCTTGACCTTTGTCTTCCACCTTCCCACCAGTTTTCTCTTTTCTGCCCGTTAGCTGAGGGGTTAATACAAGTGCAGTAAAGCAAATGCTGACAGTGGCACTGCACGGGGGGCATAAGACTTCAGGACACACCCTGCTGTCTTTCGAGAAGAGTCGGTAACCACCCGGTGGAGTTTGTAAAGCGTAGACTTGCAGGCAGGCAGGAGTGGGAGGTGGGTTTGGGGCAAGGCCATGGGCTTCATTTAAGACCCGGCTCTCAGAATTGTCTCATGTTTGTACTCCATGTGATTTGGAAAGAATCAAGGATGTTCAGAAATCACAGACTCTTGTCTTAGACTTGAAGCCCCTTCTGAGGCTCAGGTGGCTGTGGCTGTGTCACTGCCCCTGTTATGTTTGTGACCGGCAAAGCATAACTAGCACTGTTTGAGGAGTTTTCTTGATTATTTTCAAATTGATTCCTTAGCCTTCGAATGACTTAATTTTTAAGGCTGGTCCTTTTGAACCCTTGGCATTGGGCAGCCTCCCGCGCAGGCCTTTCCACTCATTTGGCTCATTTGGTTCATTGCCGCACTCCTCCTGTCTTGGCAGCCTGTCCAGTGGCTTCTCCTCCTGCTTGTCATCTTGGCAACCTGGCACCTCATCAGGGTTGCAGGTGACTCCATGCCAGGCGCCCTTCATGGAGCGCAAGAGCCTGAAGTCCTCAGTTTTACCGGGGGACACTGCGGGCCCACTGGATACGCAAGTGTGTTGAACGGCTGCCAAGCAGGCACAGGATGGGTGCAGGGTCTTCAGATGGCCTCAAGAAGACATTGGGTCCCCACCTTCATTTCTTAGTGAAATGAAGTGAAGATGTAATTTCTTACCTTCTTAATGATTTGGGGTTTTACTGATTATCCAGGCAGGTATTAAAATCTCTTCTGTGCACAAGAGACCAGCTCCAGAAAAAAAAGAGACCACAGTGAAGAAGGCAGTGGTGGTCCCTGCGCGGAGTGAAGCACTCGGGAAGGAAGCAGCTTGTGAGAGCAGCACGCCGTCGTGGGCGAGCGATCACAATTACAATGCAGTAAAGCCAGAAAAGACTGCTGCTCCCTCGCCGTCACTGTTGTATAAATGTATGTATCACCTAGGGGTTGGCCTCCTGGACCCCTCCCGTTCTTTCTGGATAGCCATCCCCTGGGCCTGTCCAGGACTGGGAGTTGCAGCTGTGTGTTAAGCTGATCACAGACACCGGCTGCACCATCAGCGGGAAGCAGAGCCCATGTCCAGGATGCCTCCTGCTGCCCTGTGTCCATCCCTAGTCTGTCGGGACTTCCTGTCACTGTTTTCCAAAGCTGTACAAACCTCACTGGTGAATGTTCACCTTAATGATTGATTTTTTAATCTCTATTTTCACTGTCAGGCTCTGGTAAGTATTCGTATTCTCTTCATGCCAGTCTGATTGCATAGCCACACTGCCCAGCACTCCACATCCACCCCTGTCTGCACCATCAGTTGTTTGACGACGGCGCTGTATACGCTTCAGTTTTTCCACATTATCCACAGCCAGCACATGAAAGCATCACTTCTTTTTTATGTTGTGGGAATCTTTGCAAGTTAGTGTTGCATCTGATGCTCAACTTACGTATGCTTTTCAGGTGTACATTTATTTTTGACTGGGCAGATAGGGGATTTTTTTTTTCATGTCCGATTCACATGCTACACACCTGCATGAACACATTCGAACTTCGAAGGCCACGCATTGCTGCTTCATAGGCCCCACGGTAAGTGAGTTCACACCTAGAACACTGTCCTGACCGCAGGACGCATGGCTTGGACTTGGTATTCTACATGTGACTGGCTTTCTTGCCCTCCTCTCTCAAATGTTTAGAGTGTTAAGATCATATCCTGCCCCAAATTTCGAATTAATGAGACGAAGATATTTCAAACAGATCTTTGAAACCTCAGATTCTGTGGTGCAACTTTAATGTTTTCTTGTTTCTCAGTTTTCTGCTATAAAACTATTTTCAGTTCATTCTTTAATGCCTTCTGTCTATAGTGCATTTTGTGCTTTTTAAAAAAAGCACTGAAAGGTTAAATAGCCTCAATTCAGAGACGATCACAGAGTGCCCTGCTTTCCCCGTCGTCAGACTTTGAGCAGATTCCCTAAGGGATGGCACTTATGCAGGTGGGCAGACCTGTACTAGGTCTGGTGTGCTTTACAAAAATATGCTTGTGTGTGTGTGTGTGTGTGTGTGTGTGTGTGAGAGAGAGAGAGAGAGACAGAGTCTTGCTCTGTCGCCCAGGCTGGAGTACAGTGGCGCGATCTCGGCTCACTGCAACCTCCACCTCCGGGTTCAAACGATTCTCCTGCCTCAGCCTCCCAAGTAGCTGAGATTACAGGCCCTTGACACCATGCCTGACTAATTTTTGTATTTTTAATAGAGATAGGGTTTCACTATGTTGGCCAGACTGGTCTTGAACTCCCGGCCTCATGTGATCCGCCCAACTCGGCCTCCCAAAGTGCTAGAATTGGAGGTGTGAGCCACTGTGCCTGGCGAAAAATATGCAGTTATTGAGCACGAATAACTGAATAAAAGAAGAAAAATGTCATTCGTTTTGATCACGTAAACAGCCTAGACCTAAGAAATTGAGCCGCACATAAATTGAACCATGCTATTGCTGCATTATAATGAATCTTGAGATACCTTACATTGTTTGAGCTGAGAATTTTATGCTAGCAAATGTCTCAAATGTTCATCAGCTTCTAGCACCTCTACAGTAGAACAGTGATAATTTCAGCTTGATTAATTTCCATCTGTGTCAACCAGAATTGAAAAGCTGCCAGAGACTCCACACGTGTAGCTGGAAGAGTCCGAGTACATTGTGGGAAGGGAGCATTGGTGGGAAGATGGGGAAAGGAGGGGCTCTCGGCCCTGGGTTATTGCTTCCTGCCTGCCTCCTGCACTGTGAGTGGGGAGAGGTCGACCAGGAGGCTGCTGCTCTGCCCATAGCGGGGTCCTCTGACCTTTTCTCCTTCTTCCCTCCTTTGCCACAGATCAGCTCCTCTGGGAAGCTGATTTGCTCCAGGGACAGGAAGTGGGGGAAATTGCCTGTTAGCCTTCCCAACACATCACCTCAAGTTAAAATTGGTGGATTTCCAGAATTTATACAGGGTGTGAATGGGGACGACACACTTTTGAGCTAGTAGCTTTCTGCTCGTTTTGTTATCCCGGAAATGTCGTCTTCCCAAAATGTGATTGATTGGAGCAGAGTTAGAGGCATTGGTGAGAGCAGGTACCATGTCTCTGTCTGTCTCCTAAACAACCTCTGCACTTTCGCGGGCTCGACAGCTACTGGGGAGCCTGCCACCACTGTCCGCCTTTGAGGCCCCCGCCCTACCTCCCTTGCTGGCCACAGAGCTCGCCCTCCCTGGTAGGGGGTGAGATTGGAAGTGAGAGGCTGGTGTGGGTCTGTCCCATGAGTTGATTCACACTTGCCTCACCGTACATGCCGTCAGAAGACCCACGTGGTGGAGCTGCCACTGCTGCTCCCCAGAGTGCACCTAGGCACCCTCCTGTCCTTCCCATGGTACTCGGTTGACCTGGGGGCTCCTGTGCAACAGGCGAGGTCTCGTGTGCACAGACGTTCTACTGCTGCTGGAAGGAGGCTATGCCCCCCACTAAGGTATCAGGAGGTCCTTCACAGCCTCAACTTGTTCCTCCCATTTGTTTTTAAAAATTGTTTCTTATATATACAGTTTCTTTAGCTTATGTAAACATTTGGCACATAACTTCTCAAAGATCATGATGTTTCTTTTGTGTTTTTATAAATTCTTGTTCCATTTTTTTCTCTTTATTTCCACTGTTCACCTCCCATTATTGTCCAGGCATGAAGTCAGTTGGAAATTTTTTTCTGAGATGTACCTGACTGACCAGAATTTTGAGATGGAATTCTGGTATTTATGGGTATAATTCCTAGTATTTTGGACTCCCTAAATGGCTCATTAAGTGACTTAAACACTGAGGATCTGAACAGATTTTGACTGCAAAGCAGATTCTACAGTTCATTTCATCTAACCATTGGAGTTAAAATGGAAAACCTTGCCAGTTTGTAAACCCAAATCCAGATGCTGTGTTAAGCATGGTGCCCAGGTGGAAGCACTGCCTCTTGTTCCCACGTGCTGCCACAGAGATGGCCCTGGTGGCGTGAAATGGACGGAGAACACCGTTCACAACGATAACTCATGGTGTGAGCTCCAGAAGCACATGTCACTGAAATCCTAAGAGGATCCATTTTCAGTTTTCAATAATAAAACAATACATGGGGGATTCTAGAATCTAAGAGTGTTTTGCAGGAATTTAAAGCCGGGAGAGGAGGGTGGCTTGTTCACTGGTCCCGTGAGCTCTTTTTTGTCTGTCTCCTCCAGAGTTGTCAGCGGCAATAAAATGAGGCTGAGAGAGTCATCAGACTCTACGTGTCCACCAATCTCTTCCTCCCAATTAGAAAAATCAGAATCTGGACTGAGAAAGGCTATAGCTTGAGAGTTGTTTTTTTCTGTTATCCATATAACTGGAAGTTTCTTGGGCTGTCAGTAGTAAAATTCTTTTGGTATTTTTAAGTGTTTTACTTTTTATAAACTTAAAAAGCAGCCTGCTGTTGAGAAAATTACACCAGGGAAAGGTTTCACACCTCCGTAACCGTGAGCCTGCATGGTGAAGCCCCACGTCGTCACCGCCCTGTGGCGCCCCTGTCGGTCCCTCAGCTGCCCCCTTTGTGCTTATGCTTCACCCACTTTGGGCAGGTGGGGTGCAGGGATGGAAGTTTCCAGCAGGATCAGTCCCCCTGAATTCACCACCTCTTCAGTGACCTTCATAGGACCTTTTGGAGCTATGGATCTACTCTGATAGTCTAAAGATGAATGCTCAGGAAAGCCTCCTTGGCATTATCGGTGTCACAGAGTGTAGAGGTCAGCTCTGAAGACACCTGCTACGATTCCTCCAGTGTGGTACCCAAGTTTCAGGTCGATTTCTATGAAGTTGTGGAATAATACTGGGTTTCTTTTTCTTTTTTTGTCTGCTAACACATCAGCATACACGTTATATTCTTAGCTTCTAAAAGTTAGAGAAGTAACTTAGAAGATTGACAAGAATTTTTGCACTTATTTAAATGAAGGTTGTGGCAACTTTCATTTGCCGCAAACCTGGAAGAGTTCGGCAAGAAGAGCGTAAGGTAACTGACTTTATCCTCAACTGACCTGCTTGGTGCTGTCAGCTAGGGGCTTTATACTGAGTATGGCCCTTTGGGACTGGAGGGATTACGGGG
The DNA here is from genome assembly GCF_043159975.1 of Macaca nemestrina. Taxonomy (NCBI): domain Eukaryota; kingdom Metazoa; phylum Chordata; class Mammalia; order Primates; family Cercopithecidae; genus Macaca; species Macaca nemestrina. Next base: position 1,864,334 of record NC_092139.1, read on the forward strand.
GAGGGTTGTGGACTAATTTAACCTGCCCCTAACATGTTGGTTTAAGTAGTAAACAATTTAGATAAAGGTTAAATTACTGGTGTGGGAGATCTTGGGAAGAGCAGCAGCTCTGCTCCCAAATGGGTTTGGCAGCCAGGCACACACCATGTGCAGCTGGGCACAACTGAAATTGCAGTTGAGTGGAACGTCCATCTGTCTACGTGGCCCTCACACGAGTTTCTTAAGGAGAATGACCTCTCCATTAAGTTGGAAGGCACTCAAATAGTGGGTATTAGTAAGAAAACTGACCAAGGAAAGCTTTGAGTATTCCAAAGCATGGCAGTCTAGCTGTGGACCCTGCAAGGGTGTCCTGGCTGTAGTGATGGTCTCCTCTGAGGAGCGTCTGGGATGTAGTCTGCCTGCTTTATTTGGGAATTAACCATTTCCCCCCAACATGAAAGCAAGCTAGTAACTACTTGTAAGAGGCTAATTCATTTGAACACATTTTAGCACGTTGAGAAGAGCAAAAGCAGAACATTTTCTCTTGCCACTGTCACCTTGATTGTTCCCACTGGGGGCAATCTTGGTAGTGAAGAAACAGGTAAAGCGGGAAAATGTGTAAAACATTGTTGTACACACGCCTCACTGAGGGCTGGAAATAGGCCTGACGTCACAGTTTACAGAATTTACTTCCACGGGTCCTTCCCTGTGTCTCTTGAGTGTATTTTCAGTTGCATAGCGTAGGAACAGCCCTTAGAGCTGTAGCGGACGGTATAGGCAGCATCAGACACCGCGGGAGGCCGGTTGGAGGTCTGAGTGCCCCAGCTTCCCTAAACCAGCCAGCAGTACTGTGACAGGGCAGGCCACTTCGTCGTTAACACCTATGCGAGGGCGAGTGGTGGCTTTTAGTGATTTTTATAACCAGTTCCTTTCCCTGTGAGGAGCCATCCAGCACATAAGGTCGCTACACGTGGGCCTCTGCACAGGCCAGAACTGAGCGGACTTGGGTCTCTTGCCCCATATTTTAATCCCTGTCCTGCTAAAACTTCCACTGGGGCAATTGGATGGGTTCTACAGAGAGGAGCCGAATAGCACCATCCTCCGGTGGGGGCCTGGTTTTCTCCTCCCCGTCTCTGCTCAGGCCCTGGTGCCACCCAGTGGCCAGCGGCACAGTAGCACCCAAACCAGCCAGCCTTCTGCTTTGGGGGAAATTGGCCAATTAGAGTGTGCTGCTGATCCATGTGCACGACGACGACCTGCTTCATTCTGCAGTTGGCTGAAACCCAGACCCGGCAGCAACAGTTTCATCTGGGCCAGTGGCCTAGGCAGGCCCCCAGAATATGGGAGCTAAAGGAGACAGCGCTGCAACCAAGGGGCAGAGAGGTGTGGGGAGGGGCAGGGAACCGGTAGCTCTCAGGCATCAGTGCTGTGTGGTGTGACCAGGTCACCACCACTGCTGCCCTCAGGGAACCCAGCAGCGTGTAGGGGAGGCTCATGCCCTGACAGGGCCCTGTTTATCTGCAGTGGGTTTTTTCCCAGGTTGCTTGGAGTTGCTGTTTGCCCCTCTCTAATGCTATACACCATAATAGTTAAAAGTGAATTTGGATGAACTTGCAAATTGAATTTTAGCTCTACTAAAAAGTGAGTTTCCCCATTTCGTCAGCAGCTGACTCAAGTTGAGCACCAGCCGTGCTGTCCCACCTGGTGTGGAATGGCTGTGTGCTCGGGTCCCTGGAGCAGTCGCTGGATGGAACATGTCCCTTCCGAGCAGGAATGGGGCTTTGTGTGTTGCAGGACACTGCTCCCGGAGGCCCAGCTTGGAACATTCTGCCGTTCAGTCACCTGACTGCCCATTTCCATGCTCTTTAAAGCACAGGTGAGGGATGACAAAGGGAGCAGTTAATTTTCTAAAATAGCAATGGTTAAGGAAAGGTATCTCCTGCTTTTCAAATAAATTACGTTCATCTGCTGTCCCCACTCTTCAGTAATGGGTGGTTTTAATCCCGTGTATTGGGAATGCCCTAAAATTCGTGTCTCAACTTGGGTTTTCCCTAAGTGAGGGAGACAGTACTCTAGTTACACGAGCAGAGATACTGAGCGTGGCCATGGACATCTCATTCCAACACTTAGGATCTGGAGAAATGGAGTTAATGTTTTTAAAGTTAGCATATAACCCTAACTTGAAACAAGGTGAACGTTAAACATCACTAAAGATATCGTTCAGGTCACAGCACACAGGCGTTCTGTGTGACAGCCAAGGCATTTTGTTGAGGTTTCTGGAAATGCCTTAAGCCAGCTTTTTAGAGTTCTTTAAACGTGATGTTAAAACACTCCACAGTTTTCTAGTGCAGGCACTGAATTGGTTTGAGGTTTCAGTTTGAATCATGATTCGGGCTGGCTTCCTGGCAGGTGTTTGCCGCCTCTGGAGACCAGGGCTTGGTTCTGGGTGCCTGCCTGGTGTCAGCTTCCTGCCTGTGTGCCTCCAGCGCCCTAGGCCTGCTGTGCCTTTTCATTCCATCCCCACCCCACCCCCTCACTGCTTCCCCCAAGAAAAAGGGCCTCCACTGATTTTTATTTAGCCTGACTGACCTATTGGAACCCTGCAGGCAAGATGCTGCAGACCTGTGAGCTAAGTCTGAGTTAAACTGAGTTGTTACAAACAGATTTGCAAACACTAAGGTAGTGACTACTTTGGTGTATAGACCTGATCTGATGAAATAGTACATGTAGAATTAAAAGCAAAGTTTCCAGGACAGGTAAAAACCAGCTGTCACCTTTGTTCCTGTTTTGTTAGACATTACCATTGCTTTATAGTGCACTTTGAAGATCCAGCTCCAACAGGAATGAGTGTTTTGGGGTGCAGTTGTGGGTGAGCAAGGCAGGGCCTGGCAGCGTTGCCAAGCAGGGCGTCCTGTGGCTGGACCACGTCTAGCAAGGGGTAGGCAGGGGCCATGAGGTTCGACGGGCTCTAAGATGAAAATACAGGATTTGCCTTTACTTAGTTACCATTAAAATGATGGTTAGGAAAGAACACATGGAACTCTTGAAAGTCGGGGTGAATATATGTTAACAGTGACACCATTGTTTGGAAGTCGGGGTATCTGTTAACAGTGACACCATATTTTGGATCCATGTCGTACTGTTGCAAGTTTTGTAACATGGAAGGAATTGTACTTATCTGGGAAGTTGGGAAGACTCACAGCCCTGAGGCTGCTGCTTGATGGATTGGCTGCTGGGGAGGACTGGCACCCGCTGCCAACATGGCCAAGCCTGGCAGCACATGCAGGGCGTCCTGCAGGACCAAGCTGGGGCAGGCTGTTGAATCAGGCCTATTTGTAGAGTCTTGGCTCTTTCCTGAGCTTTCAGACTTCCCTCATTTATTGAAAGCAGTCAGTAAGACGACGGTGGAGGAGCGCGGTTTTGTTTTCAATCCCTGGGTAAAACCGAAGCGCTCTTGAGAGCATCTGTCACGTTCTCCCATTAGGCCTTTGGGAGTTTGGGAGGCTTGCTGCTGCACAGATCGTTGGAAAAGCCTTTCCCTAGGAGGGGCCTTGTTTACTTGATCACCCAAGGTAGCTCCCAGGCACTTGCCGTGGAGCTGAGACGGCCTCTGCTGTCCTGGGGCCCTCACGGGGGCCCCCTATTCCCCAGGCGCTTCACTCCTTTGTCCCCACTAGCTGGATCCCTGCCCTGTCTTGCGGTGCACCCCAGTGAGCCCTGTCCACTGGCACGCCGTCTGTCCCCTGCTCGAGGGCCTTTGCGCTCTGACAGTCTCACACGGGGCTATAAAGTGATTGATTCTCCACTGGCATAGAAGGCTTTTTGTGCAAGTTGAGGGAGTTTGACATCTTTGAGCTTTTAATTATAATCCTTGTTTGGATTAATACTTAATGGAATTAAAGCGTGAGGGTTGTGAATGGAAACACTCCTGTAACAGCACTGCTGCGTTCTCAGCTTCTCTCTCTTCGTGTAAAGGTGTGGCTGCTCTTCCCGTGGTGCAGGTGTATGCCAGCTTTCCTTATTTTTATTAATGGCATCACCTCCAATGGACTCCAGTCTGGAAGGACAATGAAGTGAGATGTGTCAACCCCACCCACCAGGCTAAGAGAACCTGTTTTACCCTTCTAAATGATCTTTTTCACTGAAGTTTACAAAAAAGCTTGCAGTTGAATTAATGATGTGCTGTTCTAAATCTGCCTTTTTAAAATTGATAGTGTGAGATTGTCCTTCAGTTTTGAAGCTTAGCTAGTGCTCAAGTCAAGCCTTTAATAACCAGAGTTTGCTGGTTGAAGGTAAAAGATGTAATAAAGCATTTTTCTTTCTGAAATAAAATGTAGTCACCGTCATAAATGCTGCTGGCGGTCTTCCCTTACACTCCTCTGAATGTTAAGATTTTACAAATCCTTTTTTCTATGTGTATCCTATTCAGTAATGCCAGGTGGGCACTTACAGGTTTAGAGTCAGGTGACAGCACCCCACGGTGTCCTCCCTCACTCAGCGCCTGTGTTCTCCTTTGTAGCCACGAAGGAAGACAGGAGGTCCGAGGAGAAAGCGGCAGCCATGGCAGCCTCAAAGAAAACAGCCCCTCCGGGCTCTGCGGTGGGCAAGCAGCCTGCACCTAGAAACCTCGTGCCAAAGAAATCTTCTTTTGCTAATGTGGCAGCAGCCACACCAGCCGTTAAAAAGCCACCCTCAGGTTTCAAGGGCACCATCCCCAAGAGGCCATGGCTCTCCGCTACCCCATCGAGTGGTGCTTCAGTTGCCAGGCAGGCAGGACCGGCACCTGCAGCTGCCTCCAAGAAGTTCCCCGGCTCTGCTGCCTTGGTGGGAGCCGTAAGGAAGCCAGTGGTACCTTCTGTTCCAACGGCCTCGCCAGCCCCAGGACGCCTCGGGGCTATGAGTGCCGCCCCATCGCAGCCAAATTCACAAATTCGGCAAAATATCAGACGCTCCTTAAAAGAGATTTTGTGGAAAAGGTGGGCTGTTCTGCTTGATTTCTTACCCATTAAAATGGAAGGGCTTTCATTACAGTGTGGCTGCAGGATTGCCTCACTCTTCAAAAGGTTTAATATACACAGGTGTCTTACGTAGTTCCTTTTTTTATTCTGTTCAGAGTCAATGACAGCGATGACCTGATCATGACAGAAAACGAAGTAGGAAAAATCGCCCTCCATATTGAGAAGGAGATGTTTAACTTGTTTCAAGTTACAGATAATCGCTACAAGAGTAAATACCGCAGCATCATGTTCAACCTGAAGGACCCTAAAAATCAGGTGTGTGCCTGGTGTCGGTGCATTGGAGTATTCCTGTTCTGTTCACTGGATGCTAAAGGGATAAACCAAACAGTATTTTGAGATGTTTGTGTCCTTTCCAGGAAAGCTGAGACAACTCCTTCTCCTTTGTGACCCTTCCGCCAGCCCATGTATTGCCGTATTGGTGTTGAGGGTCCTGGAAGGTCCTTCCCTTCCCTGCCTTAACTGGGGTCCTGTCTGCTTATTGGCTTCCCTGAAGTCCACGTTTTATCACCAGATTAGCCTCCTCTAAACATTGCCTCTAAAATTACAAGCCAGTCGCTTCACTGGCTCCAAAATAAAGTCCAATTTTTTTTTTTTTTTTGAGACGGAGTCTCGCTCTGTCACCCAGGCTGGAGTGCAGTGGCCGGATCTCAGCTCACTGCAAGCTCCGCCTCCCAGGTTCCCGCCATTCTCCTGCCTCAGCCTCCCAAGTAGCTGGGACTACAGGCGCCCACCACCTTGCCTGGCTAGTTTTTTATATTTTTAGTAGAGATGGGGTTTCACCGTGTTAGCCGGGATGGTCTCGATCTCTTGACCTCGTGATCCACCTGCCTCGGCCTCCCAAAGTGCTGGGATTACAGGTGTGAGCCACCGTGCCCAGCCAAAGTCCCAATTCTTTGTCCCAGTATATGAGGGTGTCCATATTACGGCCTCAGACAGCCTTTTCCACCTTATTTTCTCATATTGCTCACCAGCTGAGTGAGCCTGACGGTTTGGGCTGCTTTAGTGAGTTCTCACCACTTGGAGCAGGGGCTGCTCATGCCCAGGTTGTGGAATCAGTCCTTCCTCACTGCAGTGTGGGGTGGGCGGTGCTCGGCCCATGCGACAGGGCCAGAAACTCCAGTTGGGAGGGATAGGCTGCCTGCCTGGTGGCCTCTCGCCGCCAGGCTTACAGCCTTCTGGTGTTCTCTCTCCATCGGCCTCCAAACCCCTCCCTGTTTAGAATTTTAGAATATTGAAAGACCCTGACTTTGCATCTCACCATTGAACAGCCACAAACAAAAATGATTTCTTCCTTCCTTTGTCCCTGACACTACCTTTTTGACTTGTGTCCACCTTGTGTATGTAATTGTTTTTCGTGAGGTGTTATGTGTTGTTTTTTTAGCAGAGCCAGTGCAGCATGGGCCGTGAGACCCACTGTTTAACCTTATGACTTGTGCTCTCTGGGCCCCCATTTGCTCACAGCAGGGATGACCCAGGGCGTACTCTCACAAGGCCATTTGGGGAGTTAGAGAGGTCTGCCCAGTGCCACACGCAAGTGGGCCCTGAGGGCGTTTGTCCTGTGCCCGCTAAACTTCTGGGCAGCTCTGTTCTCCATAAGCTCTCTGTACTGACGGATACAGGAATAGTGTTTGAGTAAATGAAAAATATTTGTTTATAGGGACTCTTCCACCGTGTTCTGCGTGAGGAAATCTCTTTGGCAAAACTCGTGAGACTGAAGCCAGAAGAACTTGTATCTAAAGAGCTTTCCACATGGAAAGAGAGGCCGACGAGATCTGTGAGTGCAGAGGGCACCTGCGGAGGCACCCGGGACTCGAGTTTAACAGAAACAAATTCATAGACGGCTGCATGAGCAGTGCTTTCCTCCTAGAAAACAAGGCTTAAGCTCTGTTGTGTCTTTTTCATTTCAGGTGATGGAGTCCAGAACTAAACTGCACAATGAAAGCAAGAAGACGGCCCCCAGGCAGGAGGCCATCCCCGATCTGGAGGACTCTCCGCCAGTGTCAGATTCAGAGGTAAGCATTTGGGAGCTTTTGTGTTCACCAAGATAGATTAATCCATCCCATATGTTTTGAGGTTATCTTAAATTATTGGGCAGGACACTGAGCTTACAGCAGGTGTATATCATTGTGGCATTCCTCAGTCCTTGTATTCGGTGTATGTCATTGTGGCATTCCTCAGTCCTTGTACTCGGTGGTCCTTTTTTCTCCCCCGTGGGTCTCAATCCCATGAGACCACTTTTCTTGGGTGTTGTTAATTTGGAGCTGAGTTTGGAGAAGAAATGACCTCACCTTTTTTCTTTTTCTTTTAGGAACAGCAGGAGTCAGCACGTGCTGTCCCTGAGAAGAGCACAGCGCCGCTCCTCGACGTCTTCAGCTGCATGTTGAAAGACACCACCAGTCAGCACCGCGCACACCTCTTCGATCTCAACTGTAAAATTTGCACAGGTGAGCACAGTTTGGGGGATGGAGCCTTGAAGCTGAGACTAAACTTGATTTTGTTAAATATCACTGAATCCTTCTAAAAGCAACTACACTTAAGCCAAGCTTAAACATGCAGAAAGGCCAGAATGATTTCCTGCCCTGCCTTTAGAGTGTTGCTTTCGGCTTGGTGTGAGAAACAGTCGTGTGCCGGCTGGGTTTCTCACAGAGCCTTTCCTTGCCTTCTTCAGGCCAGGTTCCCTCTGCAGAAGATGAGCCAGCTCCAAAAAAACAAAAATTGTCAGCTTCTGTTAAGAAAGAAGACTTAAAATCGAAACCTGACAGCTCTGCCCCTGACCCAGCTCCTGATCCAGCTGATGAGGTGATGCCGGAGGCTCTGCCTGAAGTTGCCTCTGAGCCAGGCCTGGAAAGTGCTTCTCATCCAAACGCGGACAGAACATACTTCCCTGGGCCTCTAGGAGATGGTCATCCCGAGCCCTCCCCGCTGGAAGACCTGTCCCCCTGCCCAGCCTCCTGTGGGAGCGGGTTGGTCACCACCGTCACAGTGTCCGGCCGGGACCCCAGGACCGCTCCAGGCAGTTCATGCACAGCCGTGGCCTCCGCAGCAGCCCGCCCAGACAGCACCCACGTGGTGGAAGCCAGACAGGACGTGCCGAAGCCTGTCTTGACTTCTGTGATGGTGCCCAAGTCCATACTAGCTAAGCCGTCCTCATCTCCTGACCCAAGATACTTGTCAGTTCCTCCGTCACCAAATATCAGGTGGGTACTTCAGGTGTGGTCTGAACAAGCCAGACTTTTTTTTAGATTAACAGAAGGAAAGATAACTGGTGACTAAATAGTTGAACTCAGAAATTTAAGCTGGAATACAACTTCACTCTCATCTTTTAGAACGTTCCAGTTGTAGGGTGCCTTATTGTCCTTTTGGAAGTAGAGATCTTGGAAATTTACATTTAGATTTGTGCTCATCCAGTTTTGTTGTCTATTCACTTTATTTTTCTTTAACCAAAATGTCTGTATCATTACAATTAAAGTAAGTAATTGGCAGAAGTAAGCTACCAAAAACGTAAACCTTGCAAGAGTTCACTTTTGCTTTTACACATAAAGTCTTTGTGCTCTCGAAGCCACAGGCACAGTGGCCACACCCGCCGCCCCAGCATGTTGCAGGCAGAGGTGGGAGGTGCGCCTGAGCCCAGGAGCTTGAAACCAGCCTGAGCAACATGGCAAAACCCCATCTCTACAAAAAGGACAAAACTTAGCCAGGCGAGATAATGCACGCCTGTAGTCCCAGCTACTTGAAAGGCTGAGGTGGGAGGATCACCTGAGCCCGGGAGGTGGAGACTGCAGCCAGCCGTGTTGCCCCACTGCGCTCCAGCCTGCACGACAGAATGAGATCCTGTCTCAAAAAAAAAAAAAAAAAAAAAAAATCTACTTCTGAAATTCTCATTGCACAGAGGGACATTGAGTTTTTTTCATGGTTTTGTTTTACAGCACCTCGGAATCACGGTCCCCTCCAGAGGGAGACACGACCCTCTTTTTGTCTCGACTCAGCACCATTTGGAAAGGATTTATTAACATGCAGAGTGTGGCAAAATTTGTCACTAAGGCGTATCCTGTCTCTGGGTGTTTTGATTACCTCAGTGAGGTTAGAACCAAGAAAATGTGTGTGCGTGTGTGTGTGTCTTTCATAGGAGTTTCTAAACTAGAGTCAAACACATGACTTTCAAGAAGTAGGAGAGAAACAGAAATGCCTGACACCCTTGCAACTGACTATCTGGTTACAGAAATGCCTCAATGCAAAGTGGTGATGGCTATGATGAGTCCACAGGTTCAGCAGTTTGGAAAGGGTCAGAAATGTGAGCCTGTAGTCTGGCCTGTCAGTGACCAGTTTCGCTGGGGCACTGACCAGATGGCTGTGCGCACAGCCACCAGCACAGCCAGGTGTTCGGAGCCAGCTCTACACACGCCTGGCCACTTGTGGGGTGGCGCATGTGACCCCATGGCAGGCCTTTTAGTTCTAGAATTAACCAGAAAACAGCACTGGAATTTATGACTTTAATGCAAGGAGTCACCCTGGCTCATACGTGAATCGTTACTCTCTGTGTATGTACATAAAGACGGCATAGAAGTGTTGGGCAGTGATTTCTAAACATAATCTTGTTTGGCAGAAGGTTGGCATCATCCCCCCCTCGGATTTGGTAACTTGTAATCCTGGATTTAATACAACATTTAATACAAGAATGACTGTTTTCCTTGGAATAGTGGTGGTCTTCTTGAATCTTGGATAGTATGTGCCTTCAAATGACTGCATTCATCTTTTTGTGACTACTGCAGTTCAAAGTGATTTACTCCAGTGCTTTCTGTTTAGGATTTGCCTGACACGATCCACATTGGTGGGAGGATTGCACCGAAGACAGTTTGGGATTATGTTGGCAAACTCAAGTCTTCTGTGTCTAAGGTATCTGCTTATAGTATAAATTCGGCAACCATGGAAAATCGTGTTTATTTAAACACATCTTTTTTTAACCTCTTATTTTGATGGGTTAACACTTAAAATGTTAGCCTATTTCCAGGTGAATATTAAAAATTAAGTTTTGCAGTGAGCTGAGATCACACCACTGCACTCCAGCCTGGGAGAGCAAGACTGTCAAAAAAAAAAAAGTTTGTACAGTTGTATTACTATGTGAAGGTGTTTGAGTATACAGTGGTAGGAGGTTGTTTCTAATTTATTATAATGTATGTGCAGTTAAATTTTAGTAAGAAATATATAAGCTTTATTTTCTTGTTTTTTTAATTATTGAAGGAGCAGGTGGTGTCTTTTGCGGGGGTGATCAGGCTCAGGGCACTCAACCCGGGCTCTTAAACGGTCTTGGTTTTCTGGGACCCCTGAGATTTAGCTACAGCTGTGTGTGTCTGTGGTTTTCTCTGGGGAAGCTCTAGTCTTCGTCAGGTTCACAAAAGGGCTAGATCCTGTCGTCTAGTTTAACCCTCCTCTGGGGAGGTGCACAGCCAGCCATTGCAGATCATGCAGCTGGTTCCTCGTGACCGGGGCCATCGTGCATGTAGGAAAAGCCAGCTCTGCTCCAGACACTGCTGGGCTTACATGTCACGTGAATTGCCTCACTGAGACAGGAGCTCTGTGAGATCATGGCTGTGAGTAGGAGAGATTTTACAAGGTTTCCTGTTGAAAGCAGGATGTGAATCGGGCGTGTGATGCTTGAGCCGCATTTTCTTTATGAGTGCTTCCCACTCTTCCATTGCAGGAGCTCTGTCTGATCCGCTTCCACCCCGCCACAGAGGAAGAGGAGGTCGCCTATATCTCTCTCTACTCCTATTTTAGCAGCCGTGGCCGCTTTGGTGTTGTAGCTAATAACAACAGGCACGTCAAGGACCTCTACCTGATCCCACTGAGCGCCCAGGACCCTGTTCCATCCAAACTCTTGCCCTTTGAGGGACCAGGTAAGCGCTGGCTTTCTGGGTGGAGGTGAGGCCCACCTGCACCTGCACCCCTCCTCCCACTGATGTGCCCCGCTGGGTCCTGACCAGCCCAGGGCTCTTTGGGAGCAGGAGTTAGGAGCACAGACTCAGCGGTTAGCAATAGGATTGATCTTTGAGGGCGTAGGACTGTGGCACTAGAAGTGCCCCCTATTCACAGCATAAATTGTCTTAGAAGAGTTTTTTAGAGAGGGAAAAACCCACAGCTTGCAACCAGCTCATCCTGGCCTCAGGTCAGAGAAGACGCAGTGCCCGGGAGCCCGAGGCTCAGCCAGAAAGGGAGGTGACACTCCCAGCTGCCTTGTTCTTTCCTCCAGATAGACTCAGGAGCCAGCACACACCAAGAAGTGGCTCCATCAGGGGTAACTTCTCTAACAGGGATGGATTTCCAGGAGATTTAAAAATAATGACATAGAAAACTATTTCTAGAAAGAATTATTTTCAAATCTGTGGCTCAAATTGTAATAGCTTCATTCATCTTTGGCCAGCTACTTTGTGTTTGCACATTCCTTGGGAAGTACTGTACTTAAACGATTATTTACAAATAGCCTAAAATATATCTTCTTTGTCAAGGGTTGAGGGTGGTTCCAGGGGCCACATGCTCTGTCAGTGACCAGCTCTTTCATAGCCTCTTAGCAAAAGCTGATGTGACTTCAGTTAGGGATGAGTATCCGCTGCCCAACTGCAGTGTCTCCTTGGCCATGCAGTCCTCAGAGGATCAGTGTTCTCTAAAAGTGGGTGCGTGAATCACACAGTGTCCTCTTAAGTGCTTCGTCATAAAGGCAGGTGCTGTCTAGACCCTGTGCCTCAGTGCCCTCTGTCCCTGTCACCAGGCCTCGGCAGGTGTTCCTGCCACAGCTGTGCAGGGTGCTCCCACCCACACTCCTCACGCCACACCCTAGCTAGCTGGGTCCTGTAGGGGCCACTCCACATCTTGGGCGAGGCTTCTGTCACCCCAGGCACAGCCTATGTTCCTACTAGAGCCCATTTCACAGCTGGAGTGGGCTCAGCCTGTGCCTCTGTTGTGGAATTGTATGTCCATAAAGGGATTGGTTGGTATCAGTAATTTCAGGGTTAAATATTTGCTGGCATGATGCATTAAATTATTTTAGTGCCAGATACATTTTTAAAAGCAAAGTGCTTTAGTGTGTCCCCTCAAATCCTACTTGGGATAAAGAGATGCCACCTAATGGGTGGCAGAAAGGACCCTGGTAGAGGTTCTAGGTGATGCTTGTGAAGAGCTCTGGCCAGCTCCACGTGACCAGGGAGAGGAAAAGCCCGGCCCTCCTGGAGGTGAAGACCGAGAAGCTGACCTCTCCGGCACCTGTGAAGACCCCCTGGTCAGTTGCAAGTGCAGCAGCAGTGTGTGTGCAGTCAGTGCAGACACTGCGGCGCCTCAGCGCCTCACTGCTGGGGTGAAAAGAGCACTTTTTATTTACAGAAACGTGAATTCATAGATAGCGAGCCTCCCCTTTTTAAAAAAATTGAAGCGGGCCGGGCGCGGTGGCTCAAGCCTGTAATCCCAGCACTTTGGGAGGCCGAGACGGGCGGATCACGAGGTCAGGAGATCGAGACCATCCTGGCGAACACGGTGAAACCCCTTCTCTACTAAAAAAATACAAAAAACTAGCCGGGCGAGGTGGCGGCGCCTGTAGTCCCAGCTACACAGGAGGCTGAGGCAGGAGAATGGCGTGAACCCGGGAGGCGGAGCTTGCAGTGAGCTGAGATCTGGCCACTGCGCTCCAGCCCCGGCGACAGAGCGAGACTCCGTCTCAAAAAAAAAAAAAAAAAAAAAAAAATTGAAGCGATATTTCGTCCTTTTTTGAGCTCCTCTTCCTACTCCATCTCCAAACTTGGAGCTGTCAGGTGAGCACAGGTTGTAGGGTGTTGAGCGAGCCCTGGCACATGCCGGGCACAGGGTTCCCCACACGGGGCAGTGACAGGGCCCAGGGAGGGCCTCGGATGGGGTTCCCCACACTGGGCAGTGATGGGGCCCAGGGAGGCCACCAGAGGAGCGGCACCCCCGTTCTCCCCACAGCAAGGGCTGGCTGGGCAGGTGCAGCCCTGGGGCAGAGGGAGAGGACAGGTCTCCCGGCACCTCCCGGATGGCACCGGGACAAGGAGGGCTGGGCTGGGGTCACTCACCTTGTCTGTTGAGTGCGATGGTGCCAACCACCCACACTGTCAGCTCCGCGACCAGCTGGGGAAACGTCACACTCGCCTCACCAAGGCACTCGCTGAGGCCACAACGCCGCCTGACGGGGACACACAAACGCTCCGGGGACTTTGATGCACCATAAAGAGCAGAGGCGTCTGGGTAAAGTAACACAGGGCAAGGGACTTTAGAGAAGTAACAGCGAGTGAAACTTTTCCATACACTTCAGAAATGTTTTAACTTAAGGCTTCAGTATAATGTTGAATTCTCCTGATGTCCTTGTTGACATGAATATGTGTGCGTGAAATTTCACACACTTCCATGGTCACTAAACAGCCTTTTCCCCGGGCCAGGCCATTGGGTACTTGGCCCACTTCACATACTGATTACTTGACTTGGCGTTTTCTAGATATAAACATGTACGTGTGTGTCCTGGCTTTGTGGTGTAAATGTGTAGTGCGTGTGTGTGTGTGTGTGTGTGTGTGTGTGTGTGTGTGTAAGGCTAGGTCTTGGCACGTTTCCTGTCTCAGCGGACCCTGTCCTCATGGAGTTAGTCTCTGCCCAGAAGCCCTTGGACAGCACAGGCCACACCTGAGGGCACTGATGGTGGTGACTCCACAGAGCTGTGGTCAGGGGTGAGTGTGTGCTGCGTGGCCTAGAGTCATGCCCCTGGAAGTGCTGGGCGAGGGTCTGCAGGGCCCAGTGCCATTCCAGAGCCTCAGTTCTCTGCAGCACATGCAGCACAGGCCTGAAGGAGACCTGGCGCCCCAGCCTTGAGCTGCCCATCTGCATCAGGGCACTGATGTGGGAGCATCTTCCCCTGGGGGTGTTAAGGAGAAGGTCCTGTTGGGGGTAGAGATTCACGCAGAAAAGAGTGACCGACTCATCCATATGCCTCAGTTTATACCACACAATTGCAGGTGTCCTGCCTCCCACACATGGGGCCTAATGGGTTCTGATAGCGTGGTGTCTAGTCCCAGCCCCGTTGGTGCTTGCTGTTCACATCTAAGCAAGTGAAGGACTGAAGGTGCCCAGCTGTGCCCTCAGGGGAAACCAAGTCACCCGTCCCGTCAACACTTGGCCCTTCTTGGGCAGTGAGAGTGGAGCTGCCCCTGCAGCACCCTCGGGAGCCGTGCAGTTCACAGCAGTAGCTGGATCTCCCCGAGGACATTTGTCCTTGCATGTCTTAATTTGTCCACAAAAACACCAGGTTTTCTTCCTCTGCCCCTCTGCCCTGCAGTGGGGGCACTCTCCATAACTCAGCATCACTGGGGGGCAACTGGGAGGCCTGGGTCCGGGTGACCTTCTCCACCTAGATATTTACCCCACTCAGTTCCAGCTCTACCAACAGGGCCCCCCGCAGGGACTTGGGGTGGCAGAGTCTGGGCCTGTCTCAGGGCCTTGTTCATGGAAGGGAGATGAGTCGGGTTGAAAGCTCATCGTGGAGGGTTCTGTGTGGGGCCCTTACAGGACTGGACCACAGCCAAGATGCCTGCCTGTAAACCATGCCCAGTCCCCGTCATTTCCACGTGAAGCCGCAGGCCTCGGAGCCTTGGTCTGAAATGCCTGTCGAGTGACCTCGGTCCATAAACATGGGTGCACAGTCTGTTCCCCCCAAGTACAGGGCCGGAGGAACACCGCCCTCTGTAGCTGCTCCAATGGAAAGGGCTCTTTTCTCTGAGGTCTTTATACATTAGAAAGCTCTTCTGGGAAGAATGAATCCATAGTGTCCTGTATTTACTTTTAACTGCTTTCTAAATTAGCTGAGAAATTCTGACTTGAAATATTGTCAGGTAAGCATTTCTTCAGTTTTCATGTGTGTATGTAACAGTAGCTTTGCATGGAAATTGTAATCAGTATTGAATGGAATGTACTGCCTTCTCCTAAATCAATAAACATATTTCGTGGAAACTGGTCCTTGTTTGTTTGAATTGGAACCATTTGGTGGCTCCTGGTCACCTCTCCTAGGCCCCCCTTTGCTTTCCATAAGCCAGCGCAGCACACCCTGGTGGTGCCCCCAGCCCTGCAGCCCACCTGGCAGGGGCTAGAGCTGACGCGGTGCAGGCTGGTGCTGCCCTGGGGCCCTTCTCGGCACCCCGGCACCCAGAAGAAGATGGACATCGCTCTCTCACCTGAGGCGTGCTGGACCCAGCGGCTTTGTGCAGGTCGTAGGGATTCCCAGTTGGAACGAGGGAGGGTCTGTGTGTGTGTGAGTGGGTGTGTTTGGTGGGCTGGGGGAAGTCACTTCTTCCCACCTTAATTGCCAAGTCTTTCTATCCAAGTCATACTCAGAACCCTTGTTGATTAACTTCCACACAGTTTCTGTTCCAGCAGGTGTGAACATTTTGTTTTGACAGAAGCAGACCATTGAGAGAGTTTTCATTTTAAGAACTGATAGTAGGATGTGCTCGGTGGGTGAGTTTAGGGGTAAAGGCCTCATTGTGATAGTTTGGGGTTGGGAGGAGTCAGGTTTCAGGTGGTTCATTAGTAAGAGGGCGTGTCTTCCTGCAGCCTCAGGTTCAGTACCAAGGGCGCTTCCTGCACCCTCCGAAGCAGGTGGTTCCCTTCGTCAGCTGCCTTGTCCCCCAGTCCCTATTGCCGACACACCTGGACACAGATCCTGGTTTTGGTCTTGGCCCACACAGCTTTTCGAATACACCCTTTGTCTTCAGTGTCTTGCGTTCTTTTCCTGTGCGTGTGGTCTGATTCTGACCACTGAGTCCAGACGCCTCCTTCGTGAATACGCAAAGGACACAGACGTGGTGCTAAAAAGGCCCGTTTGCTTGCACATGATACGCCCAGAAGAAAACCATTTCGCCCTCTGGCCTTTCAGAGGGTGTTGGTTGTTGGGGGAACGTCCACACCCTTGTTCCAGGCCTGATCAGTACCCTTCAGTGGAAGTGCAGGGGCACGTTTAGCCACAGCTTGCATCTCCGGGCCCCGGGCCCTGGTTGCTCCTGGCCGCCTGCTTTATGAACTGAGGGCCTCAGTAGCCCTCAGGAGGGAGGTGGGTGGGTAAGCCTGCCGTGCCCTGTGCTGCCTGCGGCCTGGCTGGTGCCTGCTTCACGCAGGCCTCAGTCTCTGCACCTTCCCGGGGCACACTCCCTCCCAGGGTTCACACACACCACGGGGCAGTTGCCGAGGGGAGGGGTGAGCCTGGGAACAGCCCCTGGGCAACCTTGATTGCCCCTCCTGAGGTGGGGGCTCTGTGACCTTTTGACCTTACTGGTCTGCTGGACATGTCAGGCACTGCCAGGCACCCTCTCCTCCAGGGAAGATGGCTCCCAAGGTCCGGTCAGCTGAACGGCACTGCTGCTTCCGTGAAGAGTGATTTCCAAGGTGCTGGCCACTCTTCACATATTCACGCGACCGTAGTAACAAACAGGAGCGGGTGCCGGCCACGTTTTACATGTTCATGCAACCATAGTAACAAACAGGAGTGGGTGACAAGTTTGTTTCACAACGGGTGTGCCTTTTTGGACAGCCCAATTTAAATTTTAAATGGCGGGGAAATTCAGAATGAACACCCATCTGACTCTGCAGCTTTATTCAGTCACCAGTGTCTGCAGATAGCACCAAGAGCTGGGAGCATTTACACGTGCCAGCTGCGTTTGATGCCAATCTCCAGATGGTTGCTGTTTTCAAGACTAAAGAATCTTGCCAGAGCTGGGATATACTAATTATTTTTTTCATTAACAAGCAAGTTAGCCATTAAAAGTTTGAGTTGGAGTGACACACCACAAGACGGGACTACGTAACAGTGATTTTGTGCATCATTCCGCCACCCTGACAGCCCTTTAGAAGCTGAGAGTCTCCCTTGGGCGGCATGTCCCCTCTGTGTCAATGAGTCAGCACTAGGCTCCCCCAGGTGACTTCCCCACACGAGGCCCCACAAGCCCTACTGCCTGGGGTCCCTCCCGAAGCCTAGCCCAGGCCTGTGTCTGTTCCCTGTGTCAGGTTCACAGGGAGAGGGCCTGGCTTACAGGAACTCAGCCTGAGCCTCAGTGCCCTTCCCACCAGGGCGTGGTGGGCTCTGCAGATGTATGGTCCGGGAAGGCCATAATAGCCAATTTCACAACTGTCCATACCCGAAAAGTGGATTTGAGTAAGCTATGTAACAGCTTATTCAGTAAAAAGATAGCTATTGTGGTGAGAGAAGTACTATTTAAAAATATGTTTAACTCATGTTAATCAGAACGTGAACTTGACAGGTTGCCCTTCGTATTTGCTGAGCAGCAGAGCTCAGCTGTGCCCTTCGGTGTGGCCTGGCTGGCTTTCCTGCTTCCCTCCTTCTGTGCCCACCCAGCCCTTTCACTGGCACCATGCTACCATCCGGGGAACAGAATGAAGAGGAGGTGGAGGTGAGGTGCTGGGATACCTCACCCCTCTCGCCGCGCTCGAGTCTCAGCTCTGCCAGGCAGCCTGTGAAGGAAGAGGCCTTTGGCCCTCTCGCCAGGAGGGAGGGAGCATCCCATGAGCAGGCTGGTCCCAACTCAGTCTGGCAGGCCTGGTATTCCTCCCTTAAGGGTGAGATGGACACCCACCACCCTCTGTGCTCAGCCTGTCCATCAATTCCTTAGTGGAATTTAGGGAGATTAACAACAAATGTGTTTAGAACTACAGGGTGGTGCCTGTCCAAACAACCTGAAGCGATCTGTGATGATCTTTAACATCACCAGAGGCACGGGAAATCGTACTGGTTGTCATTGTAAAGGAAAAAAAGCTGTAACGTGAGCACCTTTTGTATACCACAGTAATGTTAAATTATCTGTACATTGAGTTTTTACGGTTTAGTTTCATATATTGTTATGCTGCCGAAATGCTCTGCCCATGTGTATCATTTTTCCCTCAGCTGCTGTTTTGGGATGTGGGTTTTTCTATTCCCCTTTGGCATTCTTGATTGATTATGAGTGTGGGGAGGGTTGTTACTGGAATATTAGTACTAATCTAAGTTACCACAACTTACAACGTTGGGAATAGTTCTCTTTGAAGAATTTTTTTTTAACTAATACTGTGCCCTAAAATCCCCAGTGCGCGTCGTTCACCTGCTCTGCTCTTTGCCACCCGTTTGCTGAGCACCTCTGGGCTTTACGTGAGCACCGTGTCCTGTGTTTACAAGGACGCAAGCCTTAGGCAGTCTTTGATATGTGAATGCTCACTGAATTTCTTTCTAAACCTAAAACATTTATTGTTTTTCCAAGACGGAGTCTCACTCTGTCACCCAGGCTGGAGTTCAGTGGCACGATCACGGCTCACTGCAATCTCCGCCTCCAAGGTTCAAGCAATTCACCTGCCTCAGTGTCCTGAGTAGCTGGGACTACACGCACACGCCACCACGCCTGGCTACTTTTTGTTTTTTGTTTTGTTTTTTTGAGACCGAGTCTCACTCTGTTGCCCGGGCTGGAGTGCAATGGCGTGATCTTGGCTCACTGCAGCCTCCGCCTCCCGGGTTCAAGCGATTCTCCTGCCTCAGCCTCCTGAGTAGCTGGGACTACAGGTGTGCACCACCATACCCAGCTAATTTTTGTATTTGTAGTAGAGACAGGGTTTCACCATGTTGGCCAGGATGGTCTTGATCTCTTGACCGCATGATCTGCCCACCTTGGCCTCCCAAAGTGCTGGGATTACAGGTGTAAGCCACCGCATCTGGCCCAATTTTTGTATTCTTAGTAGAGACAGGGTTTCACCATGTTGGCCAGGCTGGTCTTGAACTCTTGACCTCATGATCCACCTGCCTTGGCCTCCCAAAGTACTGGAATTACAGGCGTGAGCCACCATGCCCAGTCCAAAGCATTTATTTTAGCCATTTCATTTAATGCCGTTTTTCCTGTGTAGTTGTAATTCTGACACCAGAGACTAATGGATGACCTCATGCTTGTGCTTTATTGATAATTCTGAATTGAGTTGAATTGGCACCTAATCAAACATTTAATATTAGTATATTTAGAGTAATTATGTGTTGCAACTCCTAAGTTAAAGACAAAAAGGGGGCCAGGTGTGGTGGTTCATGCCTGTAAGCCCAGCACTTTGGGAGGCCGAGGCGGGTGGATCACCTGAGGTCAGGAGTTCAAGACCAGCTTGGCCAACATGGTGAAACCCCTTATCTACTAAACACACAAAAATTAGCAAGGCATGGTGGTGTGTGCCTGTAATCCCAGCTACTCAGGAGGCTGAGACAGGAGAATTCGCTTGAACCCGGGAGGCAGAGGTTATAGTGAGCCGAGGTTGCGGCAACAGAGTGAGACTCCATCTCAAAAAAAAAAAAAAAAAGGGCTGTTACCTTCCTGGCAGTGGCATGAGGGGAAGAAGAGCATAGCTGAGCTGTTGTGTTAAGGGCACCTGGGACAATGCCCTTTCCACCCCTGTAGGTTCCCACCACAGCCTCCCTCCCCTCCACACTTCTGCTCTAGCATTACAGATAATTTCTTTAAAATATGTAACAAATTCCGACGATTGGGATGAATTCCCTCGTGAATTGGGCCTTCAGTTCCGTGGTTGGTGACGAGGGGTTAGTCGCCCCCTTCACATGGCTCCGGGAGGACTGGCTTGGTGCGTTCTCGGGATGGTGCGTTCCTGGGACGATGCGTTCCTGGGGCAGAATCATCCAGGCTTTTGCAACTATCTTGACACTTGATTTTATTTTGCCACAGAATGGCTTATTTCTGTCTGTTAAACGTTCCCCATGAAAGCCCTTAATAAAATTCACCTCTGAAGGGTGAAAGTTGGATTTAGATTCTAAAATTTGCAAATATTTTGTTTTTCAGGTCTTGAGTCACCACGTCCGAATATAATTCTTGGATTAGTAATCTGCCAAAAAATAAAACGTCCCGCAAACGCTGGAGAGTTAGACAAGATGGATGAAAAGCGAACCCGACTTCAACAAGAAGAAGTGGACGTTCCGGCCTATCCAAAAGTAACCACAGCCCCGCAGTCCGAAAAGAAGCCCTCCAAGTATCAGCTCTACTCTGCAGACACGGCTGTCAGCAGCACACCCCCTGGGTCGCCTCCCCCTCCGCCCCCTCTTCCAGAACCGCCGGTGCTAAAAGTGTTGTCATCCCTCAAACCTGCAGCCACCAGCCCAGCCACAGCAGCCACAACAGCAGCAGCAGCCTCCACGGCAGCTTCCTCCGCCGCTTCCTCTGCTTCCAAAACAGCGTCACCACTGGAGCACATCCTGCAGACTCTCTTTGGAAAGAAGAAATCATTCGACCCCTCTGTCCGGGAGCCGCCTGGGTCCACCGCAGGTCTCCCCCAGGAGCCCAAAACCACAGCAGAGGACGGGGTGCCGGCGCCTCCGCTGTTAGATCCGATCGTCCAGCAGTTCGGTCAGTTCTCAAAAGATAAGGCTCTAGAGGAAGAGGAGGATGACAGGCCATACGACCCCGAGGAGGAGTATGACCCCGAGAGGGCTTTCGACACTCAGCTTGTGGAGCGAGGCCGGCGCCATGAGGTGGAAAGGGCTCCTGAAGCAGCTGCAGCCGAGCGGGAAGAGGTGGCCTACGACCCCGAGGATGAGACCATCTTAGAAGAAGCAAAAGTGACCGTTGATGACTTGCCCAACAGGATGTGTGCCGACGTGAGAAGGAACTCCGTGGACAGGCCTGCTGAGCCGGTGGCTGGGGCCACCACGCCCTCCTTGGTGGAACAACAGAAGATGCTAGAAGAGCTGAACAAACAGATCGAGGAGCAGAAGAGACAGCTGGAGGAGCAGGAAGAAGCTCTCAGGCAGCAGAGGGCCGCAGTCGGGGTCTCCATGGCCCACTTCTCAGTGTCGGACGCCTTGATGTCTCCACCACCCAAGTCATCCTTGCCCAAGGCGGAGCTGTTCCAGCAAGAGCAGCAGCCCGCAGACAAGCCCACCTCCCTGCCCCCCGCCAGCCAGGCATCAAACCACAGAGACCCACGGCAGGCAAGGCGCCTGGCCGCCGAGACCGGTGACGGGGAGGGGGAGCCTCTCTCCAGGCTTTCGGCACGTGGTGCCCAGGGTGCCCTGCCTGAGAGAGATGCTTGCAGGGGCAGCCTTGTGGGCCAGGCACCCGTGCCAGTCCTGGAGGAAAAGGAGCCAGCCTCTTCCCCCTGGGCTTCAGGTGAAAAGCCCCCAGCGGGGTCCGAGCAGGACGACTGGAAGGCAGAGCCTGGGGAGGGCACCCGCCCTGCCATGGCTGGAGACAGCTCGGCCAGGCCTGCCCGGAGGGTGCTGCTGCCCACACCACCCTGTGGTGCCCTGCAGCCCAGCTTCCCGCTGCAGCACGACGGTGAGCGGGACCCTTTCACCAGCCCGGGGTTCGCGTCGCAGGACAAGGCTCTTGGCTCAGCTCAGTATGAGGACCCAAGAAATCTTCTTTCTGCTGGAAGGAGCAGCAGCCCTGCAGTTGAAACAGAGGGGGACAGAGAGCCACAGGCCAGACCCGGCGAGGGCACCACCCCGCTCCCCACACCAGGACAGAAAGTGGGGGGCGCTCAGCCCCCGTTTCAAGGTCAGCGTGAACCTGGACCTCATGCTTTGGGGATGTCAGGGCTTCATGGCCCCAATTTCCCGGGACCAAGGGGGCCAGCCCCTCCGTTTCCAGAAGAGAGCATCGCCTCCAACGATGGGCCACGAGGGCCTCCGCCAGCCAGATTTGGAGCCCAGAAGGGGCCCATCCCGTCCTTATTCTCGGGGCAACACGGGCCGCCTCCTTATGGGGACAGCAGAGGCCCCTCGCCCTCTTACCTTGGTGGGCCACGAGGAGTGGCACCATCCCAATTTGAAGAACGCAAGGATCCCCATGGGGAGAAGAGGGAGTTCCAGGACGCCCCGTATAACGAGGTCTCGGGCACCCCCGCCCAGTTTGAAGGGACAGAGCAAGCCCCGTTTCTGGGAGGCAGAGGCGGCGCGCCTTTCCAGTTTGGAGGCCAGAGAAGGCCGCTGCTGTCCCAGCTGAAAGGCCCCCGAGGCGGCCCCCCTCCCTCTCAGTTTGGAGGTCAGAGAGGGCCACCCCCTGGCCATTTCGTGGGCCCAAGAGGGCCCCATCCTAGTCAGTTTGAAGCTACCCGGGGCCCTCATCCCAACCAGTTCGAAGGACCCAGAGGCCAGGTCCCTAACTTTATGCCAGGTCCCAGGGGCATTCAGCCTCAGCAGTTCGAAGACCAGAGGGTCCATTCACCACCAAGATTCACAAACCAAAGGGCGCCAGCACCGCTGCAGTTTGGTGGACTACGGGGGTCTGCGCCCTTTTCTGAAAAAAACGAGCAGACCCCGTCGCGATTTCACTTCCAGGGCCAAGCCCCGCAGGTGATGAAGCCGGGCCCCAGGCCCCTGCTGGAGCTCCCCAGCCACCCCCCGCAGCACCGGAAGGACCGCTGGGAGGAGGCCGGCCCGCCCTCCGCGCTCTCCTCCAGTGCGCCCGGACAGGGCCCCGAGGCCGACGGACAGTGGGCATCGCCCGACTTCCGAGAGGGCAAAGGCCACGAATACAGAAACCAGACTTTCGAAGGGAGGCAGCGGGAGCGCTTTGACGCGGGCCCCAAAGAGAAGCCGCTGGAGGAACCCGACGCCCAGGGCCGGGCGTCCGAGGACAGGAGGAGGGAGCGCGAGCGCGGCCGAAACTGGAGCCGAGAGCGGGACTGGGACCGGGCCCGGGAGTGGGACCGACACCGGGACAAGGACTCCAGCCGGGACTGGGACAGAAACCGGGAGAGGAGCGCCAACCGTGACCGAGAGCGCGAGGCCGACCGGGGCAAGGAGTGGGACCGCAGCCGGGAGCGGAGCAGGAACCGAGAGCGCGAGCGAGACCGGAGGCGCGACCGGGACCGGTCCCGGAGCAGAGAGCGGGACCGAGACAAGGCCAGGGACAGGGAGCGGGGCCGCGACCGCAAAGACCGGAGCAAGAGCAAAGAGAGCGCTCGGGACCCGAAGCCCGAGGCCTCGAGGGCCTCCGACGCCGCCGGTACCGCCTCGCAGGCCTAGACGCCCCGGCCGGGCAGAGACCCTTTTTAAAGCCACGTTCGTAACATGCGTTGAACAAATAGCTTTTGAAATAGCCACGATCTTAGATTCAGGATAGAATATTCTGGACTTAAAAATTACTGTAATTTTGTGTAAATGGTTTCTTACTAGATTTCACATCTTTACACTTCTGATGCTTTTTTAAAAAAAACTAAACTTTAATATTTCCATTTAAAGTTAAAGAAATGGGAAATTGCCTACAGAGCATATTGCTTTTTCAGATCATAAAGTTACATTTTCCAATAACTTGACTATTGTAAATTTTAAGGGAATTTCATTGGACCCTAGAGCCATACCTTCACTGACATCTCATCTGTTTGTGTTTCCAGAAGCTGCTTTTACAGGTCTTAGCCGCTGTCCCGGAGGCCGGTGTGGGTGTGACCCGCAGGCGTCCACCCTGCGGCTGGGGAGAAGTGTTAGTAGCTTGTATCTGGAGTCTTGAGAAACACAAAACTTACAAATGCATCTTTCTTTTGTCATAAAATTTGAATTGCAGTTTTCAACTGGGAAACAAACACACATTTCTTAGCGAGCTCAGCTTTTGTATGTCACCTTATCAATTTTTTCAAAAACATGATTTAAAGCAACATCTGTCCTAGTATAATTGTTGCATTTTAAATAACAATTTATTGAAAAAACGTTAAGTTTGACTAGCCTAAAAAAAAGTAACAAACCAATTAAGTGTACTTTGGGGGCGGGGAGGAGTCCTTGATCTGAATAATCGGAACATTTTGTTCGTCCAGTTTCACCTTCTGAGCAGTTCTGTGTCCCAAGAAAAGTGCAGTCAGCCTCAAACTGGTATTTGTCAGATGATACATTTAAAAGTTTGTCCTTGAAAGTGGAACAATACTCGTATAAAGTCTGAGATGAGAAATAGTGATTATTAGCTCAAGAACTGCAAATGAGATAGGAAGCTGTTCACTGTGAAACAGTCTCTTGCTTGTGTATTTTTTGAGTACTTCTGAAGTGTGAAGTAAAAAACATCTGGCTAATTTATTTGTACAAATACACTTTGATAATTTTTTATATTTTCATAAAGTTACTTTTACAGATATAAAATTAAAGAACTTCACTTGTCCTTTGGAGTCTGTTATTCCATTGTACGTCACTACAGATTTTTCACTTTATAGCACAGATTTCTTAAGTTAAGAAAACATTGAGAACGTATCAGTTTGAGATGTTTGGTGTTGAAAGCCAAGTGTCCATAGGTTAAATTACATTAAAGTAGGTGTCACTTTCCAACATCTAGTACGATGTGAAGGTTTTTTTTGTTTGTTTGTTTAACATATAAAGCAAATTTTTCTAATTTAAATACACAAATGTAAAAATCAAGTGTGTTTCTTTAGTTTACTTGATAGAGATTCCTGTAAATTGTATTTTATATTGCGGAGGCTTATATCACTGTACATGAGAACATGGAACGACGTAGGTTTTGTTACTCGCAGGAGAATAAACAGCCACAGGAAGTTTCTGTCTCGGGTCTTCATCACCCTTTTTCTAACGCCGAGAAGTTTGGGGTCGTGCACGGACGCCCTGGCCACCCAGTTTCTTGTTGCTGGTTTGCCTGGGCGTGGGCAGGAGTGCCCTTTGGACCCCTCCCTGAACTCATGCTGAGCCCAGGGTGAGACTGGCTGGGTGCGGGTCCCCACATCCTTCCGTCACGGGGCAACTCTCTCGCTGCCTGTGGGGACTCAGTGCCATGCAGCTCTGGAGACGATGGGCAGGAAGGTCGGGAGGAGGGACTCGCCCCCTTCAGACCCTCTCCTGGGGCTTTCAGAGTGGGAGCCCGAGACCACCGCGACAGCCTCAGCTGTGGTGAAGGGGTCTCATGGTTGAGGAGTGAGCCCCGAAGCCCCAGCCCATCCAGGCCGCAGCGGAGCGTGCGCCCGCGGACTCTGCCGGGCGTGGGGCCGCAGCGGAGCGTGCGCCTGGTGGCTCTGCCAGGCGTGGGCTGCTGCCGAGGACACAGGTGGGCAGGCGGGGTTGGCGGCCCAGACCCAGCAGTGCCAATAGAGGAGACATGGTGCCCCACGTGCCTGCACACAGCGTGGCTGCAGGGACAGGCTCCGTGAGCTGGCGCCTGGCCTGCGCTTGGCTTCTGAACAAGCCTACGGGTCCACAGCCCAGCCATGAGCAGACGCTGGTGGGACGTTCCCGTGCAGACCAGTGCAGCCCCCTTGGCCAAGTGTCTGGTGGGACAGCAACAGCGCTGACCAGCCTTCTCCAACAGCTCCAGACCGTGACCCGTGCAGCCAAAGGGCTCACTGAGCGGAAAAGTGGCGAGGAAGACTCAGCTCCAGTCTGCCTCTGGGCTCATCCGCGGCCCGGTCGGTCACACGAAGCAGGGAAAGGCCCAGGCCCCGGAGCCCTGGCACACCCACAGGCCCACAAGGCACCACAGGGTCACTGAACTGTGGCTCCCTATTCCAGCAGGGAGGCCGAGGCAGCTGTCGGGGAAAATGGAAAGAGCCATCTCACTCGAGAACTCGGCACGGGGGCCTCCAACAGGCGGTAACACCCAAAGCAGCAAGCACCTTCCCTGCCCAGCCCTCACATCAGGCGTCAGTGAGTCCCAGGGAGGAGGCGGCAGTGGGGGCCGTGGCTGTGGCTGAGCTCGGGGGGCCTAACTAGAAGGGCAGAAAAGACAAGACCACAACAGACATGCCCAGACGGACAGTGAGCTCAGCCCTCGGTGGCAGGGCAGGGCCAGTAAACAGGCTGGGCCAGGGCGAGACTGGCTGGGTGCGGGTCCCCACACGCTGGGTCTGTCTTCCTGTGGGACACAGCAAAAGGGAGAAGAACCAAGCCTGCCCAAAACGTCAGACCCAGCAGTCACCGCTGTCGTTATTTTGGTATTTTCCTTAATCTTTTTCTCTCTCTGCATCTAAATTTTGACAAAATCAGGGTCCCTCCAGGAGCACGCTGTGGCCTGGGGTTTGCTCCTCCTCCGGCTGCTCTGCTGCTTCCAGCCGACCTCACTCATGGGCTCAGGGTACCCATGTGGGGACCCTGCCACTGGCTGAGTACGTCTGTTCCACAGGAGGCTGGGAGGCTCAGTGGGCTTACTCAGAGGAAAACCTGAACCAACTCCATCACCCGCCTCCGTAAACCACAGCTCTGCCTGGCATCTGGGCCTCCTTTCAGATCCAGGGTCTAGAAATTCCTAGAAGGCCTGATTATTTCCCATCCCCGTTGCACAGACTCCTGATAAACAGAGGAAGATCCATTTGGGAAGGGGTGGTGGGAAAATTAGCTGCGTATTTTTGGCATTTAGCAGGGCCCCTTCCTCTGGGAGACGGCAGTCTCTCCTCCATTCCAGGGGCCTGGGTCTGTCCAGAGTCTGGAACTTGGCCGAGGGCCCGGAGCTCTGTGTTGGGGCTTCCAGTCAGAGCGAAGGACTCCTGCTCTCGAACCTACAGCCTTTCTGCCAGCACAAAACGGGGACGCCTTTGGCAGGATGTCCATTTTTTTCAGTTGTAGGGAAGCTGCACCCATCAGGCAACGCGGGAACTATGTGGGTCAGATGACTGCGCCTCTGCTGCCCCTCACCGCTGTGCTGGGAATCACGCCGGTGGCATGGCTCCCGCCAGCCCGGAGCTCCACCATCCCCACTGCATTGGGAGTCCAGCTGCATGGCAGCAGTTCCCACCGCAGTTTTTGGCCTACAGAAAAGAATGATCATGGAGCTCTTCCCGGGGGGCGAATGAGGGTGCAGGTGAGGGTGAGGGTGCAGGTGCGGGTGACAGATCGGGTGCGAGTGTGGGTGAGGGTGCGGGTGAGGGTGAGGGTGCGGGTGAGGGTGAGGGTGCGAGTGAGGTTGAGGGTGTGGGTGAAGGTGTGGGTGAGGGTGAGGGTGAGGTGCGGGTGCGGGTGATGGTGTGGGTGAGGGATCGGGTGTGGGTGCAGGTGACAGATCGGGTGCGAGTGTGGGTGAGGGTGCGAGTGAAGGTGTGGGTGACAGATCGGGTGCGAGTGTGGGTGAGGGTGCGGGTGAGGGTGAGGGTGCAGGTGCGGGTGAGGGTCCGGGTGAGGGTGTGGGGCTACCCCGTGAATTCACTCCTCAGAATCCTGGTGAAGGGGTGACCTCCAAGCCCCAAGGACATCAAGCTGGTCTTGCGTGACAAATCCATCCTAGCATTCCACTGTCCTCTCCAGTATACGAGGAAAGTTCTGGATTTCACTTAGTTTAGGGTAGGCTACCTGTGGGGCAACAGTTTCGGTGATTGATCAAGAAAGTGGGGGCAAGAGGGGTGGTCACTCCCAGCCGTTCATTCCAACACATCAAATCCAGAATCTGAGTCCCTGTCTCACTTATGCAAGCTTATATTCCTTCCACCCAGATCCCACACTCTCAACATCCATTTCCACATATTTTCCCCAGGTTTTGGTAGGGAAGCATTTGTGGGCCACACTTCACACCTTCTCTTTTGGGGCCTGCTGGAACTCCAGTCTGGATCTAGGTCTAGAAGGAAAACAGAGGTGGTGGTGGGTCCTGGGCAGGATGGTGGCGCCTTACAGGGCAGCTCCCTAGGGAAGACACTTGAGGGTCTTCAGGCAAAGGAGTCTCAGCTCCCCAGGCAGTGGTGGAAGAGCCGCATGGGCCTTCAAAGAAGACTTGTGGAGTTTACGGGCAGATCCCAACAGACTTGTGGGGCTTGTGGTCCTCAGCTTCACTGGGATCTTCCCACATGCCCCCATTCCAACATCAGGTTCCAGTTCTTTCCCAACTTCCCTTAAATTTAACAAAAGAGGCACTGCAAAGTCGAAACTGTAGATTATGCTGTAATTAAATCGTCCAGGAGACTAGGCTTCAGGTTTGTTTTGCAGAAATCTCAGCCGCGTGGCTACAGGAGATAAGGACTTATTTTAAGACAGTCATAGAGGCTTTCAGGTTCCTTTTCAGACTCCAAGCCAGGAATTTAAAGCACCGAGAGCTGGAGCTGCTGTGTCCATCACCAGCAGGTCCTTGTCCTGCTAATTCCTGTCTACAGCTTCACCAGCACATGGGCCAGTGACATCCCTGCCTCCCTCTTTCTTCCTCAGCTCTTTCTCTTCCCCCTTGTTCAATTTGCCTGGAAGCATGCAAGAAGAAAGTACAGGGCCGCCCCCAACCCCTCTGCTTCTGCCCATCACAAGTGCCACGAACCTATGGTCCCCATCATCTCCTCTCACTTCTCCCACCTCTTCAGCAAGAAGCAGGTGCACATTTGGATGGTTTGATTGGATGCTGCCTTCACATTGTGTATAAACTGAAGTTAGAGCAGGTACTCACCACAGTTCTTGCCATTGGTTTTAACATGGAAGCAGTAAAATATAAGAACACTTGTTTTGGGCTGGGCGCGGCGGCTCAGCCTATAATCCCAGCACTTTGGGAGGCCAAGGCAGGCAGATCACGAGGTCAGGAATTCAAGACCAGCCTGGCCAATACGGTGGAACCCCATCTCTATTAAATATACAAAAATTAGCCAGGTGTGGTGGTGGGCTCCTGTAATCCCAGCTACTTAGGAGGCCAAGGCAGCAGAATTGCTTGAACCCAGGAGGTGGAGGTTGCAGTGAGCTGAGATCACACCATTGCGCTCCAGGCTGGTTGACAGAGCGAGACTCTGCCTCAAAAAGAGAACACTTGTTTCACAGTGTGGGATGTTGGTGGTCAAGATATAATGAGGCCTCTCTGGAAGCATTACTTCCAGAATACCCAGGGTCTTCTTTTGCTGGTAGACAGCAACGATCATGAAAGAATTCGGGAAGTGGCAGATGTGCTGCAGAAAAGGCTTCGGGCAGGTGAGTGTGGAGACGCAGCGCCACTGCTCTCCGCAAACAAACAGGGTTTGCCCAGCGCTGGGGCCATCAGTGCGACGACAGATGAGCCAGCTCTTCAGTCTCTTCCTAATAGGACATGGTATGTTCAAGCCACTTGTGCAACACAGAGCTGGTGTGGATGAGGGACTTGACTGGCTGTCAAATGAGTTTTCAAAACATTAAATGGAAACTAGACATCTAACCAAAGACATGTTTTGATAAAATTGGTCCAGACTTGCTACAGCAAAATTAGTTTGTATCTTGGTTAAGAAACAGCATCGGGGGCTGGCTTGGGCAGAATAATAAACTTATTTTGTTGCCAATTATTGTTTGCCAGATCTAATGTTGTTCTTTAGCAATGTGCTTGGTTTTAAAGAAATTCTTCTTAGGAAAAAAGTGTCCCCATTTACTTCCCATAAGCTTAAAACCTGGACATAGTTGTGAAACCTTTAAATAAATCCACCTTGGAGATTAAAATACAGACAAGTAAATAAATAAGGCGGGCGCGGTGGCTCACGCCTGGGGGAGCCCTGTTGGGGAGGAGGTGAATCCCCTGAGCTTGCTGGAGACCAGCCTGGGCAACACGATGGACCTTGTTTCTATTTAAAATAAATAAATAAATAAATAAATAAATAAATAAATAAATAAATAAAAAAGGCCAGGCGCGGTGGCTCGCGCCTGTAATCCCAGCACTTTGGGAGGCTGAGGTGGGTGGATCACGAGGTCAGGAGATCGAGACCATCCTGGCTAACATGATGAAACCCCAAACCCCGTCTCTACTAAAAAATTAGCCAGCGTGGTGGCACGTGCCTGTAATCCCAGCTACTCGGGAGGCTGAGGCGGAAAAATCACTTGAACCTAGGAGGCGGATGTTGCAGTGAACCGAGATCGTGCCACCGTACTCCAGCCTGGGTGACAGAGACTCCATCTAAAAAAAAAAAAAAGAAAAAAGAATTCAGGCTGGGCACGGTGACTTACATCTGTAATCCCAGAACTTTGGGAGGCCGAGGGGGGCAGATCACTTGAGGTCAGGAGCTCGAGACCAGCCTGGCCAACATGGCGAAACCCTGTCTCTACCAGAAAAATACAAAACATAGGCAGGCATCGTGGCATGTGCCTGTAATCCCAGCTACTCGGGTGGCTGAGGTAGGAGAATCGCGTGAACCCAGGAGGCGGAGGTGGCAGTGAGCCGAGATCACACCACTGCACTCCAGCCTGGGTGACAGAGCAAGACTCTGCCTCAAAAAAATTAATTAATTAATTAAAAATAAATAAAGCACTGACTCACCATTTTCTTTTCCCAGGTTATCCAGGGCACTTGGGCGAAAGCATCACCTGCTTTTACTAGAATGTTCAATGGCAGCCTTGGTTCCAGAGGCACTTGGTGAATTCTGCCCATCGGTGGCCATTCGCATGAATTATCAGCGCCTCTTTCCCGAGGGAAACGGGGTCACGAATGCTTTTAAATCAAAGGCAATCAAAGATCCAGCTCCAGAAAACCCAGAACCAGCTTTGATCACTCCACATCACAGAAACAGCAACTGGCCCAGGAGTCCAAGAAGCTACAAGAGGATGGGAGGAAGGGGGAGCAGTTGCCAGCCGGTCTGGTGACCCTGCCCTGCGCAACCTTCCAAGAATTAAAAAAAGAAAAAAATAAAACAAAAAAACACCCTGCTTGCTATGGTCTGAGTTTGTATCCCTCCAAGATTCACACTGAAACCTAATCTCCACTGTGGTGGCATTAAGAAGAGGGGTCTAGGCCGGGCGCGGTGGCTCACGCCTGTAATCCCAGCACTTTGGGAGGTCGAGGCAGGCAGATCACAAGCTCAGGAGATCGAGACCATCCTGGCTGACACGGTGAAACCCCGTCTCTATTAAAAATACAAAAAATTAGCCGGGCGTGGTGGCGGGCGCCTGTAGTCCCAGCTACTCAGGAGGCTGAGGCAGGAGAATGGCATGAACCCTGGAGGCAGAGGTTGCCGTGAGCCAAGATCGCGCCACTGCACTCCAGCCTGGGCGACAGAGCGAGACGCCATCTCAAAAAAAAAAAAAAAAGAAAAGGGGTCTTTAAAACAATGGCTGGGCGCGGTGGCTCATGCCTGTAATCCCAGCCCTTTGGGAAGCCGAGGTGGGAGGATCACCTGAGGTTAGGAGTTCGAGACCAGCCTGACCAACATGGAGAAACCCTGTCTCTACTAAAAGTACAAAAAAATTAGCCGGGTGTTGTGGCACGCGCCTGTAATCCCAGCTACTCAGGAGGCTGAGGCAGGAGAATTGCTTGAACCTGGGAGGCGGAGGTTGCAGTGAGCCGAGATCACACCATTGCACTCCAGCCTAGGCAATAAATTGAGACTCCATCTCAAAAACAAAAATAAAAAATAAGAAGAGGGATCTTTAGGAGGTGACTAGGTCATGATGGGAGAGCCATCATGAATGGGATTAGTGCCCTTTGACAACAGGCCTGAGGGAGCTGATTTTCTCTCTCTGGTACGTGAGGATGCAACAGGAAGGCACCATCTGAGCGGAACAGGCCCTAACCAGTCATCATATATGCTGGTGCCTTGATCTGGAACTTTCCAGCTTCCAGAACTAGGAGCAATACATTTCTGTTGTTTATAAGTGACCTAGTCTAAAGTGTATTGTTATGACAGCACAAATGGACTAAGACTGCTGGATTTTTATTGGAACTGCATACATCAATTTTGGGAATAACATACATCTTAACACTATCAAACCTTCTAATCCATGAACATAGTATACTCTATATTTGTCCATCTTTTTAATTTATTTCAACAGTATTTTGTAGTTATCAGTGTACAGGTCTTTTACATCTTTTGTCAAATTTATTTCTTTTTTTTTTTTTTTTTTTTTTGAGACGGAGTCTGGCTCTGTTGCCCAGGCTGGAGTGCAGTGGCCGGATCTCAGCTCACTGCAAGCCCCGCCTCCCGGGTTCACGCCATTCTCCTGCCTCAGCCTCCCGAGTAGCTGGGACTACAGGCGCCCGCCACCTCGCCCAGCTAATTTTTTTTTGTATTTTAGTAGAGATGGGGTTTCACCGTGTTAGCCAGGATGGTCTCCATCTCCTGAACTCGTGATCTGCCCGTCTCGGCCTCCCAAAGTGCTGGGATTACAGGCTTGAGCCACCGCGCCCGGCCTGTCAAATTTATTTCTAAGCTTTTTTTTTTTTTTTTGAGACTGAGTCTCACTTTGTCACTGAGGCTGGACGGCAGTGGCACGATCTCGGCTCACTGTAACCTCTGCCTCCCAGGTTTAAGCAATTCTCCTGCTTCAGCCTCCTGAGTAGCTGGAATTACAGGTGCCTGCCACCAGCCTCGGCTAATTTTTGTATTTTTAGTATAGATGGGGTTTCACCATGTTGGTCAGGCTGGTCTCCGACTCCTGACCTCTGGTGACCCACCCACCTTGGCCTCCCAAAGTGCTGGGATTACAGACGTGAACCACCGTGCCTGGCCCTATTTCTAACTTTTTTCATATTTTTTTAATACCATGGTAAATGCCATCTCTTAAAAATTCAGTTTCTGATTGTTGCTATTGTATAGAAATACAACTGAATTAAAAATTTTTTAATTTGAAATAATTGTAGATTCACAGGAAGTTGCAAAAATAGTACAGAGAGGTCCCATGAAGCTCTCACTCAGTGTCCCTCAGTGGTTACAGTTTACATAACTATAGCCCAATATCAAAACTGGAGGGTGAGCGCGGTGGCTCACACCTGTAATCCCAGCACTTTGGGAGGCCGAGGCGGGTGGATCACCTGACGTCAGGGGTTAGAGACCAGCCTTGTCAACATGGCAAAACCCCATCTCTACTAAAAATACAAAAATTAGCCGAGTGTGGTAGCAGACGCTTGTTATCCCAGCTACTCCGGAGGCTGAAGCAGGAGGATCGCTTGAACCTGGGAGACGGAGATTGCAGTGAACTGAGGTTGCGCCACTAAATTCCAGGCTGGGCGACAGAGCAAGATGCCATCTCCAGGAAAAAAAAAAAAAACACCTGGAAACAGATATGGGTACACTGCATGTGTCCAGTTCTGTGGCATTTCCACATGTGCAGATTCACGCAGCCACAGCCAAGACCCAGCTCTCCCTCACCACAGAGTCCTTCATGCTACTCCTTAGGGTCAACCCATGTTTCTATCCCCCATTCCTTCCCCTTGGCAACCATAAATTTGTTATCAATTTCTATAATTTCGTTATTTCAATACCATTATATGCATGGAATTATACTGTGTAAGTTTCCTGGGGCTGCCGTAACAAACCACCACACACTGCGTGGCTTTAAAAAGAAATGTGGCCGGGCGCAGCGGCTCACGCCTGTAATTCCAGCACTTTGGGAGGCCAAGGTGGGTGGATCACTTGAGGCCAGGAGTTTGAGAGCAGCCTGGCCAACATAGTGAAAACCCATCTCTACTAAAAATACAGAAATTAGCTGGGTGTGGTGGCGGGCGCCTGTAATCCCAGCTACTCAGGAGGCTGAGGCAAGAGAACTGCACGAATCTGGGAGGCAGAAGTTGCAGTGAGCCAAGATCGCACTAATGCCCTCCAGCCGGGGTGACAGAGGGAGACTCCACCTCAAAAATATTTTAAAAAATAAAAAAGGTTTTTAATTAAAAAAAATAAAAACGAGAAATTTATTTTCCCACAGTTCTGAAGGCTGGAAGTGCAAGCTCTAAGTGTGGCAGCTCTGGCTTCCTCGAGGCCTCCCTTTCTGGTCGCAGATGGCTGCCTTTCCACTGTATCCTCACGTGGCTTTTTAATGAATCCCTCCTGCCTCTTTTTAATAAGGACCCCAGTCATATCAGATTAGGTCTCACCCTCACGTCCTCGTTTTAACTTAATCACCTCTTTGAAGGCCCTGTCTCCAAATACTGCCACAGGCTGGGCACCGTGGCTCACGCCTGTACTCCCAGCACTTTGAGAGGCCAAGGCGGGTAGATCACGAGGTCAAGAGATCGAGACCAGCCTGATCAACGTGGTGAAACCCCGTCTCTACTAAAAGTACAAAAATTAGCTGAGTGTGGTGGTGGGTGCCCGTAATCCCAGCTACTTGGGAGGCTGAGGCAGGAGAATCGCTTGAACCTGGGAGGTAGAGGTTGCAGTGAGCCGAGAATCTCGCCACTGCACTCCAGCCTGGGCGGCAGAGCGAGACTCCATCTCAAAAACAAACAAACAAAACAAAAAACAAACAGCCACATTCTGGGGTACTGGGGAACTGGGGACTAGGGCGTGAATATATGACCTGGGGGGCCTCACGGTTCAGCCCATGACGTCTACTGTATGTGGTCTTCCGAGACTGTGTGTTTTTTTCACACAGCTCCGTGCCCTTAAGACCCATCCGAGCTGTGCGTGTCAGTGCCCAGTCCTTCTTATTGCCGAGTACAGCTCTGTGGTAAGGATGAGTTCGTTCATTTGACTGTTCACCTATTGGTTGTTTCGAGTTCTTGGCTCTTACAAATAAAGCTGCTATGAACATCTGTGGGTGAGTGTGTGAGGAGATGTAAATTTTATTTCTCTGGGATGAGTGCCTGCCATTGCTGGGCCATGTGCCAAGTGTAGGCTGACAGATTCCTCGTGGGCCCGCTCGCCGTGGGACACCTGGGCCACCGCTGACAGATTCCTCGTGGGCCCGCTCGCCGTGGGACACCTGGGCCACCGCTGACAGATTCCTCGTGGGCCCGCTCGCCGTGGGGCACCTGGGCCACCGCTGACAGATTCCTCGTGGGCCCGCTCGCCGTGGGACACCTGTGCCACCTCGTGACTCTGCAGAGCCCCAGCACCAAGAAGTTCTCACCGGGTGTGCCCCCTCCACCTTGAGCTTCCCAGCCTCCAGAACTGAAAACAAACACTTTCTTTTTCTTTATAAGTTACCCAGGCTTAGTCATTCATTTTGAGCTACAGAAAACAGACAATGACAGTCATAACATAAAATATTTTAATGCTGGCCGGATGCAGTGGCTCACACCTGTAATCTCAGCACTTCGGGAGCCTGAGGCCAGCGGATTACAAGGTCAGGAGTTCAAGACCAGCCTGGCCAACATAGTGAAACCCCGTCTCTACTAAAAATACAAAAAATTAGCTGGGCATGGTGGTGGGTGCCCACACTCCCAGCTACTCAGGAGGCTGAGGCAGGAGAATTGCTTGAACCCAGGAGGCGGAGGTTGCAGTGAGACGAGATCATGCCATTGCACTCCAGCTTGGACAACAGTGCAAGACTCTGTCTCAAAAAAAAAAAAAAAAGTGGCCAGGCGCGGTGGCTCAAGCCTGTAATCCCAGCACTTTGGGAGGCCGAGACGGGCGGATCACGAGGTCAGGAGATCGAGACCAGCCTGGCTAACACTGTGAAACCCCGTCTCTACTAAAAAAAAATACAAAAAACTAGCCGGGCGAGGTGGCGGGCGCCTGTAGTCCCAACTACTTGGGAGGCTGAGGCAGGAGAATGGCATAGACCCGGGAGGCGGAGCTTGCAGTGAGCTGAGATCCGGCCACTGCACTCCAGCTTGGGTGACAGAGCGAGACTCCGTCTCAAAACAAAACAAAACAAAACAAAACAAAACAAACAAAAAAAAGTAATGCTAAAATCTTTGAAACTTAAAAAAAGGTTTTAGATGTGAGGTCTCACTATGCTGTCCAAGCCGAAGTGCAGTGTCTATTCACAGATGCTATCACAGCACGCTGCAGCCTTGAACTCCCTGACTCAGGAGATCTTTTCATCTCAGTCTCCTGAGCAGCCGGTATGACAGGTGCCTGCTGGCACACTTGGCAAACTTGTTTATTTATTTGAGACAGAGTCTCGCTCTGTTGCCCAGGCTGGAGTGCAGTCGTGTGATCTTGGCTCACTGCAACTTCTGCCTCCTGGGTTCAAGCATTTTTTTGCCTCAGCCTCCCCAGTAGCTGGGATTACAGGTGCCTGCCACCATGTCCGGCTAATTTTTGTATTTTTTTGTAGAGACAAGATTTCACCACGTTGGCCAGGCTGGTCTCGAACTCCTGGCCTCCAATGATCCATCCATCTCAGCCTCCCAAAGTGCAGGGATTACAGGGCTAACATTATTTTAAAAGAATTTTGGGCTGGGTGTGGTGGCTCATGCCTGTAATCCCAGCACTTTGGGAGGCCAAGGCAGGCGGATCACAAGGTCAGGAGTTCAAGATCACCCTGGTCAATATGCTGAAACCCTGCCTCTACTAAAAATACAAAAATTGCCGGGCGCGGTGGCTCAAGCCTGTAATCCCAGCACTTTGGGAGGCCGAGACGGGCGGATCATGAGGTCAGGAGATCGAGAGCATCCTGGCTAACACGGTGAAACCTCGTCTCTACTAAAAAATACAAAAAACTAGCCAGGCGAAGTGGCGGGTGCCTGTAGTCCCAGCTACTCGGGAGGCTGAGGCAGGAGAATGGCGTGAACCCGGGAGGCGGAGCTTGCAGTGAGCTGAGATCCGGCCACGGCACTCCAGCCTGGGCAACAGAGCGAGACTCCGTCTCAAAAAAAAAAAAAAAACAAAAAAAAAAAAACAAAAATTAGCCGGGTGTGGTGGCGGGTGCCTGTAGTCGCAGCTACTCGGGAGGCTGAGGCAGGAGAATCGCTGGAACCAGGAAAAGGAGGTTGCAGTGTGCCAAGATCATGCCACTGAACTCCAGCTTGGGCATGGTAGCTCACAACTGTAATCCCAACACTTTGGGAGGCTGAGGTGGAAGGATCGCTTGAGCCCAGGAATTTGAGATCAGACTGGGCAACATAGCAAGGCTCTTGTCTCCACAGAAAAATTTGTTTAATTGCCAGGTATTCTGACATGCCTGTGGTCCCAGCTACTGAGGAGGCTGAGGTGGGAGGATCGCCTGAGCCCATGAGATTGAGGCTGAGGTGAGCCACGATCACACCACTGCACTCTAGTCTGGGTGACAGAGCAAGACTCTGTCTCTTGAAACATTTTTTTTTAAAGTAATAAATAAAAATAAAAATAACTTTTGCATCTTTGTTCCTGTCAGATATTGCTCTGTAGTTTTGTTTTGTCTGGTTTTGATATGAGTTATGTTTGTTTCATAGAATGCACTGGAAAGTACCCCTCCTGTTCAGTTTCTGGGAAGAGTTTGGGTAGAACTGGTGTTACTGCTTCCTGAAACGTTTAGCAGGATTCACTCATGAACACATCTGTTAGGGGAGTTTTCTCTCTGAGAAGATCCTTAATTACCAATTCAATTTTATCAACAGATAGAGAGAAATCAAAGTTATCTATTTATTCTTGAGTGAGCTCTTGTAATTTATGTATTTTAAGGAATTTGCCCAGTTTGTCTAAGTTGTTGATTTTATTGCCATAAAGTTGTTCATAACAGCCTCTTAATATATTTTCAATATTTACAGAAGCCTTTTTTCTTCATTTTATTTGTGAGACAGGGTCTCACTGTGTCACCTCGGCT
This sequence comes from Macaca nemestrina, assembly GCF_043159975.1. Classification (NCBI taxonomy): domain Eukaryota; kingdom Metazoa; phylum Chordata; class Mammalia; order Primates; family Cercopithecidae; genus Macaca; species Macaca nemestrina. The sequence continues at coordinate 1,901,636 of NC_092139.1, forward strand.
GGAGTGCAGTGGCACGATCACAGCTCACTGCAGCTTCCGCCTCCCGGGCTCAGGTGATCTTCCCACCTCAGCCTCCCAAGTAGCTGGAACCACAGACATGCACCACCACTCCTGGCTAATTGTTGGTATTTTTTGTGGAGATGGAGTTTTGCCATGTTGCCCAGGCTGGTTTTAAACTTCTGAGCTTAAGTGACCTCTGCACCCTGGCCTCCCAAAGTGCTGGGAGTATAGGCATAAGCCACCACGCGTCCAATATATTTAGAATCTTTAGTGCTGTCACTGCCTAGTCGTGGTTCTGGTCATTTGTTTTTCTCTTTTTTCCTGCTCTCAGTCTGGCCAGAGGTTGATAGATCTTATTGATTCTCTCAAAGAACCAGCCTTCGGCTTCTTTTTTTTCTTTTTTTTCCTTTGAGATGGAGTCTCGTTCTGTCGCCCAGGCTGGAGTGCGGTGGTGCGATCTCCGCTCACTGCAACCTCTGCCTCCCAGGTTCAAGCGATTCTCCTGCCTCAGCCTCCCGAATAGTTGGGATTACAGAGACCCACCACCACGCCTGGCCAATTTTTGTATTTTTAGTAGAGACAGGGTTTCACCATGTTGGCCAGGCTGGTCTTGAACTCCTGACATCAAGTGATCCACCCGCCTCGGCCTCCCAAAGTGCTGGGATTACAGGAGTGAGCCACCGCGCCAGGCCCTGCTCCATGTATTTTTAAGCTTTCTAATTAGATGCATTTAATTAGGAAAATGTTCTGCCCCCTATTTCACTGTGAAATGACCAGTATCTCAGGCAAAATTCTTGGCTCTGAAATCTACTTCAGTATTTTTTTTTCTTTTTTTTTCAGACCTGCCTCCTTGAAATTGACTTTAGTATTTATATGCCTATTCCAGCTGCCTTTCGACAGTGCTAGGGAGGTATGCATTTTCCATCCTTTCACTATTTGTCTCTTTAAAATGAGTTTCTTACGGGCACTTCAAGGTCTGGCTGTTTTTTTTTTTTTGTTTGTTTGTTTTTTTTTTTTTTTTTTTTTGAGACGGAGTCTTGCTCTGTCACCCAGGCTGGAGTGCAGTGGTGTGATCTCGGCTCACTGCAAGCTCTGCCTCCTGGGTTCACACCATTCTCCTGCCTCAGCCTCCCAAGTAGCTGGGACTACAGGCACCCACCACCATGCCTGGCTAATTTTTTATATTTTTCAGTAGAGACAGGGTTTCACCATGTTAACCAGGATGGTCTCGACCTCCTGACCTCGTGATCCACCTGCCTCAGCCTCTCAGACTGCTGAGATCACAGGCGTGAGCCGCCGCGCCCGGCCTCCAAGGTCTGACTTTCATCCATTCTGGTCTCTGCTTTCTCATTGATGTGTTTAAACCTTTTACATCTTATGTGATTTTTAAATTGGATTTAAATCTGCTATCTTGCTATTTATTCTCTATTTGTCCCATGTGCTCTTTGTTCTATTTTTCTTTTTCCTGTCTCTTGCATTTTAAAATTTTGTATCATTTATTTATTTACTTTAGAGGTGAAGTCTCTGTCGATCCGGCTGGTGCGCAGTGGCACAATCATATCTCACTTTCTGCCCCTTTGAGAGTCTGATTCCATTTTCTCTCCTTTATCGACTTATTAGCCATCACTCTTTGTTGTTGTATTGCAGTGGTTGTGCTAAGGCTCATAATAAATAGCTTTAACTCGTCCAGTCTCTTCATTCTTTTGTGGAGACTGCGACTTCTATCCAGTCTCACCTTTCTTTTGTCTGAAGGACTTCCTGAACATGTCCTGTAGTGCAAGTCTGCTAGTGATGGATTATTTTGGCTTTTGTAAGTTCAAAAAAGTCTTTATTTTGCCTTTGTTTTTGAAAAATATCTTTGCTGGGTACAGAATTACAGTTATCCCTCAGTAGCCCTGGGGGATGGGTTCCAGTACCCCCCATGGATACCAAAATCCATGAATGTTCAAGCCCCTTATGTAAAATGTCATCGTGTTTCCATATAACCTATGCACATTCTTCCATACACTTTAAATCATCTGTAGGGGTGAGCATGATGACTCACACCTGTAATCTCCGTAATTTTGGTAGGCTGAGGTGGGAGGATCACTTGAGGCCAGGAGTTCAAGACCAGTCTGGGCAACATAGTAAGATCCCATGTCTACAAAAAATAAAATAAAATAAAAATTAGCAGGGTATGGCTGTGTGTGCCTGTGCTCCCAGCTACTCAGGAGAGTCATGCAGGAGGATTGGTTGAGCTCAGGAGGTCGAGGCTGCAGTGAGCTGTAACTGCACTACTGCGCTCCAGTCTGGGAGACAGAGTGAGACCCTGTTTCTAAAATATATACATACCGAGATTACTTATAATACCTGATGCAACGTAGGTGCTAAATAGATACTCGTTATACCATATTGTTTCAGGAACAATGACAGGGAGGAGCAGTCTGCGCTTTTCAGTACAGAAGGAATTTTCTGTTCTGAGGATTTCGACCCTTGGTTGGATTCACAGACACAGAGCTTGTGAATGTAGATGCCTGACAGCGTCAGTGAACTTTCCCTTTCCCTCAGCACTTCAAAGCTGTGATTCCACCGTGTTCCGACTCACATTATTCCTGAAAAAATGTCTGCAATCATTCTTTTTTTTTTTTAGAAGGAGTCTTACTCTGTTGCAAGGCTGGAGTGCAGTGGTGTGATCTTGGCTCATGGCAACCTCCACCTCCCAGGTTCAAGCGATTCTCGTGCCTCAGCCTCCCGAGTTAGCTGGGATTACAGGCATGTGCCACCATCCCCAGCTAATTTTTTTTTTAATTTTTAGTAGAGACGTGGTTTCACCATGTTTGTCAGGATGGTCTCCATCTCCTGACCTCATGATCCACTGGCCTCAGCCTCCCAAAGTGCTGGGATTACAGGCGTGAGTCACTGCGCCCAGCCTGCAATCATTCTCATCTTTGTTCCTTTGTACACAATGTCTCGTGTGTGTGTGTGTGTGTGTGTGTGTGTGTGTGTAGCTGCTTTTAAGGTTTTTCACTGATTTAAAGCAATTTGAGGCCAGACACAGTGGCTTATGCCAAGGTGGAGACCAAGGTGGGCAGATCACCTGAAGTCAGGAGTTCGAGACCAGTCTGACCAACATGGCAAAATCCCGTCTCTACTAAAAATACAAAAAATTGTCCAGGCATGGTGGCACATACCTGTAATCCCAGCTGCGTGGGAGGCTGAGGCAGGAGAATCACCTGAACCCAGGAGGCAGAGGTTGTGCTGAGTTGAGATCATGCCATTGCACTCCAGCCTGGGAGACAGAGCAAGACTCCATCTCAATAAATAAATAAATAAATAAATAAATAAATAAATAAAGCAATTTGCTTTCCGTCTTGGTGTAGTTCCTTCGTGTTTCTTGTGTTTGAGATATGTTAAACTTCTTGGGTCTGTAGGTTTGTAGTTTTAAAAAACTTTTCAATCATTACTTTTTTTTGTTTTTTTTTTTGTTTTTTTTTTGAGACAGAGTCTTGCTCTGTCTCCTAGGCTGGAGTGCAGCGGTGCAATCTCTACTCACTGAAACCTCCACCTCCCGGGTTCCAGCAATTCTTCTGCCTCAGCCTCCTGAGTAGCTGGGATTACAGGCACATGCCACCACAACCGGCTAATTTTTTATATTTTTAGTAGAGATGGGGTTTCACCATGTTGGCCAAGCTGATCTCGAACTCCTGACCTCAAGGGATCTGCCCGCCTCGGCCTCCCAAAGTGCTGGGATTACAGGTGTGAGCCACCTCACCTGGCAATCATTACTTCTTAAAATGTCTTTCTCCACATCCTTCCACTGCCAGGGGACTTCAAATCACACTGCTTGAAACAGCCCCATAGCTCACTGATGCTCTGCTCACTCTCTTAGCCTTCCCTCTCTCTGTTTTACTTTAGATGACTTCTGTTGCCATGTCCCTGAGAGTTTTAAGTCCATGCTTTCCTCCTTGATATTGTTTTCTGAAACCTGATGTTTTGCCCAAAACTGATATATTATTTTCACGTATACATGTGTGAGTTTAGCTTTGCATGGTTGAACTTTCATAGCCCATCGCTGAATCATTGTAATATATTGACCTGTGTCTAAACTGTGATGAAATGAGCGAAAGATTAAAACCTGGCTTAGAAGACGATGTGCAAGTCACAGGCCTTTAAGTGGAATTATTTCAAGATTGCAAAAATAAATCTCTTAAAGACCACATATTGCATGGTTCCATTAAGAGGGAAGGCCCAGCCTAGGCAAACTCCTGGACACAGGAAGGAGATTAGTGGCTGCAGGTGGGGGAGGGGCAGTGTGCTGACTGCTACACAGGACCCGTGGTGACAGGGGCAGTGGAGGTGAGCCCAGCGCTGGGAATGCACCACTACCATCGCGCTGTGCTTTTTTCTTTTTTGAGATGGAGTCTCGCTCTGTCGCCCAGGTTGGAGGGCAGTGGCGCGATCTTGAGTCACTGCAACCTCCGCCTCCTGGGTTCAAGTGATTCTGCTGCCTCAGCCTCCTGAGTAGCTGGGATTACAGGCGCACACCACGACGCCCAGCTAATTTTTGTATTTTTAGTAGAGACAGGGTTTCACCATGTTGGCCAGGCTGGTCTCGATCTCCTGACCTCCTGATCCACCCGCCTCAGCCTCCCAAAGTACTGGGATTACAGGTATGAGCCACGGCGCCCGGCCATGCGCTGCGCATTTTACGCGGATAAAGCGGATGGCCTGGGCACTGTGGGTCCAGGTAGCTGTTTTGACAACGTCTTCATTCCTGCGGCTGTAATGGGGCGCACGTGCACACACGGATGTGGCTTCTCCCCAGGGTGTCACCGCGTAGGTTTCACGCTGACTCCAGCGCAGCTGCCCTCGCCGGGCCTCAGCGGGGCGTGGCCGGGCAGCAGGGGCGTGGCTGGGAACTGGGGGCGTGGCTGGGCCGTGGGGGCGGGCCCTTCGTGCAAGCAGCCGCCGACGTGGGGCGGGGGCGGGGCCGGGCGTGCGGGCGGTTGGGCGAGGGCGGGGCCGGCGGCGGCGGGTAACGGAGGGGGCGGGGCTAGCGCAGGGGTGGGGTTGCCGTTGCGGGGCGGGGCGGCGCAGGCGCAGTGCGAGGCACTCAGCGGTTTTCCCTCCCCCAACGGCGCGCCAGCTGTGGCCGGCGCAGCGTAGTGCTCGGGCCGGGGGTCGCCTCCCGCCTCCCGCCTCCCGCCGCCCGCCGCCCGCGTCGCCCTCGCCGCCGTTGGGCCGCGCCGCGCCGCCATGTCGGGCCCCGGGCCGCGGGAGCCGCCGCCGGAGGCCGGCGCGGCAGGCGGCGAGGCGGGCGTCGAGGGCGCGGGCGGCGGGGACGCGGCGCTGGGCGAGCAGGGACTGAGCTTCACGACCACCGACCTGAGCCTGGTGGAGATGACGGAGGTGGAGTACACGCAGCTGCAGCACATCCTCTACTCGCACATGGAGGCGGCGGCTGACGGCGAGCTCGAGACGCGCCTCAACTCGGCGCTGCTGGCGGCGGCGGGCCCGGGCGCGGGCGCGGGCGCGGGCGGCTTCGCGGCGGGCGGTCTTGGGGGCGCGGCGCCCGTGTACCCCGTGCTGTGCCCGTCCGCGCTGGCGGCCGACGCGCCCTGCCTGGGCCACATCGACTTCCAGGAGTTGCGCATGATGCTGCTGAGCGAGGCGGGCGCGGCGGAGAAGACGCCGGGCGGCGGGGATGGGGCGAGGGCCCGGGCCGAAGGCGCCGCCAAGGAGGGCGCGGGCGCGGCTGCGGCTGGACCCGAGGGCGCGCCCGAGGCCCGGGCCAAGCCGGCCGTGCGCGTCCGCCTGGAGGACCGCTTCAACAGCATCCCCGCCGAGCCGCCGCCCGCGCCGCGCGGCCCCGAGCCCCCCGAGCCGGGCGTGGCGCTCAACAAGTGCGTGCCCGGCGGCCGGGGGCTGGCAGGGCCCGGGTGGAGGCCAGGGCCGGGGCGGAGGCAAAGGGGGCCCTCGCTGTGCACTCCCCCAGCCTGCCCTCCCGGCGGCACAGGGCGCGGACCCCACCGGGTGTGGGGCCTCCCCGAAAGGCTGTGTGCGCTGTGCGGGCCCCGGGGAGCAGGTACTTCCTGGAACTAAACACCCCCCCCCCCCGTGGCCCCGCCTGGAGAGTGGGACCGAGCGCGCAGAATTCCTGGGAACCATGTGCTCCGGGTGGCACTCTTACATGTCAGGGAAGCCTGGGAAGGCCCCACGCGGGTTTGCAGGCTTTGAGCTCTAAAATGAGGCTCCAGCCTGCAGCCGCCCCCTTGGTGACCCTCAGGAATGTCTGTGGAAGGGGCTGAGTCCGCAGTTTTTTGCTCATCCCAACCTGTAGTTGCCCATCATGGTCAGACTGGAGGATGGCAGAAGTAAGATTGGTGTCAGGATGTGACGAGAGCAGGGAGGTGGCGCAGATTTGGGACTTCCCCAACAGCGCGAGTTGATAACTGTTGTGTAGAGATTTCCAGGATGAGAGTTGGGTTGCTGTCTGGAAAAAGTGGCCAGAGCCGTGAGAGTGGGATGGTGGATGCTTGTCTGCCACGTATTCCTGACACTTCTGGGCTTTCTTTTGTCTTGGCAGTTTGGTAACTCTCATTCGACATCCATCTGAATTAATGAATGTTCCTCTTCATCAACAACAAAACAAATGTACAACATTAGTGAAAAATAAAACTGCTGCTACAACTACTGCTTTGCAGTTTACATACCCACTGTTTACTACAAATGCTTGCTCTACTAGTGGAAATTCTAATCTTTCACAGACACAGGTAGGGAACATGATTTGTGAAGCTTTGCTCTTTTGGATTAAATGGGTAAATTTTAACTTATTTTGGTTAGGTCCCAAGTACTTTTTTTCCCCTTGAGTGAGCTTAATAACCTTTTAAGCGGGGCGCCGAGGCTCACACCTGTAATCCCAGCACTTTGGGAGGCTGAGGTGAGTGGGTCATTTGAGGTCAGGAGTTCAAGAACAGCCTGGCCAGCATGGTGAAACCCTGTGCGAAAATTAACTGGGGGGTAGTGGCAGACACCTGTAATCCCAGCTACTCAGGAGGCTGAGGCAGGAGAATCGCTTGAGCCTGGGAGGTGGAGGTTGTGGTGAGCTGACATCCCGACACTGCACTCCAGTCTGGGCGACGGAGTGAGATCCTGTCTCAAAAAAAAAACAACAAAAAAACACCTGTGCAAATTGAGTATTTATGTGGTATGGGAATGTTTTAAAATCTTCAGTGCAACTAAAGTTCTCCAAATTATGTATTAGTAGCTTTGATGTTTGTTAAGTGCATTTTATTTGTGCAGTAAAGAGGACATTAAGTCACATATTGATAAAATTCCTGTTGCTTCATTTTTTTCCAGAGTTCTAGTAACTCATGTTCTGTCCTTGAAGCTGCCAAGCACCAGGATATTGGATTGCCTAGAGCATTTTCTTTCTGTTATCAGCAAGAAATTGAATCCACTAAACAGACATTAGGTAGTAGAAACAAAGCTTTGCCTGAGCAAGTTTGGATTAAAGTGGGAGGTAAGCGATGAAGCAGCAGGTAGTGGGACCTTTCTTGTGACCGAGCCCTGTGGCTGATGGTATTTTGGCCTTGGGCGGGGGGTAGGGGAGACAGATGGTTTGTACACATGGGAAACAGTCTTGGAGGTGTCCGTGTATCTCCGGATCCGTCCACCTGCTTCCCCGTGTTATCACTTTAAACATTATTCTGATTCACAAATATAATTAACCTTGATGTGGGAACATTGAGTTTGAGGGCTTTTTCATAACATTAAAGTGATAGACTTACATAAATTTTCCGTTATCTTCAAGTTACTGAAAGTACTTTACAGTTTTTTATTTTCCTTATTTTGTACTCCATGAGTGAGGCAGGCATCTAACATCTGCTGAAAGCCTTTGGATAGGTGGATGCTGATAGGAGGACCCTGGGCTGCCAGCGAGAGGCCGTAAGGTGATTCAGAAAGTTTGGAAATAAAGTCACTGCTGAAGGCACTGCTGTGCTCACCTGCCTAGCCCCTTCCTCCCTGGGAAACACCTGCATAGTCCCTTCTTCCCTGGGAAACTGATTTGTCAAGTGACCCGATGAAAAGAACACTCCTTACACTCAGCTTTCCAAGAGTTGGTGAAGACAGGACGGGGATGGAGAGCTACTGCCTTCTCCTGTGTCAGTCACTCCTTTTCCTCCTTGCAAAATTTTATGCCAAAGTGTATGTTCACATTTGTAAGATACAAAGATAAGTATTAAAGTAGCCTCTGTGCTGACTGCTCAGGTTAAGGAATAAAATGTCACCAAAACAACTGAATTCCTCTCTCCTGCTGAAAGCTGCATCATCCTTCTGTAATATGTGCTCTGTGTGGCGTACACGTGCGCGTGAGCACGCCTGCCAGCCACGTGCCTGCGGTTCTTTGATGGATCCAGTTCCACATATGCACACGTGGCACAGCCTGTTATGCAGCAAAAGAGCTCGGACGCTACTTACATAATGCTTTGGGGAGGAGAGCCACTTCTGAGGCGAGGGCATACACTTAATGCTGCTTCAGTTTTGTTCTGAGCATTGCAGTAAAAATACTGTCATATTAAAATAATTGGGTTTTTTTCTTGTTCTTAGAATAATTGTATATAAAGAAAATATTTTTGGGAGGAAATATGTCCAAGTGGTTTTTTTTTTTTCGCATTCTGACCTTGAGAAAAAGTAAACAACTTCTTGTTTTCTGTATTCATAGGTAACACCTGTTGATTAAAGAGAGGGACTTTGGGCCGGGCATGGTGGCTCAAGCCTGTAATCCCAGTACTTTGGGAGGCTGAGGTGGGTGGATTACAAGATCAGGAGCTCGAGACCATCCTGCCTAACATGGTGAAACCCCGTCCCTGCTAAAAATACAAAAAAATTAGCCGGGCATGGTGGCGCATGCCTGTAGTCCCAGTTACTCGGGAAGCTGAGGCAGGAGAATGGTGTGAACCCGGAAGGCGGAGCTTGCAGTGAGCGGAGACCATGCCACTGCACTCCAGCCTGGGCAACAGAGTGAGACTCCATCTCAAAATAAAAAAAAAAAAAGGGACTTTGGATGAGGTCATATTGGTTGCATAGCACTTGGAAGACGTATTTAATTTGATGATTGATTCTTGTTCAGTTTCATTGTTTTTTTTTTTTTTTTTTTTTTTGAGATGGAGTCTCGCTCTGTTGCCCAGGCTGGAGTGCAGTGGCATGATCTCGGCTCACTGCAAGCTCCGCCTCCCGGGTTCATGCCATTCTCCTGCCTCAGCCTCCCGAGTATCTGGGACTAAAGGCGCCGCCACCATGCCCGGCTAATTTTTTTTTTTTTGTATTTTAGTAGAGATGGGGTTTCACCATGTTAGCCACGATGGTCTCGATCTCCTGACCTCGTGATCCGCCCGTCTCAGCCTCCCAAAGTGCTGGGATTACAGACATGAGCCACTGCGCCCGGCTGTTCAGTTTCATTATATAAAATAGGCTTGGACTTCTCTTCCCTGCTGACACTGAGTAACTGCATTAGTACATCTCTTTATGGTTCGGTTCTCTGTGCTGCTTACCCAATAATGTTTATATCTTGGATTGAAAAGGCCAAAACTGTGTTCAGCATTAATTGAGATAAGAATAAAAAATTAAAAACCACTTTTTTCTTCTTTTGCAAAGAAGAAGCGCTATGCAAACAAGCACTGAAGAGGAATCGGAGTAGAATGCGTCAGTTGGACACAAATGTAGAGCGAAGAGCCCTTGGAGAGATTCAGAATGTGGGCGAAGGTGCCACTGCCACACAGGGCGCTTGGCAGTCCTCGGAGTCCTCACAGTCAAACCTGGGGGAGCAGGCCCAGAGTGGGCCCCAGGGAGGAAGGTCTCAGCGTAGGGAGAGGCATAACCGAATGGAAAGAGATAGAAGGTAATACGTGTGACTGCTTGTCAAGCTGGCTCATAAATGATTCCCTTAGTCATACTACATGGTTATCACAGATAAAATGATCCTTAGCCATTTCTGCGTTCAGAGGGAAGAAAGGAGGTAGGAGCATTGTTAACTTTCCCAGATGGATCAGGGATCCCCCAGACTGCGCCCAGGCTCACTGGCTCATTAGGAGGACTCCCGGGACTCAGCATGTAGTCACTCAGGCTGTGACTTACTATGGAGAAAGGATGCCAGGTGAGGTCAGCAAAGGTGCATGGGAAGAAGGCAGGAGATGAGGTGCAAGCTTCTAAGAGCGTGCCCTGTGGAGTAAGGCAGGATGCCCCTCATGCCCCAGTCATGTGGTCTGAAAACGTGGGTGAGGTGTTACCAACCAGGAAAGCTTGCTAGAGACCAGGGGCGCGTCACGTAGGCACGCCCTCCCTGCATGCAGCCGCAGTCCAGTCTCCCAGAAGGAAAACAGGTGATCAGTGTCAACCATATTGTTTGCACAGTGTAGGTCCTGGGAGCCACTCTTAACTCTACAAATCTAGGTTCGCAGACTCCACTAAGGGCTAGCGCTGACTGCAGGCCTTTCTGAGGAGAGTGATCAGGCTGTTATGGTAACTGCTGCTTAACCAGCCAACTGAATTCTGCACGATTTCCTGGTTCTTTTAAGATTGCTGGGAAGAAGGAGGTTCAAATTGTTATTTAAGTGGTTTTGTCTGTAGATTTTATTTGTGGTATCCTTTGTAGAATTAAGAGGTGGTTAGTTTTTTTCTATTATAATTGGGTTTTCTTTTTTTTTTTTTTTTTTTTTTTTTTGGTGAGATGGAAATTTACTCTTGTTGCCCAGGCTGGAGTGCAATGGCACGATCTTGGCTCACTGCAACCTCCACCTCCCAGGTTCAAGTGATTCTCCTGCCTCAGCCTCCCTAGTAGCTGGGGTTACAGGCATGCGTCACCACGCCCGGCTAATTTTGTATTTTTAGTAGAGACAGAGTTTCTCCATGTTGGTCAGGTTGGTCTCAAACTCCTGACCTCAGATGGTCTGCGTGCCTCGGCCTCCCAAAGTGCTGGGATTACAGGAGTGAGCCCCCACGCCCAGCATGGCAATTTCTTTTAAAGGGATCTATTCAAACTAGCTAGGGCAGGGTGCAGTGGCTTATGGCTGTAATCTCAGTACTTTGGGAGACCGTGGTGGGAGGATTGCTTGAGCCCAGGGTTTGAAACCAGCCTGGGCAACATAGCAAGTCCCTGTCTCTAAAGAAAAACCAGCAATACTAGTGGTGGTGCACACCTGTCGTCCCAGCTACTTGGGAGGCTGAGGTGTGGGAGGATCGCTTGAGCCCAGGAGTCAACGCTATAGCCAGCTGTGATCCTGCCACTGCACTCCAGCCTGGGCCACAAAGTGAGACCCATGTCCCAAAGAAAGAAAATAAAAAAGCTAGCTATATATCTTTTTATGATACTTACATACACATAGACTAACTGAGGGCCTTCCTCAGCCTACTGTGAATTATGAAGGGCATTTTGCTTGCTCCGACATTTATTTAATAGACATTCATTGAGTAGCTGCTATGTAGAAAGCCTTACACCGTATGTTGACAGTTTGGAAATTTGACTCTAGCTCTACTGCATAGACTTGTGGTTAGAGTTGAATGAGCTGATGCGTAGAGTGTTTGGCTCAATGCCTAGAAGTCCAAAAGCACCTAGTAAATGCCAGCTGCTGTTTTACCAGCAGAGTCTCTAATTAAAATTCTAAATACACGGTGTGAAGACGAGTAACAAAGGCCATATTGAATAAGTTGCTGAGTATCTGCTTGTTTAGGACTTTGCATGGTACTGAATGTAATATGTAAAAGTTTAAAAAATAGGCTAATAACAAGACTCCAGTTGTTTATCTCTACAAAGACTGAGTTTCAGAATATTAACAGAGTGTTGGGCCGTGATCCTTTCAGAATCAGGGCCCCTTGGAGAATCTGAAAGCTGTGCGTGAGTTCCTGGTAGGGTGTTTAGCCCGTAAAGAGCAAGTAATATCAGTCTTGAATGAAAGAGGAATCTGCCCAATTTAGACCCCTCAGTGGTCCAGACGGAAGAAGGTGTCAGACAAAAAATGTTGCTTCCAATTTCAGGGGCTTTGGAACCATCCCTAATCCAGAGACTTGAACCTGGCCCATGAGAAGTAAATAAGGAAAGCTCCAGGGAGCGTGTGGGTCATGGGGCTGCCGAGGGCACCCAAGGATGCTCTTGCCTCCCAAAGGCAGTAGCTGCCTCTGTAGACGAGGCCATGGCAAAGCTGTGGGACTTCCTGTGGTGATGGGCACTTCCGTGGCACTCAGTGGCCAGGCTTCACGGGCTCTGATTCCCTCAAGTACTACAGCGAGATGCTTCCTTTTACGTGTTTGTTTTGCTCCGGCCTCTCTCGGTGATGACTTTGGGTTTTGACTGTAGGCGCAGAATCCGCATTTGCTGTGATGAGTTGAATCTCTTAGTACCGTTCTGCAATGCCGAGACTGACAAGGCCACAACTCTGCAGTGGACCACAGCATTCCTGAAATATATCCAGGAAAGACACGGAGATTCTCTTAAAAAGGTTAGTGGTAGGCCAGGTAGATTTCCAGAATTTTATAAATTTTTCTTATCAATGTCCCTCTTTTTTCCTAAGGATAACTCAGACTATCCTTAGCTTCCTGGAATCTAATGTCAGATACTAAGTCCATTATGAACAAAGCTCTGCTCATTAATGATATAACTTGTCATTTACTGAAGTGTTAGTCACAGCCTACGTGTGTTACACCGCAGTGTATAAATGACTGTGAAGAGTCAGTTGTCAGATAGCAGATTGGGCCCCTGCTCTGTACGGTATACTGTACTGGGGCTAACGGGTGTGTAGGACATGATTTTTGCCCTCGGGAAAACTTGTGAAAGGGATAAAAGCAAGAATAGAAAAACAAAAACCGGCCAGGCACAGTGGTTCACGTCTGTAATCCCAGCACTTTGGGAGGCCGAAGTGGGAGGATCTCTTGAACCCAGGAGTTTGAGACCAGCCTGGGCAACATGGCAAGACCCCATCTCTACTAAAAATACAAAAATTAGCCTGGTGTGGTAGCATACGCCTGTAGTCCCTGCTACTCGGTGGGGGGCTGAGGAGGGAGGATCGATTGAGCCAGGGAGGTGGAGGCTGCAGTGAGCTGAGATCATACCACTGCACTCCAGCCTGGGCAACAGGGCAAGACCCTGCCCCACCCCCACCCACCCTAAAAAAGAAAGAGAAACAAAAATGCAGGTACGTGAGGAATAGTCTGATATGAACTTCAAATATGCCCAGCAGGTTAATAAGAAATATACTTCTGTGGACCGGGTGAATGTACTTCTGTGGACAGGGTGAATGTACTTCTGCCGACTGGGTGACTATGCTTCTGTGGGCTGGGTGAATATACTTCTGTGGACCGGGTGAGTGTCTCTGTGGACTGGGTGAGTGTAGTTCTCTGGACCAGTTGACTATACTTCTGTGGACAGGGTGATTATACTTCTGTGGACTGGGTGACTGTGCTTCTGTGGACTGGGTGGCTATATTTCTGTGGACTGAGTGACTATACTTCTGTGGACTGGGTGACTATATTTCTGTGGACTGAGTGACTATACTTCTGTGGACTGGGTGGCTATATTTCTGTGGACTGAGTGACTATACTTCTGTGGACTGGGTGACTATATTTCTGTGGACTGAGTGACTGTACTTCTGTGGACTGGGTGGCTATATTTCTGTGGACTGAGTGACTGTACTTCTGTGGACTGGGTGACTATATTTCTGTAGACTGAGTGACTATACTTCTGTGGACTGGGTGACTAGGGAGGAACCGGCGTGTTAGCGCCAGCATATCCAGTCTCTCAGGACAGCCACCCTGCCGTGATCCTGTCTGCGTGGTCATGGCAGTGGCCTGCAGGAAGCCATTGTGGTTGGCTGGAACTGGACGTGTGGTTTGAATGTGGGAGTTCGGTCAGCCCCTCAGTGGCCCAAAAGGAAGACGGTGTCAGTCACAGGGCTGGTTCTGGGCCCTGCCTTGGGGGGACCCGAGTTCCAGGGTTCTGGGCCCTGCCTTGGGGGGACCCGAGTTCCAGGGTTCTGGGCCCTGCCTTGGGGGGACCCGAGTTCCAGGTCCCAGCCTCAGCGTTGCAGTGGCCAGGGCGAGTGGCTGTTTGGCCCTCCAGGAGTGAGCAGACCTTAGTGAAATAGATCCACAGGGTCCTGACTTTGTACCTGGTCCAGGCTGTGGGGGAATTGCTGCTGTTGACCCAGGCAGGAGTCTGACTAGAGAACGAGCTAAGGTTGCTGCAACAAACAAGGACCCCTTTCAAGAAGGGCTCCCAGGCCTGGCGCAGTGACTCATGCTGTGATCCTAGCACTCTGGGAGGCTGAGGCAGGTGGATCATTTGAGGCCAGGAGTTCGAGACCAGCTTGGCCAACGTGATGAGACCCCATCTCTACTAAAAATACAAAAATTAGCTGGGCGTGGTGGCACGTGCCTGTAGTCCCAGCTACTCAGGAGGCTGAGGCAGGAGAATTGAACCCGGGAGGTGGAGGTTGCAGTGAGCCAAGATAGCGCCACTGCACTCCAGCCTGGGTGACAGAGCGAACTCCATCTCAAAAGAAGGGCTTCTGTGTCTTGTCGTGGTGGGGCTGGAGAGAGGCCCCCGCAGCTGGGCGGTGGTAAGTGAAGGCTCTTCCCTTCAGCACCAGGCAGAAGTTTGTCTTGTCTCTGTCCCTTTTCTATGTCCGCATGACATTTACATCTTGTGAGTTGTATAATTTAGGTTCTTTATTTTCATTATGCATTTAATTGCATTCTATAGCGATACTATGTTAAATATGTTCTAATTGGATCATTTTTGGTTATTTACAATGCAGTTACTCTTGAAGATTATTGTTAGAGGTAGACTGTTGATTTGTTTTGATAAAATAAAGCTTTTGTGTTTTAAAAATGCTTTAATGTTTTGGTTTTGTGTATCTATTAGCAAATCATTATTGATCTAATTTACTCAAATAAGACAAAGGCATTTATAATTTTTGAAATTAAAAAATGTTAATTGTATGTACAGTCAGATTAAGTAGACCAGATGTTTATGGATATATTTTACATACTTTCTGTTTGCTGAATCTTTCTGAAATGTAATTACATTGAACCTGATTATTTCTGGGTCACATTATTAGACCCACCAAGAAATAGGCTGAGGTCAAGTCAATTCACAATTTTTTCAGGGAATTAGAACCTAAAAAGCCAAAACACATGGGTTCTTAATTATTTCCTTAGTGACTTCCCCCTTTTACTTGCGTGCGTATTTTTGTCCTTAAAGACATAACACATGAGAGTTTTAAGTGATTTATCTATATTATTTGGTATACATTTCATTCAGCAGGTCTTTTGCAGTGTGACCAGGCACTGCTGACGATGCTGGGGTACCCCGGGCAAGATAGAGGCATGTCTGGCATGGAGGGAGGCGGGGGACAAGTAAACGTGAAGACAGTGGGAGCAGGGCCTTGCGGATGGAGGATGCTGCTGTGAGCCAGCCTGACTGGGGGGCTGCTTTGGATTGGGTGGTTGAGGGAGGCGCCCAACCAAGGCCCAATGATGACAGGGAGCTGGCAACCGGGACCTGGGAGCTGCAGGGTCTGAGGAGTGCCTGTCTGCTAGCCAGCGTTGCTGGGCAGGGCCCTGGGGCAGGCTGGGGCCTGGTGGACCGCAAGTCCTGAGGGTTGGGGGCCTTGGCAGTCTTTTGGCAGCGAGTGACATGACCTGACCCACGTCACCCCGCTGCTGGGGGCACCGGATGCTGGGAACTAGGAGTTGGACTGGGGTGAGAGTGGAAACCAGGAGTCTGCAGCAGCTGGGAGATGTGGCTGGCCTGGCAGTGGCTGCCAGGGGGCGGCGCTGGGCAGGAGGAAAGGCATGAGGCTTCTTGTGTTTGTGGCGGTACCAGTTGGGGGGTGTGATGGGAAAAAGGCGTCAGGATTTGGCTTCAGTGACTGGGTGGACGGGGCTGTTTACTGGGAGGGAAGACTTGGAGAAGCAGGATCTTGGCATCAGGTGGGGACATCGGGAGGCAGGGGATAGACAAGTATGGGGTGAGGGCGGGGCGGCGTCAACCATCAATGATTCACTTCCTGTTAGTTTTCTAGTGAACATAGGAAGTACAGTGATCATCTGTACACCTATCCTTCAATCTCTGCAATGAACATTTACCGTATTTACTTTGTACACACGCACAATTTCAAAGACAATTATAGACACGAACCTTCATCTCTAAATATTTCTACATAAATCTTTGAAAGACAGGCCTTCCATGGAACCCCAACACCACTATCATGCCTCATCAAGATGATGGCAAGTCGTTTTCATATCCTCTCATGCACAGACTGTGTTCAGATCTGTCCAAAATGTTCTTTTATTGCTACCATACCTGCCCAATTTTTTTCATTTTAATGTTTATTTTATTTTTTTGAGACAGAGTCTTGCTGTCTCCCAGACTGGAGTGCAGTAGCATGATTATGGCTCACTGCAGCCTCTGCCTCCTAGATTCAAGCAATCCTCCTGCCTCAGCCTCCTAAGTAGCTAGGACTACAGGTGTGTGCCATCATGCCCAGCTAATTTTATTTTTGTAGGGATGGGGTTTTGACATGTTTCACAGGCTGGTCTCATGCTTCTGGGCCCAAGTGATCCTCCTGCCTCAGCCTCCCAAAGTGCTGGGATTACAAGCATGAGCCACCATGCCTGACCAATTTTTTAAATTTTTGTAGCAATAGGGTCTTGCTATGTTGCCCAGGCTGGCCTCCCAAAGTGCTGGGATTATAGGCATGAGCCACCACACCCAGCCAAAATGTTCTAAAAATGACTTTCTTAGCTGTTTTTTTTCCCACAGTCCAGCCACCCACCCATGGATTATACACTGCATTTGATGACGGTTTTCAAGCTCTTTGAGCTGTAAGAATCCCACCCACAGTTATTAACTATGGCATTGAGGTTTTGAAGAGATCAGGCCAGTTATCTAGAGAGTGCCCCACATTCTGGGTTTAGATGGCTCTATTTACTTTTGGTAGTTTTAAATTTTGGTGTAATTTCAAACTTACAGAAAAATCGCAAGAACGGTACAAAGAGCTCTTTGTAGGCCTGTCCAGGTTTGCTCCATTCTCCCTGCCAGTCCCAGTTTCTCTCCAGTATCTTTGGGATCCATTTGATAGTAAGTTGCAGACACCATGCTTCTTTATACCTAAGTACGTCCATGTTTTTTTGTGTTTTTTTTGTTTTTTTTTTTTTTTTGAGACAGTCTTGCTCTGTTGCCCAGGCTGGAGTGTAGTGGTGCGATCTCAGCTCACTGCAACCTCTGCCTCCCAGGTTCAAGCAATTCTGCCTCAGCCTCTCGAGTAGCTAGGACTATAGGCGTGTGCCACCACCCCCGGCTAATTTTTGTATTTTTAGTAGAGATGGGGTTTCACCATGTTGGCCAGGCTGGTCTCAAACTCCTGACCTCAAGTGATCCCACCCACCTTAGCCTCCCAAAGTGCTGGGATTGCAGTTGAGTCACCATGCCCAGCTAATTTTTGTATTTAGTAGAGACGGGTTTTCATCATGTTGGCCAGGCTGGTCTCGAACTCCTGACCTCAGGTGATCTACCTGTCTCAGCCTCCCAAAGTGCTGGGATTACAGGCATGAACCACCACACTCGGCCAGTGTTTACTTTTTTTGTTTGTTTGAGATGGAGTCTTGCTCTTGTCACCCACTCTGGAGTGCAATGGCGTGATGTCGGCTCACTGCAACCTCCGCCTCCTGGGTTCAAGTGATTCTCCTGCCTCAGCCTCCCGAGTAGCTGGGTTTACAAACGTGCGCTACCACACCCAGTTAATTTTTGTATTTTTAGTAGAGACAGGGTTTTGCCATGTTGGCAGGCTGATCTCGAACTCCTGACCTTGGGTGATCCACCTATCTCAGCCTCCCAAAGTGCTGGGATTACAGGCGTGAGCCACCACACCTGGCCGAGTTTTTAATTTTTTTTGTTTGAGATGGAGTCTCGCTCTTGCCACCCAGTCTGGAGTGCAATGATGTGATCCTGGCTCACTGCAACCTCTGCTTCTTGGGTTCAAGCAATCCTCCTGCCTCAGCCTCCCGAGTAACTGGGATTACAAACGCGCGCCACCACGGCCTGCTAATTTTTGTATTTTTATTAGAGACAGGGTTTCGCCATGTTGACCAGGCTGGTCTCGAACTCCTGACTTCAGGTGATCCGCCCGCCTTGGCCTCCCAAAGTGCTGGGATTACAGGCTTAAGCCACCACGCCCGGCCCCCGTGTTTACTTTTTAATATCCATAACGATGAAAATGAGGACATTTAACCTTGGTGCAAGACGTTACTCACATTTTGCATGCTGTCGCAATAGTGCCCACTACAGCTTTTTCCGCAGTCGGGACGGCATCTGGGGCGCTGGTTGTGTGTAGTTGTGAGACGCCCCTGCACACTGGGGGCCCCGAAGGCGCCGACCACACCTGGGGCCTCCCTTGTGGTGTCTGTCCCTCCCTTCTTCACACCAGCAGGTGGCTGAATCCCACTTCGTGTCTCCCTGCTGTCTGCATCGGGCCCTGGTGTCGCTGTCCCTCACGTGCTGTCTGGCGTCAGGCCCTGCTGCAGACTCGGACTGGCCTGTCCCTTCTGTCCTCCTTTCCTGTGGACACGCTGTGACTTCTCTCATGATCCTCCTGTGAGAACTCCCTGGACCTCGTGTCCTGTACTGGCAACCGCCCATTTCTCTGCTCTCCTTGGCTGCCCGGCGCTCGTCTGTACCTCTTGAGCTACTGCATCCTCGCTTGGATCCATTCCCAGCAGCCTGTGACCGTAGCCTCCCGTGCTGTTTAGTCACGCTACCATGCCCAGCTAATTTTTGTATTTTTAGTATAGACAGGGTTTTGCCATATTGACCAGGCTGGTCTCGAACTCCTGACCTCAGGTGATCCGCCCGCCTTGGCCTCCCACAGTGCTGGGATCGCCAGAGTGAGCCACCACGCCCGGCCCACATTCAGATTTTCATTCTGTTTTTGAACATGCCACTGGAGGGCCTCTCAGCTGCAGAGCAAGCCTTTGTCGCTTGTTCGTGGCAGAATGAGCCGAACGCTGTGTTGTGACCTGTTTTAAAAATAAAGCATGTTGAAAAAGAATAGCCATTGTCTTTGACCTAATGAGTTTATGCCTCCTTACCTCTGGCCACCTGAGCTCCTTGGTCCACTGTAACCCTCTGGCCCGGGCTGTGCTGGAGTCCTTCTGGGGCTCAGTCATTCACTTTTTTGGTTTTTCGTGTGGGGTCAGTGGTAGTGCTTTCTCCGTCATAATTTGCTTTTATCTTTATTATCCAAAAACCTTATTTCTCTTATTTCCTTCTTTAAGTTTAATTTTATTCTGGCATCTTGGGTTGAAAGTTTATTTCATCTATCTTGTTTTCTAATCAATGCATTATAGTAAATTTGTCCTGGTGTGCTTTTGAAACATTTCACAGGTTAGGACGCAATACTTTCATTGTTTCTCAGTTCTAAGTAGCTTGTAATTTTTCTTTTCTTTTTTCTTTTTTCTTTTTTTTTTTTTTGAGACAGAGTTTTGCTCTTGTTGCCCAGGCTGCCGTCCAATGGCGCGATCTTGGCTCACTGCAGCCTCTGCCTCCCGGATTCAAGCAATTCTCCTGCTTCAGCCTCCCGAGTAGCTGGGATTATAGGCGTATGCCACCACGCCCAGCTAATTTTGTATTTTTATTAGAGACGGGGTTTCTCTATGTTGGTGAGGCTGTTCTCAAACTCCTGACCTCAGGTGATCCGCCCGCCTCGGCCTCCCAAAGGCCCGGCAGCTTTCTTCCTGTTAATAACTTCCTGGTATATTTTCCTGACATGTAGTTAGAACTATTTCTTTTTTCCTACCAAGAATTTTTTTTTATTGTTGGTATTATTCTTTTTCTTATTATTTTTTTTTTCTCTTTCTCTCTCTTTTTTTTTTTTTTAGCGAGGGGCTCTCATTCTGTCACCCAGGCTGGAGTGCGGTGCAACCACAGCTTATTGCAGCCTTGTCCTCTCGGGCTCAGGTGATCCTCCTGCCTCAACCTCCCGAGTAGCTAGGACTATAGGCACCCATCACCACCACGCCTGTCTTATTGTTATTCTTCTCATATTCACAAATCTAATATGAGTATCTACTTTGTTATGTTATCATCTCAATATGTTTTGATGCTCTAAAAATTCCTTTAAAACTTGACTATTTCACATATGTTCTGTTGCAAATAGATGCTGACTGAGAGTGCAATGACATCAGTACCATGTCTTTGGCCTGGGCTCGGTTGAGGGGGACTAAAGGGATCTGTTCCTCTCTTTCACAGCTGCCCCAACTCCCAGGAGACGGGTTGTGGGCGGGCCCTGCAAGGGTCCAGATGGAACCACAGCTTAACCCTGCCTGTGCCCGACTGTCCACAGTGAAGGCAGACGCTGGGGCTAGCCTCATCACTGTGTGAAAATAGCTGAGAAGATCTTGCCAGTGCCTGGTTATGTCTGAGAATGATTATTTTCTTCTTCCTTTCTTTTTTTTTGAAACTATCTTCTTTTAAATTTAGATGGATAATTAAGAATGATTCCAATTTAAGGTTCTAAGCACAAAATCCAGATACGTCATGTTACGGACTTGCTTCCTGCAGATGAAATCAGCAGAGTTGATGGAAAGAATCCACGACACTCCTACAGAACAGCGGATCACAAATGGTTGTCTCCATGAAGCCAGAAGCTTTGCGTTTGAAATTTCTATCTGGGCTTATTTCCAGCTGTTCAGGATTCGGATTCCTGAAGGCTTCTTCAGGCCAGGCGCGGTGGCTCACGCCTGTAATCCCAGCACTTTGGGAGGCCGAGGCGGGCAGATCACAAGGTCAGGAGATCGAGACCACGGTGAAACCCCGTCTCTACTAAAAATACAAAAAATTAGCCGGGCGCGGTGGCGGGCGCCTGTAGTCCCAGCTACTCAGGAGGCTGAGGCAGGAGAATGGCGTAAACCCAGGAGGCGGAGCTTGCAGTGAGCCGAGATCGCGCCACTGCACTCCAGCCTGGGCGACAGAGCGAGACTCCGTCTCAAAAAAACAAAAAAAAAAACTGAAGGCTTCTTCAGCACTTAATTCTTTGTTGACTGAAGGGGCTGGGACCGTTTCTCCACACGCAGACTGATCTTTGTCATAAGTCACTTTTGTAAGGAGAGAGCAGCTAGGACACATTGCCACGCCTTCCCCATTCTCCAGATCTTCTTTGGTGATGGCGAAGTTATCTCCACATGGGCAGGGACAGAAATACGTCTCCGAGTCCTCGTCATATTGGAAGTCCTCGATTTCCACCTCGTCGCGAAACACTGCCACGGTCAGCAGGGGTCGCTGAAGGGATGACGCCCTGGCAGTCTGAGACCATCTCCGAGGGTCCAACTTTGGTGGAGCCGGCCTGGGCTCTGACTTTCATTTAATTATCCTAAAAGGGCCGGGCGCAGTGGCTCAAGCCTGTAATCCCAGCACTTTGGGAGGCCGAGGCGGGCGGATCACGAGGTCAGGAGATCGAGGCCATCCTGGCTAACACGGTGAAACCCCGTCTCTACTAAAAAATACAAAAAAACTAGCCGGGTGAGGTGGCGGCACCTGTAGTCCCAGCTACTCGGGAGGCTGAGGCAGGAGAATGGCGTAAACCCGGGAGGCGGAGCTTGCAGTGAGCTGAGATCCGGCCACCGCACTCCAGCCTGGGCGACAGAGCCAGACTCCGTCTCAAAAAAAATAAATAAATAAAAATAAAAATTATCCTAAAAGGTGCATTCTATCTTACCAAATATAGGCAATTTTTTTTTTTTTTTTTTTTTTTTTTTTTTTTTTTGAGATGGAGTCTTGTTCTGTGGCCCAGGTTAGAGTGCAGTGGCGCGATCTCGGCTCACTGCCAGCTCCACCTCCCGGGTTCACGCCATTCTCCTGCCTCAGCCTCCCGAGTAGCTGGGACTACAGGCACCGCCACCTCGCCCAGCTAGTTTTTTGTATTTTTAGTAGAGACGGGGTTTCACCGTGTTAGCCGGGATGGCCACCGCACCCTGCCAATGTTTTTCGTATGTAGGCTTTAGGTATCAGAATGTAGGAAATTATCAAAATGTGGGGTCATCTTAAATTGCATCCTAAAACCTTTTTAAATTTGGGAAGAAGCCAGGTGTGGTAGCTTACACCTGTAATCCCAGCACTTTGGGAGGCCGAGGTGGGTGGATCACCTGAGGTCAGGAGTTCGAGACGAGCCTGGCCAACATGTTAAAACCCCGTCTCTACTAAAAATACAAAAATTAGCCGGGCATGGTGGCACATGCCTGTAATCCCAGCTACTCAGGAGGCTGAGGTGGGAGAATCACTTGAACCCAGGAGGCAAAGGTTGCAGTGAGCTGAGATTGTGCCATTGTACCCCAGTCTGGGTGACAAGAGCGAGACTCCATCTCAAAAAAAAAAAAAAAAATTGGGAAGAAATGGGTATATTTATATACAGGCGTAGATTCTGAGTGTACGCAGTAGTTGGAAATGGCAGCTTGCTTGGTTGGGAAGTTGCTTAAAAGTGGATAGGTGGAATGTTACAGCCACTCCAGACGATTTGGAAGTTAAATCCTTGGCAGCATGGCTCTTACGTCCTCTGGACTTGAATTCAGTACAAACTCACCATAACTCAGCAGCAAAGAGACTACACAGGCCGGGCGCCGTGGCTCCTGCCTGTAATCCCAGCACTTTGGGAGGCTGAGGCGGGTGGATCACCTGAGGTCAGGAGTTCGAGACCAGACTGGCCAACATGGTGAAACCCCATCTCTACTAAAAATACAAAAATTAGCCGGGCGTGGTGGCGGGCGCCTGTAATCCTAGCTACTCAGGAGGCTGAGGCAGGAGAATTACTTGAACCAGGGGAGGCGGAGGTTGTGGTGAGCCGAGATCATGGCATTGCACTCTAACCTGGGTATATCTCAAAAAAAAAAAAGAAGAAACAAAGAAATATTTTAAAAGCCGGACGTGGTAACACGCACCTGTAGTCCCAGCTACTCAGGAGGCTGAGCCTGCAGTGAGCCTTGGTTGTGCCACTGCATTCCAGCCTGAGAGACAGAGCAAGACCCTGTCCAAAATAAAGACAACTCAAAAATGGGCAAAGCACTTGAATAGACATTTCTCCAGAGAAGATACACAGATGGCCAATAAGCCCGTGAAAGATGCACCAAGCTGTTAGTCATTAGGGAAATACAAATCAAGACCCAATGAAATACTACTTCACACATATTAGTATGGCTATTAAAAAAAAAAAAAAACAGAAAATAACAAGTGTTGGCAAGGATGTGGGGAAATCGGAATCCCCGTGCGTTGCCGATGGGGGTGTGAATGGTGCCACCGCTGTGGAAAACGGTATGACAGCTCCTCAGAAGGTAAACATAGAATCACCAGAGAAGCATAAACCCCAAAAAGGTGAAACAGGGACCCAAATGGATGCTTTTCTATGAATATTCATAGCAGCACCTTTCACAATGGCCAAAAGGCAGAAACAACTCAAGTGGGCTCCAACAGATGAATGAGTAAACAGATGTTTACCCATAACAGAACCTTATTCAGCCATAACAAGGAATGACATTCTGACCCAGCCTCCCGCGTGGATGGCCCTTGAGGACATTATGCTGAGTGAAATAAGCCAGTCACAAGAGGGCAAACCCTGCAGAATTCCATCAACGAGGCACCTGGAGCCGTCAGATTCATAGAGACAGAAAGCGGAATGGTACGTGCCAGGGGCTGGGGGCCGGAGCGGGTGTGGAGTCAGTGTTCAGTGGGTACGGAGTTGCTGTTTGCGGTGATGAAACGGTGGTGGTGGCGGCTGCACAGCACTGTGAATGGACTTCACACTGCTCCACTGTTCACTTACATGTGCTTAAAAGGCAAATTTTGTTCTATGTTTTAATACCGCAATAAACAATATATAAACCTGGATTTAATCGTGTAGAATGCTATGTTTTAAAACAACGGAAATTTTCAAATGTGCACAAAAATGGGGAGAATGATGAACTCCCAGGTCCCTCTAACTCAGTTTGAGGCATCAGCTTGTTTCACCTATACCCTCGCCCTCCCACCCCCACTGAATTATTTTAAAACAATTCCAAACATCATTTCATTCATAAATATATCTTTAGAAAGAAAAGGCCTGTTTAAAAACAACCGCACTATCAGTCTGCTTCCCGAATGCCTTCATTCCTTAATACCCACCTCTGAGTCTCCTTCCCGAGTCTGAGCAGACTCTCCCGTGAGCCAACAAGTGTCTCTACAGTCAGCTCGTTTAAATCAGGGTCCAGACATCGCATTTGGTTGACAGTTTTTAAATATATCTTATCCCGTAATAGTTCCCCCTTCCTGTCTTCCTCACTCTTCATTTGTTGAAAGGGAATGATTTGCCCTGTAGATGTTTCCACATTCTGCACTTGGCGTACCTGTGGTGGTGGGCGCCTGTCATCGGGCCGTCACCTGTGCCTCTCTCTGTGTCTCAGTCTCTCCTTTGGGAGGTTGGGACTGACCCTGCCATCATCACTGGGGCCTTTTGTAAAAGACAGGTGGTGTGACAGGAGCAAGCCCACCCCACCCCCACCCTGCTGGCAGGGTCTCCCCAAGGACAGAGCCATCTCAGCAAGCAGCACCTCCACCGTGCTGGCCTCAGAACCCTCCATGTGTGGCAGTGCAGAGGGCAAGGGAGTCGCCCTGGGATAGGGGTAGATGCCCCTGACTTGTTAATGGTTGAAACTTTTTAAAAATTTGTTTTTTTGGGACGCAGTTTCACTCTTGTTGCCCAGGCTGGAGGGCAATGGCGCGATCTCGGTTCACCGCAGCCTCCGCCTCCCGGGTTCAAGCGATTCTCTTGCCTCAGCCTCCCGAGTAGCTGGGATTACAGGCATGTGCCACCACACCCGGCTAATTTTGTATTTTTAGTTGAGACGGGGTTTCCCCATGCTGGTCAGACTGGCCGCAAACTCCCAACCTCAGGTGATCTGCCTGCCTCAGCCTCCCAAAGTGCTGGGATTACAGGCATGAGCCACCGCGTCCGGCCTAATGGTTGAAACTTTTTAAAAATTTATTTTTTTGAGACAGAGTTTCACTCTTGTTGCCCAGGCTGGAGTGTAATGGCATGATCTCGGCTCACTGCAACCTCCAACTCCCAGGCTCAAGAGATTCTCCTACCTCCACCTCCCAAGTAGCTGGGATGACAGGTGCTTGCCACCACGCCCAGCTAATTTTTATATTTTTAGTAGAGACAGGGTTTCACCATGTTGGTCAGTCTGGTCTTGAACTCCTGACCTCAGGTGATCCACCCACCTCAGCCTCCCAAAGTGCTGGGATTACAGGCATGAGCCACCGCACCCAGCCTGAAACGTTTAATATATACACTGTACCTTCTCTCAAATGCTGGGTTTACAGATTTATAGCTAGGGCCTGTTAATGGTTGGAACATTCATGTCATGTATATTTTACCACAATAATACAATGTGGCCAGACATTCTGAGTATTGGAAAAACTAAATAAAAGTATATGTACAGTATAACTGCTATTTAAAAAAAAATGCTCAAATCTGTTTATTACATAAACCCCATTGTGAGGTATGACCCAAGTTCGTGAATGACACCTTAAAACAGCGTATTTTAAAGTCATTTACATAGCTTTTAATTTCAACCTTTTGCACTTTGGAAGATAGCAGTTTTCATGTCTATTAATTCAGTACATTAACCATCACTTCTTAACTTTAGGAATTTGAGAGTGTATTTTGCGGTAAAACTGGCCGAAGGCTAAAGCTGACCAGACCAGACTCCTTGGTGGCCTGTCCTGCACAGCAGAGTCTACAGAGTAGCCCCTCGATGGAGATCAAGTGATTGGACTGAACAGGAATCCTTTGGGAGTGAACAGCCATTCCTTCGTGATCTATGCACATTTTCCGCAATCCTGGGACTGTGCTCAGATCGTCTGACTCGAAAAGGGCGTGACTCAAGCTGACGGGACTCCAGTAGGGACTTTGAGAGCACGTTTTGTAAAAATATTTATCTAGAACCAAATACTTATCCATGAATGTCCTCTTAGACCATTTGGGGATGAAGCCATCTGAATAATTAGGAAGCATTTTTTCAATGCCCTGATTCCATCATGTTTTCTTAACATGATAAAAAATTAACATCCTTTTACTTTCTTTAATCTTAAAAAGTACACTGCTTTTTACTTATTGTATTTACATTTTAAATACGCCCCTTTAGCAATTGGAACAGGTTAAATTGTTAACTCAAAACAGTTTGGAAATTTTATTTCATTTGTTATGTCACACCCCCTTGTAATGATTCCGAGTCACGTGGTGGTGTACTGCAACATGCAGGACCATTTTAAACCTTTGTGCTAAACATTTTCCAGATACTTGCTTTAAAGCTACTTTTGTCCACAAATGAAATACTGTCACAGTAGATGCTTAAATGCCCACATTTTCATATCGAGAGTCATTACTTTATGTGTAATAAACTGTGGTGTTTGGAATTGAGTTTTTAAATGAGTGGCTTTATTTATCCCAACAGGTAATAGCAATAGACGTCAGTGCAATACAAAGTCACCCTCAATAAATACTGTTAATTGGAGATGCAAGTTTGTACACAAAACATCAGACTACACCTTTGTATGGGAGAGAATTTACTGTACATTAAATTCTTTATTTTTTGTTACTCTGTAGCCAGTCATTAATCTGAAGATTTAATACATCATTTTATTGGGATGAGATCACAGTCTCTACACAAATGCTATGTAAACAAGTTACTGAATATTTTTCATCTCATGGAATTGTACACAATGTTTTATACAAACACCCTACCTTCTCTCAAATGCTGGGCTTACATGTTTACCAGCTAGGGCCTTTTGAGGTATGCGGTCAGGCGACAGCCCGATGAGGGTGCTCGCTGGCAGGGCCTGTGCGTCCAGTCGGCGGCCGAGGGGCAGCTGGGGCGCTCACTCTCCTGGACGTCGCCAGCCTGCCACACCCCTGCTCCTTCATGACCGCCCCACTGTGCTTCAGGCGTTCTTGTCACTTGCTTATTTCCTTATGTTGAATTTTATGAGCTTCTAGAGCCTGATTTTTCCCCGACCCCTCCTAACACGGCTCCTTGGCAGGCTGAGGTGTCGCAGATCCCCGGTGTCCCCTGGGCGCCAATGGCACCTGGAAGCCCAGGATCTCCGGGAGGCCCAGGCTCGCCGGGAGCACCGTCCTGGCCATCCTTGCTGGTGCCGGGCACGCCTTGGGGTCCTTGGGACAGAGCAGAAGGGTGAGATCAGCTGCAGCCGGGACTGAAAGCAAGGGTACTTGACGTCCAGCTGCAAGCAAGCCCTGCTCTTTCATCAGCCGTGGGGGGTCGGGGAGGCCGAGGGAACAGGGCACACAAAGGCTCTCCGGGGGGCTGGCTGTTGGGAGTGCCCCGAGAAGGCCAGGCGTGGCTAGCCCCAGGCAAGGGTGCAGAGCCGTCCTGAGGACACCCGCACTCTGACTTACTCGGGTTTGGTGGGGGCTGTGTGAGTGAGGAGTGGATTTGTAGTGGGCAGGGGGCCCGGGGTGGCTTTGGTGAGTGATGACAGTGGAACCATGGGGGAAAGCCTGGGTGTGAGGGAAGAGGGAGTCAACTGCCTAAGTCGGGGTGTCAGAGCCATTCACTGAGATGAGGTGACAAAGTCCAGAATGGTGTGGTCATGGCACAGCTGGGAGGCTGCTGTCCACCAGCAAGCGCCACACAGATGCTGTTCAAAGCCACACAGGTGGAGAGATGCGGCTGGGGGCCTGGGACACCTGCGCATTGGGACACCAGGTAGAGGCAGAGCTAGGTCAGCAAAGGAGAAAGCCCAGGAGCGTGGGGCACCCAGAGAGCAGTGTGAGTGCATGGAGGGGAGGACAGGGCTCCAGGGCAACCAGGGAAAGGTGGGAGCGGGAGCCTTCTCACCTGGGCACACACATCCTTGGAGCCTAAGGCCTCCTGGTTTTGAGAAGGCACCAGGCTAAGGCAGGGGCAGGAAGGGGATGGCCTTTGCCAGGGATCCTGGCGCGCCTCCCTCCGTGACAAAGCATTTATTTTTGACATTAGAAATGGAAACATTCAATGGCTGCACAGGTCAATTAAGAGAAAATTCTGTCAGAATTTAACTGAAATAGATACTGAATAGCTTAAACAGAATCTAACCAAATCGACTTAGCTAAAATAGATCCAGGAGGATCTGCTTACTGATTAAACTTTTTTTTTTTTTTTGAGACAGAGTCTCGCTCTGTCGCCAGGCTGGAGGGCAGTGGCGCGATCTCGGCTCACTGCAACCTGCAACCTCCGCCTCCTGGGTTCAAGCGATTCTCCTATCTCAGCCTTCCAAGTATCTGGGATTACAGGCGCCCGCCACCATGCCCGGCTCATTTTTGTATTTTTAATAGAGATGGGGTTCCACTATGTTGGCCAGGCTGGTCTCAAACTTCTGACCTCAGGTTATCCACCTGCCTCAGCCTCCGAAAGTGCTGGGATTACAGGTGTGAGCCACCGCGCCAGCCCCGATTAAACTTTTATGTATTACAGTGGTTACTGAGACAATTCCTAATCTTGCCTCTGAGATTGCTTTGCCAAGAGAAGAGGAAAAGAGACCCATTCGTAACCCAAGCACACCCCACATAAAGCTACAAGATGGCGGAAGAGATGCCACCCAGTGAAGCCGTGCTGGCCGTGCACTCGTACCTTGGGGCCCCTGGTCTCCGTCAGGCCCGTCCAGCCCTGCTCCTGCCACGCCTTTGTCTCCTCTGTCACCCTGGCTTCCTGTCACGAGGTGTGGACACGGACACATGGTTAGAGTATCTGTTGCAGCCACAGCACAGCGGTGTCTGATCGACTTTTGTAATAAACAGGGTTCCCGCTTTTTACCGAAGTACAGACGTCACACACACAGGGCTTGACGGGGTCCGACAAGAGGGGCCCACCTGTACACAGTCTTGCGCCGCAGGACGGCTGCAGGTCAACGACCCGCCGTATAGGTGATGGTGGTCCCATAAGATTATCATACCCAATTTTCACCATACCTCTCCCGTGTTTGGATGTGTTTAACACAGATACCCACCACTGTGTTAGAACCGCCCACAGGACCCAGCACAGTAACAGGCTGTGCAGGTCTCCAGCCATAAGCCCCAGCTCTGGCACACGGCCCAGGGGTGAGGGAGGCCGGGCTTGCGCAAGTGAACTCAGATGTTCCCACAGCGAAACCGCCCAGTGGCACAGCCGTCAGAACATATGCCTGCTGCTGAGCCCTGCACGGCTGAACGACCTCGCGGACCTCCGGCAGCCAATTTGAATGGGATTTTAGTTTTGTTCAAAATATTTATGCCTATTAAGCAGTTATTTATTAATATTTTATAATCCTATTTTAAATGATTTTCAACCCATGGGTCATCTAAGGGCATTTTCACATCCCTCTAATTGCGTCATTCAAATCTTACATCTGTGTTTTGCTGGGTGAGGAGAGGGGTGTGTTACCATCTATTTTTTTTTTTTGAGGCAGGATCTCTCTCTGTTGCCCAGGCTGGAGTGCAGTGTTGTGATCATAGCTCACTGCAGCCTCAACCTCCTGGACTCAAGGGATCCTCCTACCTCAGCCTCCTGAGTAGCTGGGATTACAGGCATGCCACCATGCCCGGCTAATTTTATAGAGATTGGGTCTCACTGTATTGCCTCAGCTGGTCTTGAACTTCTGGCCTCAAGACATCCTCTCGCCTTGGCCTCCCAAAGTGCTGGGATTCCAGGCCGAGCCACCACGCCCAGCCGTGTCAACCCTGGCTTTGTGCGCCCGGAAGCCACGAGGCTGGATGCATACAGGTCGCTCTAGGATTTGCTCCCGGTAAAGTGAGCCTTTGTCAGCGCAGGGATCCCGTAAGGCAGGCAGCATCACACAGCCGGTCTGTTTTGTCTGATGGTCATTGCAGCGGCACCAACTCTGTTTTGCTTGGTGTTTGTGTGTGTGTTTCAATCCTGCAATCCTGCTACCTTCTGAAATTGATGAGCACAGGTGCGATTGGCGGTGCCAACGTTGAGGCAGTCACTGCCCATCTGCACATCACGCACGGCCACGGGCGGGAGCGGTGCCCATGGCCTGGGAACTCGGGTGGGCCTCCCCAGCAGGGCAGCGGGCTTCAGTGGCCCCTGGTGCCCAGTGTGTCTGGCGTGACTGGCCCGACGCCGCGGGCTGACCTACTGTGCCCTGGGGCAGAAGGCGGTCCTGCTGGTGCTCCTTTTCCAGGGAGGGGGCTCGAGGCACAGCAGTAACAGAGGCTTCTGAGCGAGGACCTGCAGTGGGTCCAAGCGTGCATTTATATTCACATTCAGTTCCCATGGTCAGCTCTGGGCATCGTGCCAGCTTCACTGACCATGGCCCGAGGCACCAAGCACCTCTCCAGGGAGCGGCTCCTGCCGCAGACGTGCCCATCTTCACAGGGCACAAAAGTGCAGCCGTCCCAGAGGCCGGCCAGGACGGTCAGGACGGTCAGGACGGCCAGGACAGCCAGGACGGTCAGGACAGTCAGGCACACGGGTCAGTGTGGTCTCTGCTCACTAATTCCACCACACCACTCTCTGAGAATCGGTAATGGTCATTAATGTGCTTTTTGAATTTTCTTTTCTTTTTTCTTTTGAGACGAAGTCTTGCTCTGTTGCCCAGGCTGGAGTGTAGTGGTGTGATCTCGGCTCACTGCAACCTCCACCTCCTGGGTTCAAGCGATTCTCCTGCCTCAGCCTCCTGAGTAGCTGGGATTACAGGCACGTGCCACCACGTCCAGCTAAGTTTTGTATTTTTAGTAGAGATGCGGTTTCACCATGTTGGTCAGGCTGGTCTCGAACTCCTGGCCTCAGGTGATCCACCCACCTCGGCCTCCCAAAGTGCTGGGATTACAGGCGTGAGCCACTGCACCTGGCCTGAATTTTATTTTCAAAGTCTTGAAGGAGTTCAGGTCCCTATCTGGAGAAAATCTTATGTGGTCTCTTTTTGAAGATTGCAGTCCCTCATGTGGCATAAGACTAGCCTAGATGGCCTGAGAAAGTCATAACTTAAAGAAGTTTCCAGGAAAACAGGAAGTTATTTGATAATTTGGACATATGGACAACAAAATGAATTTGACACTCAAGTGCTGAAAATCTTCAATCTCAGTATCTTTAAAATAAGTGAAATAATATCACTAACTATGGAACACGACCACCTTGCTAAATAGTTCAATTTCGTCTCAGAGATGAAGACAAACTCGCAGAGTTAAGTTTCCTTTAGAAACGTTTTTCTTAAGCTATTTTTGGGAAGCAGGACGTTATCTGGTCCGGAAGGTGGGATCCACTGGAATCGTGAGCTTTAAATCCTTTACTTGGGCTGAAGGGCAGCTGACCGGATGTTGCAGATGGAAGGCGTCTTGACATTTTAAAATTCTGGTAAGGGTTCGTGTCCAACAGTTAACACAATTGTGTGTCTTCCATGCCTCCAGAGCTCCCCAGTTTACACCTGGGTACCTCAAAGCCTTTCTGGCAAGTCAATACTGCCAGCCATGCACACTGCACAGCCGCGTGGAGGATCAGCGAATGTCAGTGATTTTCGTCTTGTTTCTAAATTAAAGCTTTCTGTGTTCTTCATAGCCCTTAATATGGAGACAACTTTGAATTTCGTATGTTTGCCTTTTGCAACAGAAATTTTCACATGCTGCCAGCTTTCATGAAGGTGCATCTTGTCAATATAAATGCAACTCTTATTTATTCATTCCTCACATTTTATTTTTCTGAGACAGAGTTTCGCTCTTTTTGCCCATGCCAGAATGCAATGGCGTGATCTAAGCTCACTGCAACCTCCGCCTTCCAGGTTCAAGTGATTCTCCTGCCTCAGCCTCCCGAGTAGCTGGGATTACAGGTGCATGCCACCACATCCGGCTAATTTTGTATTTTTAGTAGAGACGGGGTTTTACCATGTTGGCCAGGCTGGTCTTGAACTCCTGACTTCCAGTAATCCACCTGCCTTGGCCTCCCAAAGTGCTGGGATTATAGGCGTGAGCCACTGCACCTGGCCATTCCTCACTTTTTTTTTCTTTTATGGAGATGGAGTCTCGCTCTGTTGCCCAAGCTGGAGTGCAATGGTACAAACTCAGCTCACTGCAACCCCTGCCTCCAGGGTTCAAGAGATTCTCCTACCTCAGCCTCCTGAGTAGCTGGGATTACAGGCGTGTGCCACCATGCCCGGCTAATTTTTGTATTTTTAGTAGAGATGGGGTTTCACCATGTTGGTCAGGCTGGTCTGGTCTGGAACTCCTGACCTTGTGATCTGCCCACCTTGGCCTCTGAAAGTGCTGGGATTCCAGGCGGGAGCCACTGCCCGGCCTTCGCCACAGTTTTAATCAACCTCCCTGCCAAATATTGTTCTAATGGTATTTGAGAAAAACATCACATTTTAAAAATGTTCCAGTTCCCACAGGATTACTAAGGCGTTAACTGCGCTAGGCCCCAAAATATGAGGGGCCCCTGCCTTCCGGGCATTACCACTGAAGGCGCTTGGCAGGCACCAGAAGCAGCGCCTACTAACAAGTTAGTCTCAGGGATTTTTACAGCAGGGTGACCATGTCGTGGGGTCGACCACTCACCTCTGGGCCCGGGGTCTCCCAGCTCCCCAGTGGGACCGCGGTATCCGGGGGGTCCTCGAGCGCCAGGGTGACCAATGGAGCCTGGGGGTCCTGGGGGTCCAGGGGGGCCAGCTGGACCGGGCCGGCCAATGGACCCCGGTGCCAAAGGCTTCCTCAGGTGCGTGGCTAACTGTGCAATTTGTTCTTTGGGAAAACAAGGGTGCAGGCGTTTACTTGAGAGAGGATCATCAAAAGTGTCGTTATGTGAAGCATGAAATATCTGCACAGAGCTGCCTTCCAGAAGGACGTTTTCCTTCCGATTGATGGAAAATGGTTTCACTGCTTCGGGGTGATGAAGGCCGAAGCTAGAAAGGACCCCCAACCCCTTGGAGCCTGAGAAGCCTGAGAATGGGAAGGTGAAGGAAGTGCCCTCGGGGGCGTTTGGGGACCTGCCCTGCCAGCCACAGGGGCACACTCCGCTATTCTTGTACCCATCGCATTCAGTAGACTTTAGGGCGTCTGCTGCGTGCCGGGCATCTGGTTGAATCTGGGGCTGGAGAGTGGGCCATCCTCTGGTGCAGAGGACGGGCAGACGCCAAGGCGGACGTGGACCCCCAAGGGCTAAGAGGCAGGGTGAGTGCTAGCGGCTCAGTCTGGCTGGAAAGTGGTGGCGCGAAGGCTGTGTGTAGCCCCAGGCACGGGAACCCTAGGTGGGGACAGGCCCTGCTGCAGCCGTGCGTGTATCTGACTTACCGCTGATCAGCCCCCCACACAGCTCCCTGATGCGCTGCTCGCTGGCCTCCTTCCCCTGGAATTCACCCCACACATTCGTCAGCATGGGGGTGGCAGCCTCTGTAAGGCATTCCCACCATCACCCCGCAAAGTAACTTCCTTCAGGAAAAAACACGATCTCAATCCTGTGAAAGCTGGAAAAGCGACGTACCGGAACGCCCGGCTTCCCCGTGATGCCAGGAACACCCTGGACGCCCTGGAGGCCCAGAGGACCGGGGGGCCCGGGGACACCCTGAACGCCGCTGGTGCCATTGGGACCCTGGATGCCTTTAGGGCCCAGCTCCCCTCGACTGCCAGACTGCAGAGAAACAGAAGGCGGCGGGTCAGGGGCGAGCCCAGGAGCCCAGAGCCACCCTGACATGCTCTTTTCCTGGCCGGCACTGAGCCATCTTGCCCAGCCTTGACCAGAGCAAGCTTTTTTACAATCTCGGATCTGGGCAGTGCCCTGCAGGGCCGCCTGGTTGCCCAGCAGTGGGCAGGAAGCCAGCAGGCACCCACGGATTGTGTCGTCGGAACAGTGGCCGGGCACTCACCTCTCCCTTGGGTCCGACCGGGCCGCTGGCACCCTGAGGAGAGAAGAGTTGTGTGTTTTAACTAAGTGTGTATTGTTGGGTGGGTGGGAAGTAGCCAGTCGAGGATAAAATAAATCAAGTCATCCACACACCTGCTATTAGACTACATCCAAATATTGACAGTGGTTCTTTCCTTCTGTTCTTCTATATACATTTTTTATATTGCTGTGATTGTGTTGATTGATTGAAGCTTTTTAAAAATTTACTTTCCCGGGAAGAGTGACTTTGGTAGCTGTGCGGTGCTGTCTCCTACACACGCTTACTTCATTTCCATTCCTTTTTCTTACTAACATGCCTAATGCTAGGCTGAACCTCTCTGCCCTAAAACCCTGGGACCCCCTCCAGCCGGGTCCTCAGAAATGACTGGCCGCAGGTGCGTCAACACACAGTCGGCTGGGCTGAGTGTCTCCTCCAAAACACATGCTGGAATTGAAGGGCCACTGCGATGCTGTTAAGAGGTGGGGCTTGGCCGGGCACACTGGCTCAAGCCTGTAATCCCAGCACTTTGGTAGGCCGAGATGGGCGGATCACAAGGTCAGGAGATCGAGACCATCCTGACTAACATGGTGAAACCCCGTCTCTACTAAAAAATACAAAAAAACTAGCCGGGCGAGGTGGTGGGCGCCTGTAGTCCCAGCTACTCAGGAGGCTGAGGCAGGAGAATGGCGTCAACCAGGGAGGCGGAGCTTGCAGTGAGCTAAGATCTGGCCACTGCACTCCAGCCTGGGTGACAGAGCGAGACTCCATTTCAAAAAAAATAAAAAGAGGTGGGGCCTTTAAGAGGTGATTAGGTTTAAGGGCTCTGCTCTCCGGAGTAGACTAACGCCATTGTCTCCACAGTGGGCTCCTCATGAAAAGGATGGGTTGGGCCCCTTCCCCCGCTCTGGCACCTCCTCTCGGCCCTTCTGCCTTCTACCATGGAATCACGCAGTGGTGAGGCCCTCGATGGATGTGCCCCTTGGTCTGGGGCTTCCCAGCCTCCAGAACTAGGAGCCACATGAATCTCTTTTCCTTGTAAATTACCCAAGCTGTGGTGTTCTGTTACAGCAGCAGAAAACGGACTGACACAGCCTAACCACACATCTGAGGGACCAACCGGGCCCGGGCACCATGCCCCACTGAGGCCAGGAGGGTAGGGGTCACCTCGTACAGCTCGACTGTGTGAGTAGCTGAGAGCAAAGCCTTAGGTTTCCCGAAACGCCTGCCAGGGGCTCTGCCCCTCACCCCACAAGCAACAGTAGCCAGGTAGGGCAGCTTCTGGGATTTCCAGGGTCCATTTGTCAGGGTTGTCTACGAATTCACGAAATGGGCCAGGCGCAGTGGCTCATGCCTGTAATCCCAGTACTTTGGGAGGCCAAGGCAGGCGGATCACAAGGTCAGGAGTTTGAGACCAGCCTGACCACCACCATGGTGAAACCCCGTCTCTACTAAATACAAAAATTAGCTGGGTGTGGTGGTGGGCACCTGTAGTCCCAGCTACTCGGGAGGCTGAGGCAGGAGAATCGCTTGAACGCAGGAGGCGGAGGTTGCAGTGAGCTGAGATCCCACCACTGCACTCCAGCCTGGGGACAGAGTAAGACTCCGTCTCAAAAAAAAATTAAAAAAAGAATTCACGACATGAAACACATACAACTAAGGTCTTTTGGCCAGAGGCACAAAAAGTTTACACGGGACTGTGGGGGTCTGCCAGAGACTGGGGTCCCTGAGGCTAGGCTGCTTCTATTTCACCCAATCACAAAGGAAAGACTTAATTACGGATTAAAAACCCTGGCCTCGGGAAAGCCAGAAAGGCCCTCCTTCCCTCGGACTCATGACTCCTCCATTTGTTACCTCCAGAAGGAGAAATCTGTCTATCAAGGGACTCAAACAAGAACCTAATTTTATGCTTCACCTGAGTTTCAGGTCTGTGGAAGTGGAGTTTTCTTCAGTTAAAAACCAGCTGTGGGCCTGGCACGGCAGCTCGCGCCTGTAATACCAGCACTTTGGGAGGCCAAGGCAGGTAGATCACCTGAGGTCAGGAGTTTGAGACTAGCCTGGCCGACATGGTGAAACCCCATCTCTACTAAAAATACAAAAATTAGGCCAGGCAGGGTGGCTCGCACCTGTATTCTCAGCACTTTGGAAGGCGGAAGTGGGCGGATTGCCTGAGGTCGGGAATTCGAGACCAGTCTGGCCAGCATGGTGAAACCCTGTCTCTACTAAAAATACAAAAACTAGCCGGGCGTGGTGGCAGGTACCTGTAATCCCAGCTATTCAGGAAGCTGAGGCAGGAGAATCGCTTGAAGTAGGGAGGTTGCAGTGAGCTGAGATCGCGTCACTGCATTCCAGCCTGGGCAAAAGAGCGAGACTCCGTCTCAAAAACAAACAGGCCGGGCGCGGTGGCTCAAGCCTGTAATCCCAGCACTTTGGGAGGCCGAGACGGGCGGATCACGAGGTCAGGAGATCGAGACCATCCTGGCTAATATGGTGAAACCCCGTCTCTACTAAAAATACAAAAAACTAGCCGGGCGAGGTGGTGGGCACCTGTAGTCCCAGCTACTCGGGAGGCTGAGGCAGGAGAATGGCGTGAACCCAGGAGGCGGAGCTTGCAGTGAGCCGAGATCACACCACTGCACTCCAGCCTGGGCAGCAGAGCAAGACTCCGTCTCAAAACAAACAAACAAACAAACAAAAACCCCCAGAAAACATAAACAATTAGTCGGCTGTGGGAGGGCCTGTAATCCTGGCTACTCGGGAGGCTGGGGCAGGAAAATCGCTTGAACCAAAGAGGCAGAGGCTGCAGTAAGCCACGATCGCACCACTGTGCTCCAGCCTGGGCAACAGAGCAAAACTTCGTCTCAAAAAAAAAACCCCCAAAAAAAACAAAAACAAGAAAACAAAACAAAAACGCCGCTGTGACTGCTTCAGGCAGGTGCCACTCCACGGGGCAGAGTGTGGGAGCCCCACAGGTCTGACCTGGTCAGGTCAGGCTTCAGAGCCGCCTCGCTTTCCTGCCAGGCCCTGCCCTCTTGCTAAGGGACGGCCAGTGGCCAGGGCCTCTGCCCGACCCTGCTCCATCCCCACGCTGCCCAGCAGAGCTGCAGCTCTTCCACCGAGAGCTGCAGATTTTGACCCTGTCCCCAGGACTGCTCCCCGGCCACAGTGATGACCTCGCTCCCAGCTATTGGTGACAGTGAGGTTACCTAATTACTCACCAGTTCTCCTTTATCCCCAGGAAGACCGTCGGAACCTGCAACGCCCTGAAAACAATACACCCCAAAGTTAAAAGAGCTGTTCATGCATCAGTAGAGACTTCATGCCTTAAACTCCCTGCTCTCAAGCCTCCGTGGGTGTGATGTTCATCCTGAGGTCCAGGCCAAAAGCCCAGGCCTCAGGGTCTCACTGCCTTTTAATCAGCTCCAAAGGCAGCCCAGGACCCGCCTTGGGAGACCTGCAGGCAGAGGCGGGGCCAAAAAGGGGAAGACATTTGTTTGCATAATGAGGCTTTTCTGCCAAGCAGAACGGAGCGTGGGGGTTCGATTGCCGCAGGCCCTCCAGCTGTATGGAAAGGCCGTGTGCCCAGAAGTGAGAGCAGGCACTGCAGGGGAGCCACAAAAACCACGGCCCCGCTCACCCAGAGCAGGCAGTGCAGGAGGGCAGGGCAGCCACGACCACGGCCCCAGCCACCCCGACACTTTTCCAGAGAGAGAAGTGCTTGGAAGAGCAGAAATGCATTTCGAATCTGCCTGCGAAACACACGCAGAGCCTAGCCCCTTCCCTCTGTTCGTTCTCCAAAAGGACAGCAGGAAACACCTCCGTCCTTTTGAGGGTCCCTGTTGGTGCCTCCTGTACCAGAAGTAGCTTCTGTTGCACCCAGGGCCATGCAGGGACACTCTGGCCAGCCGTCTGCACCCAGGAAGGCAGCGGGGGACGCTGGGGCATGCCTGGGGGCTGGGTGCCCAGTGCTGTTGCCGCTGTCCTAAGCAGGAGTGGCAGGAGCCAGAAAGGGCGACCGACGGAGACAGCAAGAGGGGAAAGGAGGCTCAGCGTCCTGAAAACACAGCCAGGGCCAGAGCCAGGGCAGGCAGGGTCTGGGAGAAGCCGTGCAGCTTTGCCATCATTCCTTTTGCCCCGGCCTGCGCCCAGCTCACCTGGTCTCCCTTAGGGCCTGCGGTGCCTCCCGGACCCTGGGAGTGGAGAAAAGGCTCTGGATTAGAGGAATGACAAGAATCCCTAAAGTAAGCCTGCCCTGGGCCCAGGAATGGTAAACACATCCCCACATCCCCATCTGTGCTGTACCAAGGGCCTCTGTGAACACAGCCTCCCAGACACAGGCCCATAGACCAAGCTCAGGTTCACAGCCTCTGGGCCCGACGGCTCTGTGCAGTCTCCCCTTGTGGGTAGTGCAGTCCCGTTAGGTTTGGCATTGTTTGTAACACCCGTGAATTCGTGCGGGTATTTTTGCACAATCGCAGGATAATTCCATCACAGTGGAGTCAAAGATGCAAAAGCTCATCTAATCACCTTCTCCTGGGATTGTGAAATTAGGACATGTCCGGGAGTTGCTATGAACCCCTTTAAAAAACGTCCACGTGCTCACATGGCCGTGTAAGTGAGAACTTGCCCAAGGGGCAGAAAAGCAGGAGGCTTTCCTGTGAGTTTAAAGCAAAAGGGAAATTCAGCCACCAGGCCCCACCCACACCTGGGACAGGCGCAGTACCCGCAGGGCAAGTGCCAGCCCTGACATCTCTCGGAGGCCCTGAGGCTGCTGGCACGGCCCCCACCTGTAGAATGTCCTGCCTGGAGGCTAAAAAACAGCCCGCTATTCCCCATGGGGCAGTGGTGTCTACAGCCCTGGCCATCACCCTGGAATGACCATCACCCTGGAGGCACGGGCATCTGCAGCTGTGTCCTGGAGGCTTCTCGGGATTCACGTCTAAAAAGGGGTCTGTCTGCCGGGCAGAGGCGGCCACAGCAGGCACACGAGGTCCCCAGGGACCTGGCGGAGCGTGGCTGGGGCCTAGACCAGACCCATAGGCTCCTCCCAGTGAGCTGGGGCCCTGGGCAGGCCATGTCCCCCTTCTGCCCGGACCCCAAGGAGCCGACGCCGCAGCTGCTGCAAGCCCAGCAGGAAAAAGTCTTGACGAGGTAGAAACTGTGACTGTTGTGGTCACTTGGACTTGGTGTTCAAACCCATTTTATAGCAGCGCAATCCTCTGTCAATGGTGCCTCCGCAGACACCGCAGGCAGGAGCCGGCCTGGCTCTTGGAGCCTCAGCCTCCACACCAGTCCTGAGGAATGAGCACTGCCTGTGTGCGGGTCGCCCGCCAGGTCCCCTGCCAGGCCTCTACACAGGGCAGGAGGCAGAGCCCAGGCTCCTGCAGCCACCCACCCACAAGGAACACCACATGGAAGGTCAGAGGGGCCGAAGGCGCCACAGTTGGGGCCCTGATGCCACTGCCTCCACCATGCAGGGAGACACTGCCCATGGTCAGAATTGCCACCGGGAGCTATGAGGGCCTCTCCCTGTCTGCGTCCCGGGGCACTGTGGCAGGGGGTGGGGACTGTGGTAGGGGGTGGGAGACTGTGGTAGGGGGTGGGGGACTGTGGTAGGGGGTGGAGACTGTGGTAGGGGGTGGAGACTGTGGTAGGGGGTGGAGACTGTGGTAGGGGGTGGAGACTGTGGCAGGGGGTGGAGACTGTGGTAGGGGGTGGAGACTGTGGTAGGGGGTTTGGGACTGTGGTAGGGGGTGGAGACTGTGGTAGGGGGTGGAGACTGTGGTAGGGGGTGGAGACTGTGGTAGGGGTGGAGACTGTGGTAGGGGGTGGAGACTGTGGTAGGGGGTTTGGGACTGTGGTAGGGGGTGGAGACTGTGGTAGGGGGTTTGGGACTGTGGTAGGGGGTGGAGACTGTGGTAGGGGGTGGGGGACTGTGGTAGGGGGTGGAGACTGTGGTAGGGGGTGGGGGACTGTGGTAGGGGGTGGAGACTGTGGTAGGGGGTGGAGACTGTGGTAGTAGGTGGGGACTGTGGTAGGGGGTGGAGACTGTGGTAGGGGGTGGAGACTGTGGTAGGGGGTGGAGACTGTGGTAGGGGGTTGGGGACTGTGGTAGGGGGTGGAGACTGTGGTAGGGGGTGGAGACTGTGGTAGTAGGTGGGGACTGTGGTAGGGGGTGGAGACTGTGGTAGGGGGTGGAGACTGTGGTAGGGGGTGGAGACTGTGGTAGGGGGTGGGGACTGTGGTAGGGGGTGGAGACTGTGGTAGGGGGTGGGGACTGTGGTAGGGAGTGGAGACTGTGGTAGGGGGTGGGGACTGTGGTAGGGGTTGGGGACTGTGGTAGGGGGTGGGGACTGTGGTAGGGGGTGGAGACTGTAGTAGGGGGTGGGGACTGTGGTAGGGGTGGAGACTGTGGTAGGGGGTCGGGGACTGTGGTAGGGGTGGAGACTGCGGTAGGGGGTGGAGACTGTGGTAGGGGGTGGGGACTGTGGTAGGGGTGGAGACTGTGGTAGGGGGTGGAGACTGTGGTAGGGGGTCGGGGACTGTGGTAGGGGTGGAGACTGTGGTAGGGGGTGGAGACTGGTAGGGGGTGGGGATTGTGGTAGGGGGTGGAGATTGTGGTAGGGGGTTTGGGACTGTGGTAGGGGGTGGAGACTGTGGTAGGGGGTGGGGGACTGTGGTAGGGGGTGGAGACTGTGGTAGGGGGTGGGGGACTGTGGTAGGGGGTGGAGACTGTGGTAGGGGGTTTGGGACTGTGGTAGGGGGTGGAGACTGTGGTAGGGGGTGGGGGACTGTGGTAGGGGGTGGAGACTGTGGTAGGGGGTGGGGGACTGTGGTAGGGGGTGGGGACTGTGGTAGGGGGTGGAGACTGTGGTGAGGG
Organism: Macaca nemestrina; assembly: GCF_043159975.1. Classification (NCBI taxonomy): domain Eukaryota; kingdom Metazoa; phylum Chordata; class Mammalia; order Primates; family Cercopithecidae; genus Macaca; species Macaca nemestrina. The sequence goes on from NC_092139.1 coordinate 1,942,432, forward strand.
TGGAGACTGTGATAGGGGGTGGGGACTGTGGTAGGGGTGGAGACTGTGGTAGGGGGTGGAGACTGTGGTAGGGGGTGGGGACTGTGGTAGGGGGTGGAGACCGTGGTAGGGGGTGGGGACCGTGGTAGGGGGTGGGGACTGTGGTAGGGGGTGGAGACTGTGGTAGGGGGTGGGGACTGTGGTAGGGGGTGGAGACTGTGGTAGGGGTTGGGGACTGTGGTAGGGGGTGGAGACTGTGGTGAGGGTGGAGACTGTGGTAGGGGGTGGGGACTGTGGTAGGGGGTGGAGACTGTGGTAGGGGGTGGAGACTGTGGTAGGGGGTGGGGACTGTGGTAGGGGTGGAGACTGTGGTAGGGGGTCGGGGACTGTGGTAGGGGTGGAGACTGTGGTAGGGGGTGGGGACTGTGGTAGGGGGTGGAGATTGTGGCGGGGGTGGGGGACTGTGGTAGGGGGTGGGGACTGTGGTAGGGGGTGGAGACTGTGGTGAGGGTGGAGACTGTGGTAGGGGGTGGGGACTGTGGTAGGGGTGGAGACTGTGGTAGGGGGTGGAGACTGTGGTAGGGGGTCGGGGACTGTGGTAAGGGTGGAGACTGTGGTAGGGGGTGGAGACTGTGGTAGGGGGTGGGGACTGTGGTAGGGGGTGGAGATTGTGTCGGGGGTGGGGGACTGTGGTAGGGGGTGGGGACTGTGGTAGGGGGTGGAGACTGTGGTGAGGGTGGAGACTGTGGTAGGGGGTGGGGACTGTGGTAGGGGTGGAGACTGTGGTAGGGGGTGGAGACTGTGGTAGGGGGTCAGGGACTGTGGTAGGGGTGGAGACTGTGGTAGGGGGTGGAGACTGTGGTAGGGGGTGGAGATTGTGGTGGGGGTGGGGGACTGTGGTAGGGGGTGGGGACTGTGGTAGGGGGTGGAGACTGTGGTAGAGGTTGGGGACTGTGGTAGAGGTTGGGGACTGTGGCAGGGGTGGGGGACTGTGGCAGGGGTGGGGGACTGTGGCAGGGGTGGGGGACTGTGGTAGGGGGTGGAGACTGTGGTAGGGGGTGGGGACTGTGGAAGGGGGTGGAGACTGTGGTGAGGGTGGAGACTGTGGTAGGGGGTGGGGACTGTGGTAGGGGTGGAGACTGTGGTAGGGGGTGGAGACTGTGGTAGGGGGTTGGGGACTGTGGTAGGGGTGGAGACTGTGGTAGGGGGTGGAGACTGTGGTAGGGGGTGGGGACTGTGATAGGGGGTGGAGATTGTGGCGGGGGTGGAGACTGTGGTAGGGGGTGGGGGACTGTGGTGGGGGGGGAATGTGGTAGGGGGTGGAGACTGTGGTAGGGGTTGGGGACTGTGGTAGGGGGTGGGGGACTGTGGTAGGGGGTGGAGACTGTGGTAGGGGTTGGGGACTGTGGCAGGGGTTGGGGACTGTGGTAGGGGGTGGGGACTGTGGTAGGGGGTGGAGACTGTGGTAGGGGGTCAGGGACTGTGGTAGGGGGTGGGGACTGTGGTAGGGGGTGGGGACTGTGGTAGGGGGTGGAGACTGTGGTAGGGGGTGGGGACTGTGGTAGGGGGTGGAGACTGTGGTAGGGGGTGGGGGACTGTGGTAGGGGGTGGAGACTGTGGTAGGGGGTGGGGACTGTGGTAGGGGGTGGAGACTGTGGTAGGGGGTGGAGACTGTGGTAGGGGGTGGAGACTTTGGTAGGGCGTGGGGACTGTGGCGGGGGTGGAGACTGTGGTAGGGGTTGGGGACTGTGGTAGGGGGTGGAGACTGTGGTAGGGGTTGGGGACTGTGGTAGGGGGTGGAGACTGTGGTAGGGGTTGGGGACTCTGGTAGGTGGTGGAGACTGTGTTAGGGGTGGAGACTGTGGTAGGGGGTGGGGACTGTGGTAGGGGTTGGGGACTGTGGTTGGGGGTTGGGGACTGTGGTAGGGGGCTGGAGACTGTGGTCAGGGGTGGGGACTGTGGTAGGGGGTTGGGGACTGTGGTGGGGGTGGGGACTGTGGTAGGGGTGGGGACTGTGGTAGGGTGTGGGGACTGTGGTAGGGGGTTGGGGACTGTGGTAGGGGGTGGGGACTGTGGTAGTGGGTGGAGACTGTGGTAGGGGTGGGGACTGTTGTAGGGAGATGGAGATTCTGGTAGGGGGTGGAGACTGTGGCAGGGGGTTGGGGACTGTGGTAGGGGGTGGAGACTGTGGTGGGGGTGGAGACTGTGGTAGGGGATTGGGGACTGTTGTAGGGGGTGGAGACTGTGGCAGGGGTGGAGACTGTGGTAGGGGGTGGGGACTGTGGTAGTAGGTGGAGACTGTGGTAGGGGGTGGAGACTGTGGTAGGGGGTTGGGGACTGTGGTAGGGGGTGGAGACTGTGGTAGGGGTGGGGACTGTGGTAGGGGTGGAGACTGTCGTAGGGGGTTGGGGACTGTGGTAGGGGGTGGGGGTGGGGGCGCAGGGGTGCTTCTTGCTGAGAGGGCCACTTACCCGGTCGCCCACATCACCTCGGAAGCCCTGGGGGCCTGGAAGGCCGGGTTCTCCCATGCTGCCCTTCTGGCCCTGGGGAAAGAGGTCCTGGCTCATCAGTGCCCATACCCTGTCGGGTCTCACCCGTCTGGGTATGCCGCCCCCTGTGCCAGGCCCTTGCCCCAACCTCACCCACCTGGAAGCCTCGGATGCCAGGGGCTCCGGGAGGGCCTTGTGGGCCGAGGGCCCCCTGGAAGACAAATATGAGGTGTGAGCGGATGTCTCAGGTTTCGAGGAGCCCCCAAGAGGTCCCAGGGAGCCTGGCTCGGCCTTCCCCCAGAGCTGGGTGGACACTGGAGCCAGTTCTAAGCCACCTGGCTGGATTGCTGGGGACAGAGGCAGGGCTACCTCCCAGGGCAGTTTAGGGGGTCTCAGAACGCAGGCAAGCCCTGGACCCAATTTGTCAGGTCAGACTCGGGGCCAGACACCCATGCCCATGGCTCCCCCGACCAGGGTCCTGTGGCTCGTGCTGTCATCTCAGTCTACAGGGGCACAAGGCTAGGCTCAGCATAGAGGGCTTGAAAACAGGGCAGCTCCGGCCTGGCCTGGACCATCTCCCAGTGGGCGAGGGACAAGAAGGCAGGGCCCCACACCTCCCAGCATCCTCGGCTTTTGTGAGCCTGGCTCATCAAGGCAACCAAATGCCACCCCGGCCTGCTCAGAAACTGGGCCCACGTGCCAATGGCTCAGTGCTAACCCCTGACCCAGGACCACATCCCTGCACTCACCGCTGAGCCCCGGTGGCCAGCCTCACCACGCTCCCCAGGCATGCCAGCATCTCCCTACAGGGAAGGGAAGGAGGGTGTGAGGGCAGGGCCTGCACACATGCGAGATGGGGTGGGGTCTGGGGCGCCGCAGATACTCACAGGGACGCCTGGCTCTCCTGAGGGGCCAGCCTCACCCAGCTCCCCAGCTCTGCCCTGCAGAGAAAGGAAAGCTATGAGTGCCTGCCTACACCTGCATCTGGGCCGGGTCACTGGCCTCCCGGCCCCTCGCCTCCCGGCCCCTCGCCTCCCGGCCTCTCGCCTCCCATCCCCTCGCCTCCCTTTGCGGAGAGAAAGCGGCTGCAGCCACATACCCTTTCTCCCTTCTCGCCTTTGGACCCTGCTCGTCCGGGGAGGCCCTGCCAGGAGAGAGCTTGAGGTCAGGGCTGCCGGTCACGGCAATGTGTACACAGGCAGGGTGCAGGGGCCAGAGTGAGTGCACCCAAAGGGCAGGGCTGACTTCTCCCAGCCTTGTCGACCTTACGTGCGGCTTTGAGAGCTTCCCTGGCCTTGGATGCAGGAGCCCCTACTCCGGGCCCCTGGGGATGATGACCGCACGGCATCCAGGGATGGCCATACACGTGTTCACACATGTCCCACGTACATATGAATAAGCACACATATGCACACACACAGGCAACCCACCGGGCACAGCACCCACTGGGAGCCAGGGGTTGTGCCAGGCCCTGATGGACACAGGCCCCAGAACCCCTCACAGGGAGCCAGCCCTACAGCGACCAACCCACCCAGCCCGACAGGGGCCCCTGGGCAGGCAGAAGCTGTGGCGCCCCAGGCTGGCCCCACCCACCAGGCACTCACCGGCAGCCCGTTGGGGCCCTTCTCTCCCGGAGCACCGCTGCGACCAGCCTCTCCCTGTGAGGACAGAGATTGGGGTGGGGAAGGGGAGGCTGAGGCCTCAGAAGGCTGAACTCCCCTCCAGCCCCTCCCTCTCATCACACCCTGAGCCCCATGCCAACCTTCTGGCCATCGAGTCCTGGCACACCATTCTGGCCGTCCTTGCCCGGCATGCCCTGGGGACAAGGGATGCGTAAGGCCCGTTGGGCAGGCGGCCCCCGCTCCCTTCCTCTACAGTCCCGCCCTGGGGGCAGCCTCCTTCCCCATCAACCTAAAACTGTGTCTGCCCCCAAACCCTGGCAGTTGTCTGGTTTCATGATCGAGGTGGCCTGTGGCAACCAGTGCTGCCTCGGTGACCACACAGGCGAGGGGTGCGGTGGGTGGCAGAGGTGGTGCTGAAGCCGCGCGGACGCCCGAGGCCTTGTCCACGAGGCACATCATGGTGCCCTAAGGGAAGTTCGGTTCCGGCCCATTTTACGGAGGGAAAACTGAGGCTTGGGAGCCAGGACTCAGGCCAGGCCTGCCTCGTCCACCCTGGACTGGTTTTGGAATCAGGACACAGCCAAGTGCTGGGTGTCCCAAGAGAGGGCACCGCTCCAGGGGCAGAGGCAACACGAGGGGCTGGACGGGAGCTCCAGTCTGGGCTGAGGGTGGGCACACAGCAGGAAGGAAGGTGCCTGCACGGGTGCCTGGGACCCCAGGAGTGGCCACCTCTGCCCAGCGGTGCTGCCCACCCACCCTTACTTCCCGTGTCCTCCATGCAGGCAAACCCAGCCTGAGGCCCCTACTCCTGCACACTTGTGAGGCTCTGGGCAAAAGAGAAATGTGCAGGGCAGTGGGGCTGTTCAACCGTTAACCCGGATTTCAAGATGGCCACAGCAGAGGGCACTGAGCTCCAGCTCTTCTGAATGCGGCCTCTGCCTGTCCGTAGCCAGCACCCAGGGGAGGAGCATTCTCGGGGGAGTAGCCACGTGCACTCACCGGCTCCCCACTTGGCCCGGCCACTCCGGGGATTCCCTTGGGACCAGGTCTGCCCTAGAGGACACACAAGTGACAGAGGCAGTGGCAGTCTCTTCCCAGATGGCCTCACGCATTCCCCGGCCAGCTGCTCGGGGACACCAACGAGCTGTGGAGGGCAGTGGCAGGGGCCACCCCCGACCACCACCCTGGGGCCTGTGGGTGCTCGGAGAAAACTGTGTTTGGATCCATGGGTGCTGCAGCACGGCACGGTGGCTCCCTGCTGCTCCGGCTTCGAGGGCTCGGTCGAGGGAGGTGTGGAGGCTGACCAGTCTGGGGACGGTCACTTCAGTTCCACTCCTGGAACGCTTGACTGTCTCTGGACTTTCCTTATGTTCACTTGCTCAACCCGAGAGCCGTTTCTCTGGGGCAGGATCCAAGCCCTGGAACCCGGTCCCTCTACCCGGCCCGCTGGCCGCTCTGCAGGGGCCACAGAGCTCCCATGTGGCTCTGGGAGAACAGCTGGGGCCAGGGAGAGAGCTGGGGCCCTCCAGGGCCAGGCTCACCCCCACGCACCCCCAGGCCCACCCAGGGTGGCCCCTCACAGTCTCACTCCCAAGTGTGTCCCCCTCCCCAGCACGAGTCAGGAGGGAAATTGGGTTCTTCCACATAAGGACCCAGGGAACCAAGTTCCCTCTCACTTACGAGGTCACCCTTGGGGCCACGGAACCCTTCTGGGCCCCTGTCGCCTCGGTCACCCTGGAAATAATAAGGTGGGACAGGGACAGAGTTAACACCACGGAGATGGTCAGAGAGTGGCAGGGGACAGCCCTCCAGGAGTGGTCAGAGATGGCCGGAGGTGCCACAGGGACAATGGTGACCTCTCGTTCCACGTCCAGAACCAGAAAGGAGGCGAATGTCCCACGAAGAATGGATTCCATTGGTAAGCACCCCCTACTCATGCCACAAGCCCTCCCAGGGTGTCCAGGGAACAGCTCAGCCACAGAAGGGGGGCCCCAGTGGGGCTGGGGGCATCTGAGAGGAGCAGAGGGAAAGGGGAGAGAGGCCACGAGGCATGGGACCCACCGTCCACTGACACACGTACCGCTTTCCCAGGCGCTCCTGGGATCCCAGGTGGCCCTCGGAACCCGATGGGACCCTGCAAAGAGAGGGGATCTGGGGTCCTATTGTCTGAGGCCTGGCTGGCATCCCCCCAGTGCTCCCTCAGGGGAGGCCCAGACACAAGCAGCCCTTCCTCTAGGGCTCCCCAGCAAGTTCCCCCAAGATGCCACCTGGTCGTCTCCAAATCCCTCCTGCCCCTTGCTCTGGCCTAAGCCACAACAGCCCTCACAGCAGCCTGGGACCGCGTGTGGGTGTCAGCGAGCAGTTCATCAGCCCTCACCCAGGCACACGCAAGAACAGCCCCCACAGCAGCCTGGGACCGCGTGTGGGTGTCCGTGATCGCTGACTGTCAGCCCAGGCACACGCGAGAACAGGGGCCCAGAGCACACGCGAGAACTGGGGCCCAGAGCAAGGCGTGCACCACAGCGGCGACGGCCAGAGCCAGAGTGACGGCTGCTTCACAGCGTCACTCACGGGGCCCATCTGAAGTCTGGAGATGTGGACAACCAGGCCCCCAGCCACCTGGCCAGCCCCCACTAGGGGCTGCAGGACTTACCCTGTCCCCAGGGGGTCCGAGTGGCCCTGGCAGTCCTTGTAATCCCCGCGGGCCCTGCGGGAGAGAGGCACAGATGCAGAGACTAGGGCTTCACCTCTACCCCGGGGAGCACGCAGGGCCTCGGCCCTCAGGGTACCCCTGGGAGCCCTGGTGTCTTCCATGAGCCCTCAGCCTCAGCTCAGGTCCCCCAGAGGTAGGGGGCACCAGCCTTGAGATCAGCAGCCTTGGCAGAGGTGAGACCCCCAGCCAGGTCGCGCTCCTGTGCCTGGGTATTGGCCAAACACTCCCCAGCCCGAGACGGCCCCCTCGGGGGTAGACACGTGCAGGGCTGAGTTCTCATCCCACCATCCTTACCCCTTCCTAGCCTCACCTGCAGCCCCACGCTGCCCGGGAGGCCGGCGGGCCCAGGGGGGCCAGGGTCGCCCTGAAACAGAGGGGACAGGGTGGTCAGTGGCCCAGTCTTGCTCTCCTTGCACCGTTCAGTGCCTCCAGTCACCCTACTCAAGTCCAAGCAGCTGGGGCGTTGCCCCCTTCACAGCTGGGCCTTGGAGGCTCTGCGAAGGGGTCACTTGCACACAGCTCCAGAGCAGTCCTGCGAGTCTCGGTGGCCTCGCCCTGTGGGGGCTGGGTCCGTGGTCACTGTTCCCATAAGACCCTTCAGCCCTGTCCAGGCCCCTCCTCATGGCCAAGCAGGGACCCCTCTGATGTGCACCTGGGTGTCCTCATCTGATCACTCCAGCCATGCTAAAGGCCATCCCAGACCCGGTCCCCCGGCCTGCAGGTGACGATGGACACCCTCCATGGACAGCAGCCACAGGTGAGGGGAGGCTATAGGCTAAAGCCAGTCATCCTCACAGACGCCCCTTGCCCAGCCACAGACACAAACCAGGGAGAGCTTCCACAGCCAGGCCAGGCAGGCGGGATCTGTCCAGGGACCCTGCCCAAATCGCGCAGCTCTGGCCAGCCAGGCCCCCAGAAGAAGGGCACAACAGGTGCCAGCTCAGCCACACCCATGAGACAGCCCCTCCCTCCCGCCCGAGCCCAGCCCCC